>NC_133331.1:160369805-160672305 GCF_042186555.1 Aquarana catesbeiana | reverse complement strand
AGCATTAGGAAAATGGCTTTTTAATTCTCCTTAAAGTGGTTGGTTATGTTCCCTATTACTCTACTCTGCCTCCGGCTTAACAGGCACTTAGCACAGTCCTAAATAATTAATATTTCACCACTTCTGACCAGGCAAGCATTGTAGTCAGATTAGTGCTTGCTGCCTGTGAATGTTTTGTTTCAGAAATCAAATACATGAAATTAAATGTATCTCTATCACAGGGGCAGCACAGTCCTACCAGTGTCATTATGTAACAAGTCCACCGATTTAGCAGCCAGAGAGGACACAAAGCACGGTTTATTACAAAAACCTATAGCTGCCACGTTAATAGCCTGGGACAAAATAAACAAAAGCAGCAGGTAGGGAATATATATATATATATATATATATATATATATATATATATATATATATATATATATATATATATATATATATAATAAGACATTCCATAGACATTACACCATAATCGGAGATGCAAACAAATGGGGGGAGGAAAATCTGTGGGACTTTAAATAAGACATATATATATATATATATATATATATATATATATATATATATATATATATATATACATATACATATACACACACACACACACACATATACACACACAGTATATCACAAAAGTGAGTACACCCCTCACATTTTTATTTTTGTAAATATTTTATCTTTGTGCGTGACAACACTGAAGAAATTACACTTTGCTACAATGAAAAGTAGTGAGCGTACAGCTTGTATAACAGTGTAAATTTACTGTTCCCTCAAAATAACAACACAGCCATTAATGTCTAAACCGCTAGCAAAAAAAAGTGAGTACACCCCTAAGTGAAAATGTCCAACTTGTGCCCAATTAGCCATTTTCCCTCTCTGGTGTCATGTGACTCATTAGTGTTACAAGGTCTCAGGTGTGAATGGGGAGCAGGTGTGTTAAATTGGTGTTATCGCTCTCACTCTCTCATATTGGTCACTGGAAGTTCAGCATGGTACCTCATGGCAAAGAACTCTCTGAGGATCAGAAAAAAAAAAGAATTGTTGCTCTACATAAAGGCCATGGCCTAGACTATAAAAAGATTGGTAAGACCCTGAAACTGAGCTGCAGCACAGTGACCAAGACCATATATTGGTTTAACAGGACAAGTTCCACTCAGAACAGGCCTCGCCATGGTCGACCAAAGAAGTTGAGTGCACATGCTCAGCGTCATATACAGAGGTTGTCTTTGGGAAATAGACATATGAGTGCTGCCAGAAATGCTGCAGAGGTTGAAGGGGTGGGGAGTCAGCCTGTCAGTGCTTAGACTGTATGTACGCTGCACACTGCATCAAATTGGTCTGCATCGCTGTCGTCCCAGAAGGAAGCCTCTTCTAAAGATGATGCCCAAGAAAGCCCGCAAACATTGTTCTGAGGACAAGCAGACTAAGGACAAGGATTACTGGAACCATGTCCTGTGGTCTGATGAGATAAACTTATTTGGTTCAGATGGTGTCAAGCGTGTGTGGTGGCAACCAGGTGGGAAGTACAAAGGCAAGTGTGTCTTTCCTACAGTCAAGCATGCTGGTGGGAGTTTCATGGTCTTGGGCTGCATTAGTGCTGCCGGCACTGGGGAGCTACAGTTCATTGAGGGAACCATGAATGCCAACATGTACTGTGACATACTGAAGCAGAGCATGAGCTCCTCCCTTCGGAGACTGAGTCACAGGGCAGTATTCCAACAGAACAACCACCCCAAATACACCTCCAAGATGGCCACTGCCAGGACTGCAAGGTCTCTAACATCCACAGCTCTGTTATGTCATCATGGAGAAGTGGAAGAGAACTCCAGTGAAGCTCTGGTGAACTCCATGCCCAAGCGGTTTAAGGCAGTGCTGAAAAATAATGGTGGCCACACCAAATACTGACACTTTGGGTCTAATTTGGATATTTTCACTTAGGGGTGTACTCACTTTTGTTGCCAGTGGTTTAGACATCAATGGCTGTGTGTTGAGTTATTTTGAGGAGACAGCAAATTTACACTGTTATACAAGATGTGCATTCACTATTATTTCTTCATTGTTGTCACATGAAAAGATATAATAAAATATTTACAAAAATGTGAGGGGGTGTACTCAACTTTTGTGAGATATATATATATAGATATATATATATATAGATATATATATATCTATATATAGATATATATATCTATATATAGATATATATATCTATCTATATATCTATCTATATATCTATATATATATATATATATATATATATATATATATATATATATATATATATATATATATATATCCCTATTCAGGTACTAAAGAGGAGGGAATTGGGGACTTTGAATGAGACAATTTGACTTGATAAGTGTCATTTGATATAAGTTTATTGGTGTGTTGGCATATATATACACACACACACACACACACACACACATACTGTATAGCATGGATCGTCATATTAACATCCATATGCACACACACACAAAGGTTAGGCAGCACAATCAACTTTGCCGTACACAACAGTTTAGAATATAGATTAGTACCAGATATGTGGAAGGATGTATGAAAAAGAATGAAATAGGTTAGAATAACATAGTTATATATAGAGATGGAGTCCTTAAAAAGTTAGTTAGTTACATCCTAAATTTCTGTCGCGTTTCATGTATTACAACACTTCTTCAGGGGAGGCTGTTAAGGAATATCTGCAAAAGACAGAGTATATCTAGTTTTAAAACTAAATTTTATAACAAGAAACAGGATTACCAGTCCTAAATACACACACATATACATATTATATATATATATATATATATATATATATATATATATATATACACACACACACACACACACATATGCGCATATATATATATATACACACACACACACAGACATGTGGAAGGCGGGTACCGCCAGGGCTTGAAAATGTGTCTGTCCCGGGAGCTGAGGTATTGAAGAGCCACACGACAGTGGAACGCAGGCAAAACAACCCCACAAAAAGTAATATCCATTTTCATAATCTGGTAAGGCGTGATGGCCAATGGTAAATTGGGCAGAAGGGTCTGTATTGGATAAATAAAATATCCAGATGTTATACTTAGTGAAATAAAAGTGAATAGTAGCTAGATAACAAGATGAGAAATTGAAGAGAAGACATGTATAAACAGGGTTGGATAAATAAATGAATGTGCAGTTGAAAAAACTGACAGGGGAGGTGCCTTCACAGCTCATCGGCGCCTCTTATGTGACGTCACTACCAGGCGCCATGGCAGAGGCACGTGTCTTCCTTCTCAGGGAAATGTTTGGCAGCGGCTGTTGGTGGTGGTTACCGCACGGTCTGTTGACCCCTCCCTGCGATTGCCGTACTAGCGTGACGCTGGTATGGCCCATTGGTGGGTGGGACGTATACAAGGCACCTCCCCGGTCACAGTTTTTTCAACTGCACATTTATTGACGCTATACTTTGCAGGAGGATCTGGTTTACTAGTAGACACTCAAGGTAACAATCTCGGGATTTCTACATTGCTTTGTCCGACACTTTCTTCATCTTTCCTTATTGCTTGTTTGAGGTTCGGATTATCTAAGGTGTCCTCACTCATGGTCATTCATCACTCCCACTCCCCACACAGGTTGTGGTCAACAACAACAACCCTGTTTGTACATGTCTTCTCTTCAATTTCTCATCTTGGTATCTAGTTTCTATTCACTTTTATTTCACTAAGTAGAACATCTGATGGATATTTTATTTATCCAATACAGACCCTTCTGCCCAATTTATCTTTGGCCATCATGCCTTACCATATTATGAAAATTGATATTTCTTTTTGTGGGGTTGTTTTGCCTGCGTTCCACTGCCGTGTGGCTCTTCAATACCTCAGCTCCCAGGACAGGCAAATTTTCATGCCCTGGCGGTCCCCACCTTCCATAGCTGCATATATATATATATATATATATATATACACATACATACACATACATACACACACACACTATATATATATATATATATATATATATATATATATATATATATATATATTATTTTGCCTTTGGTTGTATGCAAGTATTTAGGATCGGGAATCCCGTTTCTTGTTATAAAATTTCGTTTTAAAACTAGATATACTTATACTCTCATTTGCAGACATTCCTTAACATCTCCCCTGAAGAAGTGTTATAATACACAAAACGCTTCAGGTATTGTTTTTATGTTTTTTTGAGGACCCCCATCTCTATATATAACTATTTTATTCTAACCCATCTCATTTTTTCATACATACCTCCACAGATCTGGTACTGATCTATATTCTAAACTAAACTGTTGTGTACTGCAAAGTTGATTGTGCTGCCTAACTTTTGTGTGTGTGTGCATATGGCTGTTAATATGACGATCCATGCTATACAGTGTAAATTACCTGTGTATGTGCTATATGTCTATGCTTTATGGTTATATCCAGCCATATGCCAACACATCAATAAACTTATATCAAATTAAAGTTATCAAGTCAAATTGCCTCATTCAAAGTCCCAAATTCCCTCCTCTTTTGTACATAATCAGAGAAGGCTGCAGGAATTATGTCTAAGCTGTACATAATACTGAAGACAGAGTAATTATTTTTAATAAACAATAATCAATGGGAGAAGAATGGATGCTGCGTCTTGCTGCAGTGATTAAGCAAGGGTGATCAGCTTCTGCACTGTTCCTTGGCAACCTGCAGCAGGAGCATGACGCAGTAAAGAGTGCTACACATGTTCATCCAGGTTCACGTACATCAAATTGTAATGTAATGATGAATGCCAGTCCTGCCTGGCACATATGGTCCATTCACTGTACTCCATATCAGCTTTGGCTGCAGTCTATCTGCAGATTTGCTCTTTATTTTTCATATGGAACCTGCACGTAAGAGTTGTGGGGATGTGCATTCACCCGTAGTTGGAAGAAAGGCAGCAACTAGGTGAAGGGGACCCCTTCTCTTCACCAAGACATCGTCACATTTATTTAAAAAGGACAAAGTGAAATAGTAACAGACAATAGTTTAATTAGTTTAACCTCTTGAGCTTCGGAAAATGTTACCCCCTTCGTGACCAGGCCAGGGAGAAAAAAAAATGGCATATCCCTGCTGTACAAATACCATCACTCGCTGAGCCGATCAGTGGGTGCTGTTGATCTGCTCATGCTGCAGCGAATGGCAGCACAGTCTTCCGGGGTCCGTGCGCACACGCAGACCCCAGGAGAAAGCCACGGTGTACAGATACAGGATTGTGCCTGTACGAGCCAACCTGCCTCAGTAATGTATTGCGGTGGGTCCGCAAGCAGTTAAAGAGGGACTCCACTTTTTTTTTTTTTTTTTTTCACAACAAAAACAGTCCCCTCTGGGTGATCAATGTACATTGGAAGGATTTTAACAACCTTTGTAGCAGAGTTGAACCTGTTTCTGCTATGAAAAAAAAGCTATGTTTTTGGTTTCTGAATAGGAGTGATTTAATCAGCTGATGCACTTGCAGGGCTCCATTGAGGAAATCTACACGGTCTGCATCTCTTTAGAAGTGATTAATCCTTTAGGAGCATCTCACCAAAAGTGAAATTTTGGTTGCAGCGGATGCCTAAAAATTTTACTTGCATCTTAGTGTGGACTTCTGGGAAAATCAGTGAGCCTATCACACAAGCATGAAATTACATTTCTGGAGGCGGTCCATACATCAACTGTGTACAGAAGGCCTCCAGGATGCCGTATTGCAGTAAATGTAGCTTAGCAAGGTAATAATTAAAGGAACATTAAATTACAATATGGCATGTATCACAATTATATATGCTATGTCAACTGGTTATATTTTTTCCCACTAAAGTGGAATTACCTTTAAAAGCAATCAAATGAGCACATCACATTTAAGGATGCATGCTAATCAAAATTAAACATGAACCCTTGAGATGTATACAAGAAAGCAGAACAGTGCACCAACTCAATTCCCTCCTTTTTTTACACACAATGCTGTAGTGTACCAATCTACAACATTTCCATTACTGATAACAGGATGATCTGGGAACCTTGCTTGTCATAAAGGAGAGTAAAGCTGGCCATAAACTGAGTGCAATTGAGCCAGTTCCTTATGAAGTTTTTAAAATCCATTCCATTGGTGGCCTTGTTGGCTCCCACCCACCATCCTTTGATTTTAAAATCAAAGCAGATGGGTGGAAAATTGTAAGCCGAACAGTATCTGCATCAAATCAGCTGCAGACACTGTTTGGGTATTTTTACAGTCGGCACCATCAACTGTCAGAATGCAATACTGCAGCTTGAGATTCATCCATTTTTTTCCACGCTGAATGGTGACTCTGAATATAACTAATGTGCCACAGTCATGAGCGCTTGCCTTGCAGTTGCAGTGCAGTCCAACTGACTTCAAAGGGCAAGTCTGAGAGGTAGTACTGCCTGCCAACCCAACAAGCTGTCTTAAATGTATGTACTACCTCCTCCAGCTATGTGGGTGGTCGAGGGCGATAAAACCACAGCTTGATTGCCTGATTTTACAGCCCCTGGCAGCTCATGTTTTAGAGGCCAAGATCAGTTTCTAAAAACTTTAAATATGACCTTATAAATGTCTCTGTTTTTTTATACGCATAATTAAGCAAGGACATTGTACTCTATCAGCAGTTCAAAACATCCCCTGCATATTCACAGCTACCGCTCTCCATCAGCAATGCCCATGCCTACCTTTGTATGTTGATCCCAAATAATGTGCAAGTGATCAGTTAACTCCGATTAACTCTGTTACTCACAATGAATGGGATTCAACTTCCTGAGGCACTGGTGATGTAGATCTGGCCTCACAGTTGCTCACTGGAAGGTTACTTCACCAGGATATTAAGAGAAGTAAAATCAATGAACTATAGTATATAACAGGGGTCTCCAAACTTTCTAAACAAAGGGCCAGTTTACTGTCCATTAGACTCTAGTGGGCCGGATTAAAGCCAGTGGGAGCAGAAAATGTCCTGACATCCAGTGGGAGTAAACAATGCCCTAACTTTGGTGTCAGTGGGAGGATTAGTGACTCATTGTTGGCATCAATGCAAAGAATTTTGCCCTATCAATGGTGGCAGT
Organism: Aquarana catesbeiana; assembly: GCF_042186555.1. Classification (NCBI taxonomy): domain Eukaryota; kingdom Metazoa; phylum Chordata; class Amphibia; order Anura; family Ranidae; genus Aquarana; species Aquarana catesbeiana. The sequence continues at coordinate 160,665,217 of NC_133331.1, read as the reverse complement.
GGTAGGAATGGTGTGCCATTGTTGGTGGTAGTGGTAGGAATAGTGTGCCATTGTTGGTGGCAGTGGTAGGAATAGTGTGGCATTGTTGGTGGCAGTGGTAGGAATAGTGTGCCATTGTTGGTGGCAGTGGTAGGAATAGTGTGCCATTGTTGGTGGCAGTGGTAAGAATAGTGTGCCATTGTTGGTGGCAGTGGTAGGAATAGTGTGCCATTGTTGGTGGCAGTGGTAGGAATAGTGTGCCATTGTTGGTGGCAGTGGTAGGGATAGTGTGCCATTGTTGGTGGCAGTGGTAGGAATAGTGTGCCATTGTTGGTGGCAGTGGTAGGAATAGTGTGCCATTGTTGGTGGCAGTGGTAGGAATAGTGTGCAATTGTTGGTGGCAGTGGTAGGAATAGTGACTCATCGTTGGTATCAATGGAAGGAATTATGCCCCAGCTCTGGTGTCAGTGGAAGGAACTGTCCCCTTTTGATGGCGTCAGTAGGAGGAATAGCACCCTTTTGTTGCCGTCAGCGAAAGCAATTATGCCCCATTATTGGTGTCAGTGGATGGAATGGTGCGTATATTCATTTTATTTCTGCACAGATGATGCGCAACCAGGAAGAAGCTTACCTACAATGACAGATTGTAAAAATGGCGGCACAGGTTTTCAGGCATAGGGTGGACAGGGCAAGGTTATAGCAAGTCAGGTCAGGCAAGAATATCGATGTGTATTCTGGGGTTTATCCTGAGAGAAGTGGGGAGGGGCGGGGGGATATTGAGGTCTGCGTTAAGCACAGCCATTGTGTAGCATGCTGAAAGCAGAGCTGCATATGTAATGAGTAAATATAGCTGCCCCATGTACCTGTAGAATTACAAGCAATCTAAACTGACCACTATTTAAATTGTAAAAATAAAAGACAAAACAAAGTTAGTTTGAGGCTCGGTTCACACTGGAACCAGCTGCGGATCGCACAGGAGCACTGTGCGTCCCTGTTCCACGTTTCAGGGATGAGTCAGGGACGAATCTATGCCTGAATTCGGCCCTGAAACGGCCAAAGACGCAGAGCATTTCTGTGCAGTGCGCTCCGCAGCCGCAACGGAGATATGTGAACCGGCTCCATAGGGAGCTAGTCACATTTTCCTCATATGCGAATTGGTTGCGGGAAACCTGGCACAAATGGTTAATAAACCCTCGTTTTGTTTTTTTGTTTTTAAATAACATATCATACTTACCTCCTCTGTGCAATTAGTTTTGCACAGGGTGGCCCCGGTCCTCCTCTTCTGGGGTCCCTCAGCAGCGTTGGTGGCTCCTCCTCTTCTCGAGTGCCCCGTCGGAGAAGTGCTCTCCTTCAGAACACCCGTGCGGGCGTGCTCCCGAGTCCTTCTGCTGCATCTATTGACACAGACAGCAGGACCCGTCCCCAGCGCCCGCGTCATTGGAATTGATTGACAGCAGCGGGAACCAATGGCTGCGCTGCTATCAATCTATCCAATCAGGATAAGAAACACCGGCCGGAGCTGGTGTGCTCGTTCCCGTCATGTGAATTACGGGGCTCAGGTAAGTAAAAGGGGGACTCGGGGGGGCTTCTGCATGGCAGGAGGTTTTTCACCTTAAGGCATAGAATGCGAGGTTGAGGTGAAAAAACCTTGAAGGTTTACAACCCCTTTAAAAACACTGGCATTATTTGACATGGTCATCGCAGATCTAATAGTGCTTAGACGAGTTTTAATTGAATTGTATAAGTGCAGGAAGGAAGTATTACAGGAACGCAAGTTATGTTGAAACATAATACATTCTACACAAAATACAGATCTGGTTTATCATGTTTTGCGTCCATAAACACATCAGAGCAAACTATTCCTACGTAAGAAGAGAATTTACTTGAGAAACACAATCATTGAAATGGAATTCTAAAATGCTGCCAACTCCAACTTTCTCTCATATATATTCCCAAATGTCCAGCCCATAGTTTCCATTGCCCAATTACCACATTAACTATTAATGCCATTATTTGACTGCATTTTGACCAAAGACAAAGAACGAGATGCACCTCACATTTAATGCTTTTAGATTTTTTTTTTTTTTTTTAAACGTATGTGAGAAAACAAAAAGGTCTTTAACAGAAGAACGCAAATTACACTTTACTGGGCAGTCCACCCACAAATGGTATTTCGGTAATGGGTCAATAGTGGTAGGCAAACCTGGGAACTCAGGGGAAGAGATGTACAGTAAGACAACAATGGACAATTTAAACCACCGTCTTCCTATCAATCACACTCTAGGGATTTTTGGAGTACTACAGAAGCAGCTTTTTTTTTTTTTACTGACAAAAGCATGCACAGACCAGAAATCCAAAATGCATATGGGCCGATTTGATTTATTGTAAAATAAATCCTGGCCAAATGTAATGTCTTACGTATACAGTCTGAAAGGGAAGACCTACTTTCTGCTTATCTTCCAATCACTTCTCATCAAAACACTAGGCTCACATTTGTGGACAGCATACGCCTGGGTCCGAGCACCAAAACTTTTTGGGAAGGTGGTTAATACGCCCATATTTTTTTTTTCATATGCTTGTTACATACTGTTTGAGAATGGAATTGTCATTTATTATTAGACAATCTTTTGGGTACAAAGAATTGAGCACATACAAATGGCTGTGGTTACAGGGTGAGGCACAACAAATGTGCACTGCTGAAGACTAGTCCTAAATACCATAGCTGATCGTCCTGCTGATGTTACTGGTTGTTAGCCTTCACGGTGGTCAGTTCAACCCTTGTGATGTTGCAAGATAATCTGCGGCAGGAGAAAAACTATATTGTGCTGTGTGTGCAGAGTATTCAAGCTAACATTTAACATAGGTTTTAATTAAGATTTCATTATATACCCTGTGATGTCATAACTGGGTCTCAACATTTCTTTATGCAATGTAGGTAGATCATGGCTGGTGGGAGGAGCTGTCAGAATGCTGTACATCAGTGGTCCTCAACTCCTGTCCTCAGGACCCACTAACAAGGCCAGGTTTACAAGATAACAGAAATACATCACAGGTGATATCATTTGCTGCTCAGCTATTGCAGTATTCTAGTCTGCATTTCCCCAAGGTAATATTTGAAATCTGGCCTGTTAGTGGGTCCTGAGGAAAGGAGTTGAGAACCACTGCTGTACATAGATTCCTATCTAAGAGGAGTTATCAAAATGATTGTAAAGGTCATTTTTTTTCCAACAACAAGCATGTCTTTACCTACCTGCTTTGTGCAATGGAATCCTCTTTTTGGGTTCCCCGCCAGCACTCCTGGCCCCTCCCCTCTGTCCAGTGCCCCCATAGGAAGCTGCTGCGCCCATTGACACAGACAGTGGGACTCGGCCCCGCCCTCTCATCACTGGCTTTGATTGGCAGCATTGAGAACCAATGGCCCCCGATGCCCCAGCAAAGCCAGTGAGACCCGGAAGTGAGGGGAGAGAAGAGCTGCAGACGTGGACAGCGCTGGATTGAATGAGGGCTCAGGTAAGTAAAGGGGGGGGGGGGGGGGAATGCTGACACCTAAACATTTTTTACCTTAATGCAAAGAATGCATTAAGGTAAAAAAATATTTAGGCTTTACAACCACTTTAATGGGTGGGATTCAATCTGGAGGAGTGTGCATTCAGAGATGGATTACACTTGCATGCAGACCACCCTAAGTAACACCAACATGCAATGCTGAGTCACCAGTGCAAGCTTGGTCTTGGGGACCCTTCACACAGACCCCATCAGGTCCATTCAGCAGGGGATCTATGAAAAGATCTCCTGCTGAATCGGAGCAGAAGGGGACAGATGTCACTTTTTGTCACATTTTTGTTCATTACAGGTCAGAAAGCAATGGGATACCATTTCCTACTCTATTCAATACTAGAACAAACATGGTTTTCTTTAGGGATACTTTAATTTTAGAAAAACTGCATCCCTAAAAACAATGTATTAAGAAAGCTCATGGTACTGTAGTACTTGAACCAGCAGTTCCACAGACTGAGCTGCCTGCTGCAGTAGTATACACGCGTGAGCTCTATAAAACAAGAAAGTTTGAATACGGTAATTCTAAGCAGCCCCCCTACTTTCAAAACCCAAACCTTGGCTGCTTCCAAGTCACTGGCAAGGCTCTCCTTTAAAAGAAAATTGTGAGAAAAGTCAAGCAGGTCTGTGAGACCCAGCCACTATAGGAGTGAAAACACTGCACAGTATTGTGGAAAAGAGAAGTACGACGCAACCCAATTCTGGTTTAAATGCTGTCTTTTGTACTGAGAACATGGAATAAAAAACTAAATGCACAACTTTTATATCAAGAATAGCACAGTAACTTTGGCAAATTAACAGTGCGAAACAAGAGATTATATATATATATATATATATATACACACATACATATACACACACACACACACACACACATATATATATTTTTTTAATATATATTTAATCAAAACTATATATAACTTTATATATAAAAACATTGTTTTTTTTGTTTTTTTTTTTATTTAAGCGATTTGTAAACAACAACCCCCTTGTAAAACAACCCATTCAGTTTAACCACTTCAGCCCTGGAAGATTTGGCTGCTCAATGACCAGGCCATTTTTTGCGATACGGCACTGCGTCGCTTTAACTGACAATTGCGCGGTTGTGCGATGCTGTATCCAAACAAAATTGACTACCTTTTTTTCCAACAAATAAAGCTTTCTTTTGGTGGTATTTGATCGCCTCTGCAGTTTTTATTTTCTGCGCTATAAACAAAAAAGTGCAACCATCTTGAAAAAAACACCACAATATCTTTTACTTTTTGCTATAATAAATATCCCAAATTTAAATATATATATATATATATATATATATATTTATATTTATATTCCTCAGTTTAGGCCGATATTTATTCTTCTACATATTTTTTTTTTTTTTGGGGGGGGGGGGGGGGTCACAATAAGCGTATATTGATTGGTTTGGTCAAAAGTTATAGCGTCTACAAAATAGGGGATAGATTTATGGCATTTTTATTTTATTTTTTTTTTCTAGTAATGGCGGTGATCTGCGATTTTTATCAGGACTGCGATATTGCGGCGAACAAATTGGACACTTTTGACACATTTTTGGGACCAGTGACATTTATATAGCGATTAGTGCTATAAAAATGCACCGATTACTGTATAAATGACACTGGCAGGGAAGGGGTGAACACTATTGGGTGATCAAGGGGTTAACTGTGTTCCCTAGGTATGTTCTAACTGTAGGGGGGATGGGACTGACTAGGGGAAGAGAGAGAGGGATAGGTGTTCATACTTAGTATGAACACACGATCTGTCTCTACTCCCCTGAAAGAACCAGGATTTGTGTGTTTACACACACACATCCCTGTTCTCGTCCTGTAACGAGCAATTGCTGGTGTGCAACGGTCATCGCTCCCGCTGGGCACTCGCATCGGCTCCGGTGACACGCTTCGGGGGAGCGCACCGCCAGAGGCAGTACAGCTACAATGGCTCACACAGGGGAGCCAACCTGCCTCAGTATAACTGTGGCGGCTAGTCCGGAAGCGGTTATAATAGAAATGAAAGACAAAACATTTTTGCATAGATATATATAAAACATTATAAATACCTTTTTTCCTTTTGATCACGTTCTCTCTGTTCTCAGCTGCATAAGAGCTGGGGGGAGGAGAAGCAACAGTACACTGATTTTCCCAGTGAACGTCTGTACAGCGGGTGCGTGTCAGGACAAATCTGATCATTGGAGGAGTACACAGAGTTCCGAGCATGGCTAGAGAAGGACCACAGTGTGCTCTCCTGCTTAGTGTGGTCAGTGTTCATTAGGAAAACAGAGGGACTGGCAGGAACACCAGGGATTTCACATAAAGGAAGCAATAAAGGGAACAGGAAACTTTCTCACACAAGTACATTGTACAGCGGGCACATATCAGGAAATTGAAGTGTCGATGTAATAAACGCTTTAATGAACCTTACGATGAATCCCTGATGGGTTTTACTTCCTCTTTTTTCCCCTGAAACGTAAAAGCATAATGGGCTAGGTATGCCCACTATGTGGCACTTACCTGCAAACGAAAGCCGCAATCTCCCCACTGCAGGCCACATCCATCTTCACCCCTCTTCCTTCCAGGGCCTTGGACTCAGGCTCTGTCACGGGCCAGGGTCGCGTGACGTCACTCCCGGGAGCCGATAGTCTCCGCACGAGCCCCTTAGAAACGGCACGATCGTGCCCTTTCTTCAGTAAGCATGCACCGATATTGTCGGCACAAGTGTATATGGTAAATATCTCCTAAACCGTGCCCAGAAAGATCACATCCTGCTCATATGATTGGCTGACCAATCTACTCCTGTTACCACACTGGAATTGGTCTATGACAACAAGCAAATCCTCACAATTAGCACTCGGAAAAGAAAGTTTAATAGTGGACTGTATCTGACAGTTTAAACAGAAATGTAGCAGGGAAAACTCTGTAGTTTGATTTACTTCCTATAATTTCATTATAAATGTAAAAGGACAAGCTCACCTTTGGGAACATGTTACATGTTCCACCCTGTGACAGCAGTATAGGGAAAGGCTCCCTATACTAGCGGTCACTATTTGAAATCAGCAGGGCTTCGCCCAGCTCTGTGTGTGAATGAACTACAAGCCCTGACATACTTTGCGACTGTTGGCTTGTAGTTCTCAATGAACCACCACGGCGGAGCTGTGGTGCTGAAAAAGATTTTTTTGTTTTTCTTCCAATATTTTATTGCTTCCTTTAAGTGTTTTTTTTTTTTTTTATTTGGTGGGGCTGCAAGATCCACTTTGCAGTTGCTCTATACACTGCATGTTAATGTTAATACAGTTAATGCAGAACAGTGACACTGCATCAAAGCAAGCAGTCATTACAAAACACCATTTTTTTATACCTCCAAATGCAAGCAACGATATTTCTGACAAGCAGCAGACCTAATGCTTTCATGATCAGGACGCCACAATCTGTCAGTCTGGATAAAGGCTACAATAATGCCTCTCATCGACATTACAGAGAAACGATAAATCTGAGGACTACTGTATATATTAATTAAATGGCAAGCAGCGCTGGCTACAGCTTTAAGATCTTAGCACAGCAGAAACTGACGAATGAACAGAGAATCCAGGATTTACCACCTCCTTGGACGGACACCAAAAACATGTCTTAATCCCTTCTAGAAATCAATCTGCTCTCCATGCCAACGCTCCTTGTGCCCAGCCAATTTCCTCCGCAGCACAATGGGAGGGTCAGACACCGAGGGAGAAACGGAATACAGCTTCACTGTAGCCTGAGCAGCAGCTGCAAGAAGCACCATTGCAGAGACAGCATTTGTTGGGAACTTGTCATAACAATGAACTTGAGTCTAGCCTGCTAAAAGTCCTTGTAGGGTGTTGGAAATCCAGCAGCTCCCACACAGGGGCCGGCATCTTGTCAGTCAAATATGAAAAAGCAAATGGAAAAAACGCAGTGCAAAACATTTCTGCCCTTTTCCTTCCTAACAATCCTAAATAAATCCAATCATTGCTCACTGAAATGTGCTCAAAAAGAGGAGATAGATTTTCACATGTCCAATAGTACAAACGTAGAGAAATCTAGACAGGTATAAATGTCTCTAAGGGTTATGGTGGTCATATATGGAACAAATTCATATGCAATCATATTGTTTCAGATTAACTGTTTTATTGAAAAGACGATTGCAAAATAAAAAAATTTGTTTGATGGCATCATTTCACCCGATCAGGTTTCCTACAATCGCCAATCGGGTTTCCTACAATCTTCGATTAGATTGTCTACAATTTATAATCATATTTTCTATCCAGAAAGATCAACATAGTTTTAGACTGATCAGTTTTCGATTGCGGTTATCTCAGAATATCCACACCAGCAACCCAACCAATTCTTCAAGTGTTTCATAAGCATCAAGCCACTCTCTACTCGGAAACAGACACCCTTGACGGCACCCAAGCTGACTCCCTTCTCTCACACGCTGTTCTGCCCCCTCTCTCCTTTTCAACGTGATGGTCTCAAGAAACCCATTGAGCTAGGGGAGGTTCTGATAGCCATTAAATCCCTAAAATCTCAAACGCCCCGGGCCCGATGGGTTCTCAGCCATATACCATAAAAAAATATGCAGACCTATTGGCTCCCATGCTAGCTAAAGCCTATAATGCCATCCTTAAGGGCCGAGCATTCAGCGCTGAAACACTGATGGCAACCATCTCAATGCTTCCTAAACCTCAGACAGACGACTCCTGGTCAAATTACCAGCCCATATCCCTCCTTAACCCAAACATAAAGCCATTAGCCAAAATCCTAGCCACCCATCTTAACCCTATTATTGGTTCCCTTATACATGTGGGCTTCATTTCCGCTAGGCAGGCAGGAGACAATATCCGACGCACAGTCCTCTTGACTCCTATAGCTCATACCCGCAAAATCCCTTTACGCCTTTTATTTTTAGATATAAGAAAGGCTTTTGACACTATCACTTGGCCTTATCTCTACCGTTGGGGAGTTCGGTGCAAATTCTCTCCTGGATCTCAAGTGCTTATGCTAACCCCCCTGCCTTTGTGCGCTACATAGGGAAAGATTCAAATCTAAAGCCTATCAAAAGAGTAACACGTCACGGCTGTCTGCTCTCACCGCTCCTGTTCGCCCTAGCTATTGAGCCCCTAGCACACCTGATCTGCCAAAACCCTAATATACGAGGGCTGGAAATCAGTGGCCACCACCACAAATTATGTTCATTTGCCAATGATGTCACCACTAACCCTCCACTCCTAAACTCCTCAAACTACTAGATGACTTTGGCAGCATTTCAGGCCTAAAAGTTAACCCAACTAAAACCACAGCACTAAACATTTCCATCCCCCCATGCGGAACTGAATCATTTGCAGACGGCTTTACCATTCCCCTGGTCCCCCCATTCCATCCCATACCTCGTCGTACCCTATACTTACCTAAAATGGGAGGCAGCCTAGGCCTTCCTAACTTCACTAGATATTACCACGCAGCCCATCTGGCTCAATTGCTTAAGTATCATGCCACCACTGAAAAACCCCTCTGGGTAGCCCAACCTTCTCTGGCTTTGTACTTCTGATCGTCGTAACATACTTAACCCAGTGACTCGCCACTCCCTTTCTCTATGGGGTCGCCTCAAGTCCAAACACTCACTACAATCACCCCACAACCCAAACTCTCCTTCCTTCGCAACCCTGCGTTTTACCCGGCCTGGACCTCACCATCCTCTTTGCGTGTATAGTCATCTTCAAATCTTCTTCGAGCCTATAAACTCATGACTCCTTCTGGAATCAAGCCATTTCCCACTCTGAGAGTCAAATAATATACCCTCCTCTGAGATTTCTCCAGATCAAACATTTCCTTACACCCTTAATTCCTAAAGACTCCTCCGCTCCATGTCTATCTTTGAACAAACGTGCAATTGTGAGCCACATACTCTGATACAGTAGCCAAACATGAAGCTATATGGTCACCATGGGTGGTACACTTTCTCCCAACCAATTTTGACAAACCCCTCTTGCTTCCATGATTGGTAACACTATCTTATGGCTTACTGCATGCCCCACTAGGTTTGGTCTAGGGGCGCTTGGGGTTCCTTCCTCCCCCATCTTTTCTCACTCTATCCCCCCCCACCTCCACTACTTTTTCTCTTTCTGACGGCTCTCATCTATAGCTAATTTTATGAAAATTGCTGCTAAGCCTCTGTAGGCTTTCATGTATGCGTACATTTAGCTCCAAGTTGAGTAAGATTTACCTGTTCATCATAATGTTCTAATGTATTTCAGGCAAACTTCACACGCTCTAGTTTGCTAGACTTCAGGTTTTACTATACGAGACTTGACTTGTATCTTAAACCTACATATATACAAAAATTCTTATGTGTTAAATGCTCATGGTTACTGCTGTTTACTTTTTCGTAGTCCACGTAAGGACCAATGTTTTATTGTACCACCTCTTCTCTTTCCTAATAAAATATTTGAACAAGAAATTGATCAGTTTTGCATAATTGATTGTTGACATAGTATGCGCCTTTTCAATAATTCATAGATCCAATCAGATTATTTGGACCAGAACGTTACATGTATGGCCACTATTACATAAAATAGGGCACAAGCAGCCAGCTTGTAGAGCATTTACTAGGCTCAATAAAGATGTACAATCTCAAATTTAGCATCAGGTCCACTGTGGTCTTCTCTGCCTACATCCTACCGTATTATATACAGTATAGCTATTGGTCTGATCCAAATGGATGCCATAGTCAGCACTTATCCTAGGTATGGAATATCTCTGTACCATTCTGCTCTCTCAAGTGTAATCTGTCCTTTCATTACTCATGGACATTATGTTTGGTGTCCACTGTATTATTTCCTGATGCAATCTCGAATAATAATAAATTAACTTAAAAAAAAACAATAAAAGTGTCCAGCCACCCTTGTAAAAAGGACACAGCTACCCCCCGAATTTTACTAAGCTAACAGAAAAGAAATGGTCTCACCACTGAGAACATTTGGCATTTAAGACATTTTGCTATTTTGAAACCTTCATAGCTGGGGGTATTTTTGTGACCCAAGTGATTTTAAGCACTGTATAGCAGTCAGGAGTCTCTCTGCCCTTGACTGCTAAGGGTCAGTAGGGAAAGACTTGTGACACAGCTGCAGTAACACTGCTTTGTCAGGTGATCACCATCAAAATGACAGTGATTAATGGCTGGGAGGTTGTGTGGCTTCCTGCCCTTTCACTGGGACATAGAAGTCTAGTCACAGATAGGGTTCAGGGCATGCAAATGAGTACATCTCTGTACCTACAGCTATGAGAATGGATACGAAGCATACAGAAATAAGTACATGTGGATGTATAAGATGCATTGACATTTAGTAAGACATTATTTACTGCTTGGAGACTGAAGAAGTTTAGTAAGCAGCCCCACGAGATCCATCAGCTCACAGGTACTCTCATATAACAGCTCTTCTGGTGAATGGTAGCATTGCCAGAATATAAGTCTGGGCCTGTTTTTAAATGGTTTCTTTTTAACTCTGCCATAGACCTTTAATCAAAAGCAGAAATTTACTAGCAAGTTTGAAGGCTGCTTGACTATTATAACAGATTATCTGTGTTTATTAGCCCTTAGGGCCTATTCACACCAGCAGCTGTGTCGCAAGGAGGCCGATGATGTGCGCTGTGACATACACAGTACCAATGCATTGATTATAGCACATTGCGTGGTGTCGTTTTTTCAACTTTATTGGAATGTCACAAAATAGCATTCCATTCATGTTTATTAACCAACATGCTGTGATGCATTGTAGTTCGTCACCACACACTACAATGACAAAAAAGCAGTACATGTCCCTATTTTTTTGTCACACAGAATGGCAGTGGTGTGAACTCAACAAATAGAACACAAGGGAATTTGCCTTGTCAATGTGCTGGGACCAGCCCAACGCCCCTGGTGTGAATAGACCCTGAAACTTATTTATACCTAAATTAGCCAATCTTTTCATCTTTTTCCTCCAACACCAGTAAAGAGCTAAGCATTTCTCAGTCAACTCCTCTGCAGGATGTGCAATAAACTGCAATAATGCAACTTGCCATGTTAGTAACAAGGACTGAAATCCCAGGAATCTGGAGCACGAACAATTTTTCTGCAGTTACAGTTTCTGCATAGCAGAATAAAACAACCATACATTCTTAGTGGTCATTCTATTGACTGCCGGTAAGAATTATGAATATAAATGCAATCCCATATATAGTATTTCCTGCTTCTTATGGGTCCAAGGTGTAGACCATGGGTGCTCAACCTGTGGCCCTCCAGCTGTTAAGGAACTACAAGTCTCATGAGGCATTGTAAGGCTGGACAGTTACAAGCATGATTCCCAATGGCAGAGGCATGATGGAACTTATAATTCCACAACAGCTGGAGGGCCACAGGCTGAGTACCTATGTTGTAAACAATAGTGTGAGAACATAAGATACCTAGCAATAATTGACAATTTGTACATGCAATAAGGGTTGTTTGCTATTGGTGTGGCATGTTTATTTTAGTAGTTTATTGGGTGCAATAACTATCATTTAAGCAAGCAAACAATGGCACACTTTAAGACAGATAGCCTCCACACTCCACATGGAAAACGATCTCAACTCAGTGGGCATAACAAAGTGCTTAAAGCAGACTTGTCACTACACATGCTACACTTATGTCTGAGCTGGGGAGAGATACCCTTATGTTACAGTTCATTACAGATCATTGGGTGGTTCTCGATTTGCAGTTTTAGGAATACCCGCATAGGTATTCTCTATGCATACACAGAATAGTCATGTGGCTCTAAATGGCTCATTGCTGCACATGTCATTTGAAAAGTTGCTTACCACTAGAGAATTTTCCCAGCATGCACTACATGCTGCTTATAACGGTTACCTGACATTCTCAGTTCTTAAAATCACTTACCATATACAGGGAAGTTCAGACGGTTTTAGTTCTACAATTTCTCATAAAGGTGTGTGCACTTTATTGAATAGAGCAGTCTTTTGAATTCAAGTGATTTTGGTGAAATTTTAGCTTTGAACAATAGATGTGTACACCTTGGGTTTTAAATAAAGACTCAGAAAACACCGTGTCGCAAGCAGCCTTGTCACTGGTGACTTTTTTCTTTCTTACTTTCTCTAAAGAAGGGGAGAATATAATTGGAGGAAATTAAAGTGTTTGTAAAGGTTTTTTACCTTAAAAGGAGGTTGTAAAGTTTCAAGGCTTTTCACCTTAAAGCGGAGTTCCAACGTCAAATGATTTTTTTGTTTTTTTTAAACAATTCGTACCTTCATATAATTTAAATGTAACACTCACTTTTTTTTTTTTTTTAAATATATCCCCCGATGTCCGGTTTCGTCTAAAAAAGTAAGTTATATTATTTCTTCCTGGCCGTTTTCATCTTGCCTGTGGGCATGTGAAGCCCACAAGCAGACAGTTCCGGGATACGGTGATGCTGAGCTACCACCATGCACTGCCCGTTACCGCACATGCACATTATGTGCGGTGTGCAGCGCCGTAAACTTCCGACGTTGCCATCACAACGGGCAGTGGCGGTGGAAGCACCCGCCCCGTCGTGATGGCAACAAAGATACGCCTCCAAGACGTGACTGGCGTCATCACGTCACTTCCGGTTTCGGAAAATTGCAAGAATTAGCGGCGGCTAGACACACTGACTCCTGGGAATAATGATTCATAGCTCCCAGGAGACAGTGTGCTGCCGGATATGACAGCGATACCCGCAGGTGGCTGAGACAAGAAACGCCACAGAAATAAAGGCTAGACAGGTAACCCAATGATTGCACTATTGATCATCATAGTGTAAGATAGCAATATGCATACCAAAGAGTCCTCATTTTGGCATAGCTCTCAACTGTTCCTGATTTGTAACAAAGTCCCTCTTGTCCCTCTCTCCCCCTCATTTTGGTCTGCTCTATATAGTTGTATATAAAATGCATGTTTTATTCATTCAAAAAGTGTTTCACAGTGATAAACCTTTCATCCAATTTCTAAATTGCTGCATTTGTACATTTCAAAAGCCAATATAAAGGAATAGTAGTCATATAAAAAGCACTTGTGGATTTAACTAATCCCTGTTTTTTTTCATAATTCTCCTTTAAGGGGGCGTGGTAGGGGGTGTGCCCTATGCCTACATACTTTTGCTAATAGGTGTCCCTCGTTCCCATCTCAAAAAGCTGGGAGGAATGATTTTGGTAGGATATTGTTTACATATTTAAGGGACCCTTTTTTATTTTATGATGGCTCTAGTCAATCTAAATTTTAGGGTTTTTGTACAAAGATATACATACATTATTATGGTTTGTATGACCTTATTTCTTCAAGTAAATATTCATCTTCTCTCTTTTGGTGAATTAAATGATTATTTACCTTCTTTCTCAATGGCTGGTTCAGCAAGATGGGGTTGATCTATATCTAGTTTCTGTACGAAGCAATAAAAAGTGAAAAGGGGCCACCATCATTATAAATCAATCCAAGGAGGAGGGAAAGGAGACCTTACACTGGCTGAAAATCACATGCGTGATGGACAGCTCCCAGAATGCAGCAGTGACAGACAAGTCCCTGCAGATATAGCCAATATGACATTCCAATTTGCTCTGACACTCCGGCCTGGCACAAACATCACTTAAGAGACCATTTCTTCCTACAAAATTTGTGCTAGATAACTGTTTAGTATGCACACGCATTCTACCTACCAACATCGATTCTGGTATTTGTTATTGTTATCACTGGGAGAATATCACTGGACAAAAAATTGAGCTGGCAGTGGTTAGGCCTTCAAAACTACAGACAGTGGAAATTAGTTTATTACCTTTATCCAATCATACTTTATTGATCAACACTAAGGCTCATGCTGGGACATAGCCTGTAACAACCAATCAAAATCAAGTTTCATTTCTCAAAGGTAGGCTAGAAGAATGTGAGGTAGTTGCAACTAGTAATTGCCTGCTCCCATATCATATTATGGGTAATATATACATAATGAAGCAGGGTATCAACCATAATACTGCACAAAGCAATACAAAATCTTAAAGTGGAACTATTGGTAATATCAAAAATGACATATATGATGCAATCTGTCACTAGCATGGCCAGAGATTGAGACCAGCTAGTGTTGGACTTTAGACTGGATTCACACTTGAGAACGCAGCGGCTCACAGCAGGAGTCCGATGCGTCTCCATTCACCATTTCAGGTCCGAGTTTTGGGCTGAAATTGACCAAAAGACACAGGGGTCCTGGGCAATTCGCACCGGAGCCGCTGCAGAGATGTGTGAGCCGGCTCCATAGAGAGCCGGTCACAATCTCCTGGTATGTGAATTGGATGGGGGAAGACCTGCATCCAACTCGCAATAGTGTGAACCCAGCCTTAAGTGCTCATGCACACTGCATGTCTAAGAAGTGGCTCCTACAGGGTTTTGAGCTTTTTTGAGCTCTCTTTTTTCTGCCTGGAAACTCCCCTCTATGTTAGCCATGCACACTATATGACTTTTTCAGGAGTTTACAGGAATATGCTCTTAAGGTAGAAAAAAAAAAAAAAAAAACTCACATTTTTGAGAGTAGCCTTTGAGCTGAAAAGACACCCAAGTGCCCAAAAACACACGAAAAAGCTTTAAAAAGCTCAAAAGAAAAAAAATAAAAAATTAGCTGGAGAGGAGGGTTTATGGGAAGAAAAAAAAATCACACCACGCTTATGCTCAAAGAAGCTCAAGAAAAACATGCAAGAGAGCACAAAAAAAACACAAGCTTCTTCAAGCTTTTAGGCACAGCAGCTTTTTTTTTTTTTTTTTTTTTTTTTTTTGAGTTGCAATGTGTATGATCCCTAAATTAGCTTGATTATTATTTATAAGTAGAGATGGGCTCAGGAGAGTTTCTATCCTAGTTCAAGCCAACCTGAGCTATCCCACCAGGAAGCTGCACACCATCAGTTAAATGCCTGAGGCATTTCCCACCCCTAACTTATTGTGTTCTGGACGCCCCCCCCCCCCCCCTTCAACAGAAGGCGGCTGAACGGCCAGACCGGCAGCAGTACACACGGACCAAATGTCGGTTTCTATTGAACCGGCCGATTAGGCCCATGTGTGCGGCCCCTAAGTGCTAGATAGCTCAGGTGGGTATGGACTAGGCTCCAAACGCGCCTGAGCTCATCCCTGTCTGTGAGATCTTAAAAATTGCAAAAGCTGTCTGTATCAATCGTAAAGTCTATCTGAAACCAAATATATTGCTGCTTACCTGTTCTCAGATTATATTAGTTTTGTGTTATCACCCTAGGACTTGAAGTGCCAGGACAACAGAACACCACCCCCTTTTCTCAACGTTATAACATAGGGGGAAATGTACTATAGTGCACAAAGGAGAATCATGCAGTGTTGACAACCTTGTTTGAGATACTGAGAACACAGGATCACCGACAGGCATTTTTTTTTTTTTTTTTTTTTTTTTTTTTTTTAAGTACAGTATGTGCCCAAAACAAACACACTGCCATGGTATATTTAAAAGACCAAAATGGAGCAATTAAGAGAAGTTCATTAAAAGGGATTACATATACTTTAAGTTGAGAGTTACAAATATAGGAACCAAAGTATTAAAAACACTTTAAAGATAAATATATATTGATGCCAAAGAATTTATTAAGACGCCAGGAAAGGTGAGCAGCATTCAAAGACGAGCTTCTGGAACAAGAGGTCGAGTGTTGCAGCTCATACGCAAAGCTCAGGGGTAATGTAAGGAAGTACAGCATCACTGAAAGCGCAATGGATACATGAAATAGACTTCCGGTAAACAAAGCAGAAAAAGAGTTTAAGAATAAACCATGAACAGTTATGGAAAGGTTGACACATTAAGTGAACCAACTACAAGCCAAAATAAATGTCTAAACTGGAAGCCAGCACAGGAGCTGTACAATATGTTTCATTTATCGTGGCCAGATACCAGAGAATAACTGCATATTATTAAAATACTTCTCTATTGTACCAGGAGCTGTTTGAAACTACTTTAAATGTAAAACAAGTGTAGACACTGTTTCAAAATGGATAATTTTTAAACAAGTGGACAAGAAAACCTGTATTGCAACACATAAGATATCCAGGCAGGGTTCCATTATGTTCAGGAAGGTAGTCAAGAGTAAATATGGAAATCAGAATGGGAAGTGTAACTACTTCATTCGCCTCAAAGCGTGTATGTATAACCAAAACATTTTTTTTCCTGTTTTGGATAGAATAGGAACGTGTTACAATCCCCAACTGTTTATTTTTATGCCATTTGCTTCCTGCTGGGGAGATTTGCCTTCACTTCATGTCCTGTAGATGCGATGCAACACAACGTGAAAAGAAATCTCTACAAAGTCCCCACCCCCCCACCCCCCTTTCGGCTTAGACAGACACAGAGCAAAAGATACGGCTTAGGACTGAATAGATACTCAGAAAATTGACCAGAATGTAAGATAATGTTGGCCTGCTTGGAAAGAGGAGTATGTTTTTTATAATGACAATGTACCAACATTTTTACCTACACCATTCAGGATTGAGGTCATGTTCCTCTTTAAGCCAAAGAAAATACAAACTGAGCAGGCCAAAATTCTAACTCCTATCACAAATATTCCAGCATCTTTCAACTATCTAGATATGAATACTAACTGCACTTGGTCTTTTACTCAGAAAAAGTATAAAAGTGATATTAAAAAGTCTGTTTTTCTTGGGGTTTGTTTAAAAAAAAAAAAAAAAAAAACCCATCATACCTGCTCTGTGTGGTGGTTTTGCACAGAGCAGCCCAGATCATCCTCTTCCCAGTTCCCCCCGCTGGCACTCCTGGACCCTCCCTCCTGCCAAGTGCCCCCCACAGCAAGCAGCTTGCTCTGGGGGCACCCAAGCCTAGCCATTGCTCTGTTTGTCCATTCACACTCTGAACCGCGGTTTGGCTCCACCCCCTCTCTCTCCTCACTGACTTTGACTGAAAGCAGCAGGAGCCAGAAGTCAATCAAATGTCAAGGATGGCCACACCCTGATCAAAATTCCACCGCTGCCCCATGAAGCGGCCAAATATGGATCAGAGTAGCTAGCTTAGGACCCATTTTGTAGATAAGTAGTTCTTTTAATGTTAAACGTAATCTGTGTTTCTGGGTTACTTGACCTTTAAAAAGACAAAAAAAAGCGTTCCTCAAAATAGCAGATATGTTACTTTTAATACAACATCCTCTTATTTTTGTACTTCTCTTTTGCTAATAGGAAGAACGTCAGAAGAGAAGTAAACTATGCGCAATTATGTCATAATCTGGCAACAATAAACGTAGAGGAAAAAGGTTTACTACCAAGAAGAATTCTACATCTGAATCACAATAGCTTAAGCGAAGCATTCATGTGACAGAGTCCCTTCATTCCATATAGAATGTATACCAAATATGGTTAAAAAAGCTGTACAGTCTATGGATCTCTGGCTTACACCAATGTCATATTGCGTTTATTTTAAACATTTGAACTCCATTTATATGGAGAACATAACTCCTTTATAAATGAGTCACATTAACATAACTTGTGCACATTCTAGCATGGTTGCATAACTACTTAATTGTAAGATCGATCCACACGGTTTACAAACGAGGTTAAAGACCAGGCCCTTTAAACTTGGCAAGTTGTTGCACGCTTTTTGGCAGCTAAATCGTTCCGGTTTCCACAGTTTACGAATCCTTTTTTTTGTTTTCCTCCTATTGCTATTCTGAAGGGAAGCTATAGCCAAAAATACAAGCCAAAACATCATAAAAGCACGTATTGTAGGAAGCCCAAAATTAAGATATTTGGAATTGAGATGGTTTTGTCATAACGATTCAGCTGTCGTATAGTTTAGATGAGAAGGCCTGTACTGACATGTATACGTGGTTGCCATTACTGATTTTGTTCTAAAGCTGGCCATACAATGAGCAAATTTGCTTTATGGTTGGCCTTCGGACACCCTTCTGACCAACGGTCTTCAATTATATTAAAGGAGACAAGCAGGAAATTGTTGGACAAACAGCGGCTGCATCTAATCAGATGCAGTCACTATTTGGGTTTGCTGATAGCCTACAGTCAATGTCTTATAAAATACTAAAATGCTAGATAATCACTACGGCCTGGCAAGCAGTATTTTCAGAAAAAGAAATAATCAATGGCACCCTCATTATTCATTCACACTAGGGTTCCTGTAATCCAAGGGGTTAGACTTATGCAGGCCAAACATGGGTCAAATTTCCAAACAAATTTTCTTTCGAAAATCAGAAATTTAGGGAGTTTTGTGATCGGATGCCACCATTGATTTTCGAATTTCGACCAACCAAGCCTTCAATTTCACCACAGAATTTTCGTGGCCGGGAATCTTCTTTTCTTGCACTCATGCACATTTCTTTTTCAATTAGATTTCTCGCACAATTCTCCCAACGATGAGTAGAAATTCAGCTGTTTTTCAAAAAATTTCCAACATGCCCGATCACGCAAATTCGATAGCCCCACAAAAATGGCCCATTAATGGTGGGAAATTCAAAAGAAAATTCTTAGTTAGAAGTTTCGTAAAAGAACGTTCTTTCAGAATTCGAAAGTCCTGCTCAACATCTATCACATGCAAAATTCAACTCACACAATTCTATAAAATGTTAGTACACACCAAATTTAAAAATTAATTAACAACATATCTGGAAGAGGTATTACTTAACCACTTTACTACCCAGCTATAGACATATGACATCCGCAGATGGGATCTCCCATCCTGGGCGGGCTTCACCGGATTCCCAGCAGTATGGGGGGGAGGGGGGCGCGCAAGCCGTGTCACTGAGGAGCCAATGCCCGTGCCCGGCGGACGCGATGTCCGTTGGGCACCCGCGATCGCTCGTGACAGAGCAGGAATGTGGATCTGTGGGTGTAAACCCACAGATCTACATCCTGTCAGGGGAGAGGAGACAGATCGTGTGTTCCTAATATAAAGGAACACCGATCGATCTCCTTCCCTAGTCAGTCCCATCCCCCCACAGTTAGAATCACTCCCTAGGTAACAAAATTAACCCCTTGATCGCCCCCAAGTGTTAACTCCTTCCCTGCAAGTAACATTTACACAGTAATCAGTGCATTTTTATAGCACTGATCGCTGTATAAATGTCACTGGTCCCAAAATAGTGTCAAAAGTGTCCAATCTGTCCGCCACAATGTCACAGTTAGGATAAAAAATAAAAACAATTTTAACCTCCCCGGCGGTACGATTATGTCAGATTTTTTCCTCTCAAAGCGGTACAATTATTTTGCATAGAAATTTGGCGTTTTATATTGTAGGCCAGTAATAATTAGCAATAACACACTTAAATCTTTCGACCAGTATGATGAATCTTTCCGGGTATGATGAAGTTTGAAACACAAAATCATAAATTATAACATAATACAAAAATATAAATAATTCTAAAAAATAATAAAATAATAATAAAATTAATTTCCCCACAATTCACTATCGCTCAGTTCTGCAAGTGTTCTAATTTACTGAATCTGAATTAAGTGTATAAATAATGAAATACAATAAATGTTATAAAGTGCACTACATACGGTGCATATATAGTGTACAAAGCTATAAAGACTGAAATACTGAAAAAGAAAAACAACCAAATGCGGGTGATCGTGGATGCTGAACCGCCGCCCTGTTTTGTAATCTATTGAGGATATCTGAGGAGCTGCACCCTTCTGACCAGCTGAAGATAGAATCCCCCTTAGATTGGGACTTTGACAGACCTCCAACTTTTAAGATAAAAAATATTTTTTATTGATATACTTAAAACAGACGTGAAAGTGTCTATAACATAGAGTAAAAAATCATTCCATACAAAATAGATAGAAAATCAGAACAGAGAATATATACAAGGTGAAAATAGTAAATGTACTCTCACGGGGGGTGGTGTACCCCAATACCCGACGGGTTTCCAGTATTCTGGTACCTTCATCAGGGGTTTGAGAGTAAGTATTTTATACATGTATGGATTCCAGTGGAATGACTGTTCAGGTAGCACCCGTGGCCCCTAAGATCAAACAGCGTATTTTCATATGCGCCAGACCTAGGCCATATAAGGATAGTGTGTGTATTGTATGGCTGATATCCAAGAGCAATAAGTGAGCCAACTAGGTGTGAACGTTCGTTAGAACCTGTAACATGCCAGCTGCATGCCGGAAGGATAAATATCCAAAGACAGTCCCATGGTGGTTGGCTCCTAAGTGTCACCCTTCGGATGTTCGGGTCCTGTGAGGGGTGCCTTCCCCTGTTAGTGCTCACCTTCTTGCTTCCTTCTGACCAGCTGGTCTCAAAGCCTTTGTGACTTGGACGACATAAGTTTTCCCAAGTCAACATCATCTGGTAAGCCCCTTAATATCCTTGGTGGTGGCCTCTTCAACAATAATATCTTCCCTGCATACGTTGGTGGTCTCTAACTTCTATACAGCTTCTCCATATATCTGCTACTCCTACCTGCGATCCAACATGGCCGTTCAAAGAGATGTACTCTTGTGACCAGTTGGTCTCATAGCCTTTGTGACTTGGATGGCATAAGTCTTCCCAAGTCATTTGCTTCTGGTAAGCCCCCTAAGACCCTTGGTGGTGGCTTTTTCACTATTCTTACCTTCTCTGCAACGTTGGTGGACTCTGACATTTACAGTTTCCTGTGGTGTTAATCTCATTTAGGAATTTTTGGACTTTATTGGTTCTTACTGATTATGTTTGAATCACTGTTCAAATATTTTTAGTTGGATATTTTGTGTTTTTTCTTTTTAAGTATTGTCTTTATAGCTTTGTACACTATATATGCACCGTATGTAGTGCACTTTATAACATTTTCATATCAATATTTGATTATATTGTATTTCATTATTTATACATTTAATTCAGGTTTAAGACACTTTTTTCCTCTAATTTTTTATTTGGGTTCATAGCGCTACACTTATTTATTACTTGGGTCTATAGTTGTGTTGGCCACTGTTTACTTACATTCTACGCAGCGCTGTATTATCTTTTTCCTTATTCTAATTTACCATCTCTGTTTTCTAGCTGGTCTAAAACCACTTTTGACATAAAGGGACACTTTTTGCTTGCTATGGAGATTCTCCAGTTTCCAGGCAGATAGAACAGTATATATAATATAAAACTGCATGTAGGGTATTGGACAAAGCCCTGGGGACAAAAGGGATGTGAAATAATTTCACAGTGTAATGTAATCTGTAAGATTACAGTGAACTATATGCATGATTTTTTACTTTTTTGAATTTGCCGCCGGGCTCCACCACTGTGCATCGCGGCACTCGCAGTGAACGGAGCCCGGCACAGAGAGGCTTCGGGCAGAGGACAGAGCCCGCAGATACAGCGGGGGGACATCGCAGGATCCTGGGGACAAGGTTAGTACACCGCACCAGGATCCTGCAATGCAATCCCGAGTGTGGCTCAGGGTTACCGCTAATGGTGCTGAAATTTAACCCTGCGCCACACTCGGGAAAACCACCAGGGAGGTTAAAAAAAAAAAAAAAACGCAGATTGCCATTACTAGTTAAAAAAAATAAAATAAATAATAATAATGCCATAAATCAATAAACTATTTTGTAGGAGCTATAACTTTTGCGCAAACCAATCAATATGTGCTTATTGCGATTATTTTTTACCAAAAATATTTAGAATACATATCGGCCTAAGCTGAAGAAAAAATTAGTTAAAAAAAAAAAAATGGAATATTTATTATAGCAAAAAGTAAAAAATATTGTGTTTATTTCAAAATTGTCGTTTTTTTATTTATAGCGCAAAGAATAAAAACCGAATATGTGATCAAATACCACTGAAAGAATGCTCTATTTGTGGGGAAAAAAATTATAACAATTTCATTTGGGTACAGTGTTGTATGACTGTGCAATTGTCATTTAACCGCTTCAGCCTCAGATTTTACCCCCTTCCTGACCAGAGCACTTTTTGCGATTCGGCACTGCGTTACTTTAACCGACAATTGCGCGGTCATGCGAGGTTGCACCCAAACAAAATTGATGTCTTTTTTTTCCCTACAAATAGGGCTTTATTTTGGTGGTATTTGATCACCTCTGCATTTTTTATTTTTTGCACTATAAACAAACAAATCTATAAACAAAGACAATTTTGAAAAAAAAACGCAATATTTTTTACTTTTTGCTATAATAAATATCCCCCAAAAACATATTAAAAAAACAATTTTTTTTCTCAGTCTAGGCAGATATGTATTCTTCTACATATTTTTGGTTAAAAAAAAAAAAAGCAATAAGCATATATTGATTGGTTTGCGCAAAAGTTATAGGGTCTACAAAATAGGGGATAGATTTATGGCATTTTTATTATTAATTTTTTTTTTTTACTAGTAATGGCGGCGATCTGCGATTTTTATCAGGACTGCGATATTATGGCAGACACGTCAGACAATTTTGACATATTATTGGGACCATTGGCATTTTTACAGCGATCAGTGCTATAAAAATGCATTGATTACTGTAAAAATGTCACTGGCAGTGAAGGAGTTAACCACTAGGGGGCGATCAAGGGGTTGTGTTCCCTATTGTGTGTTCTAACTGAAGGGGGGAGGGGACTGTGTAGGGGAGATGACAGATCGCTGTTCATACTTTGTATGAACAGACTGTCTGTTCTCCCCTCAGAGAACCGGAAACTGTGTGTTTACACACACAGATCCCGATTCTCCACAAGTACTTCGAAAGCCACATTCCTTGGCTACGTTAAAAAAAAAAATGGCTAACTTTGGTCAAACTACAAAGACCACCTTGTAGTTTGCAACTGGCCAAAAGATAGCGCCCACTGCCATAGTATACACTCCCAAGCTTCATGAGTCGCTACTTGGTCCTGCCCCTAATCTAAAAACACGATACAGGGGACGGGACTCTGTGTCAGGCTGGACAACAATTATAAGCCAGAACAATTTAGGATATGGCTTCTGTAAATAACAGAAGTGAGACCCAATACAGGCCAACCAAAAATAAATCAATAAAAGTGACTCCACACAATTTGACTTCTAATAGATTTGGAAAGATAATTTGTGCTGCTACAGATGTAGGTAGAAGAGATGGTCAGTAAACACTTGGGGACATACATTCAGGTCTTACTATACTATAATCAGTTTTGTCTGTTATTATTCCTTTATGACTATAAACATACAAAAAGCCTAAAGTGGTTGTAAACCTCAGTCAGGAACTATGATATATTGAGTACTTGCCTAAATTAAGAGCACCAAGTGTCATTTCTGTCTGCTGCTAAATTCCTCTATCGGCATAAATCACTTATGAAAGTTTCCCTGACACCAAGAGAAAAAATGCTGACAGGGGAGGGATTTCCAGCTACTTGACAGTCTTATCTCTGTTCCTGTGCGCTGGGGGGGGGGGGGGGGGTTGGGGCTTGGGGAAGTGTCCCTTCCTTCCAATCAGCTCTCAGAGTTCTCCTCACTGAGCTCTGCAGTGTGTAACTTCAGCTCTCCGCCTCCCTTTTTCTGATAGCTCAGACAGGCTTTAAATATTCAGCACTTTGAGAGGATGTAGATAAGGGAAGACTGCAGATAAATCCTCCTACAAGGTGGCACCTGTTTCATCTGTGTGTATCGCCTGAGGCCAGTCACTTCACGGGGGGTATGTAAGCGTTTACATCCACTGTACATAAATAAAAAAATACTGTCTAGTCTATCCACTAAGGCCTTTAACAGAGCGTAGCATAAAATGAAAAGCAAACAGTCTTCCGCAGCCAGGACTTTGTGGCTGAGATCTGCAGTGTGTTGGTGGGAACATATGTTGGTAAAACCTCAAACTGAAGCAATGTAGACTAAAGTACGCCCTCATTAGCAGCTGTTACATCAAGCCAACCCGTTCTGTCAGCAAACTTCAGCAATAAAAGTATCATGGCAGTGCATAGAAGGGTTGTAAGATTAATACTGAGATGAGCATTTGTTTCAAAATAATTTTATAATTTCCAATGGCATGTGCTGGGGAAAAGGTTAGAAAGTGTGAAACTGGCGGACCTTCAGCTGTTCTAGAACTACAAATCCCATCACGCCTCTGCGAGACATGCTGGTAACTATCAGCCTTGCAATGCCTCATGGGATTTGTAGTTCCGCCAACAGCTGGAGGGCCGCCACTTTGACAACTGTGGGTTAGATGTTCCAGAGTTTAGCCTTGGTAGCCAGGTTGGCATATGGCACATGCCTGGCTTTGGGGGTTCCTCAGAGGTACAGATGATGATGTACAGGTTGTCCGCACGAGGCAGTAACTTTAAATGGCACATACTTTAAAAACATATTAAAAGAAAAAAAAATTGCAGCAAAGAATCAGCAAGAAAAGACTACTGTACTCCACTACAAATATTATCAGTATGTATGTCTAATACCATAGCTACATTTATTTTGAATAGACTTGGGATTTGATGTTTGTGCGACAAAGCTGTGAAAGGGTTAGCTATTGATGACTATGCAGCAAACAACAATCAAGTTTTATCTGACATTAGGCCTTAAAATCAAATTTATAGTGGCTGGAGCCCAGGAAAATACACTTGCCTTGCCAAGTTACAAATTGAATTTGATCTGACCCCATGCAAGGTAGCAATTTTATTACTAAACCACTTCTGGTCATTAAAAGGCGTCTGCTCAAAACTCCTGACAATGTTCACAGGCTCACAAGCCAAGAGCAGGTAAGTGGTCATGCTCAATTTAAAATCTGTATGTCTGAGATGACAAGTTTCAGTACACAAAGTTCATGACACGTGACATTTTGAAACATTAGCTTCCAAGAAAATCGAAGAAAGCGAAGTGCTGCCTCTATTCTGTACATAAAAGGATATACTAAAGTCAAAATCTAGGCTCTGTGTAATGTTGATACACATATGAAAACAGTTATGAAAAGGGATTCAGTAAATTGGACACGATCTAAGGTCTAAAATACATTTTTTTCGCCAATTTGTAGTTCGCCAAGCCTTGCAATAGATAAATCAATCAAAAAGGTACCACATCAATCTCCACTGTGATTGCTACGGAACCACTACAACACATCTAGCCATTAGTTTAGAGGTCTTTAATAATTATCAACCAATTTATTTTTTTTCTCATAAAAAGAAAATACGGGGGGGGCGTTCAAGTCATACCTTGACTTTTGAGTTTATATAATAAAAGAACAAATTTCAAAGAGTGGTAGAAACTGCATTTAATTTTTTTATCATACCCCCCTGCTTCATTTATACACTTATCCCAGCATTTAACGAATGCCTGCAAAGCTTCTGCATAGTAAGATCTATCCTAGAACAGCCTGTTTGACTTCATCATCAGAAAGATTGGTCTCTTGTGCAATTTCACAACAGGTTATGCACTGATTATCCAGGATCAGGCATTCCACGTGCTTAATGTTCACAGGAATGACTGCTGTGGACTGGAAACAACCACGGGCGGGATTGTCACCGATGGACGTACGGCCATCTTTGAAACATTTACCCCATTCAAATGTCTTACTGGGGCCGAGCGTCTCATCACCGTACTGTGCTTAAAGTCCTCTGTAGATATGCGTGGGTTTGGGTCTTCCTTCACAAGAAACTTCATCACCATACGATGTTCCAAGAACACACTAACACAGTTGTGTGTCATCTTGATTAACGGTCTTTGGACTGGCCGGCGACATGTGTGCCACCTATCATTATGACACACTTGCCACTTATTACTGCATGTAGTACCGCCGCACTAGCATCCCTCCCTTTTTATACCTGCAAAATCAAAAATCCTGGTTTGACTTGAACACACCTCATAGCTTGATCTACAAAAATCATGTTAAGTCAGCCAGAGATGGTGTGGTTTTCTTTCCTACAGCCACGGGCACACACAATGATTATTGTTAACAGCTAAAGCCACTGGTAATAGCATGAAAAATTTGACAAGCTGGTTATATCAAAGCTGATCAATCAACTTTGGTACAAATCAGCCTGCCCATACAGGATTCAAATCTTGACCAGTCCCTGCTGTCTATGGCCGGCTTTACATGAAGGCATTTCGTTCATTACATACGTAGACTCTGATTTGTAATGCTACACTATGGTTTTGCTTTACTACTCTCTCTTACAAAGCAGGTCTGAGTCAGCAGACTCATTGGAGTTTATGAACCTGATATCTTATTACAAACAGATAAACTGCACGCAGCCACTGAGAGTGACATCTAATGTCAGGTCTACAACTAAAACAATATGCAATTGTAAGCTTATACGAATGTGAGTCACGCTATAAATATACCTTACCCGCATGTCTTTTACGGGTCACTAGAAAGAGATTTGCAAAGGGCATTAACACCCTAAACATAAACGGGTGCAAAAAAGGGGGGCACTGGTGCAAAAAAAAAAAAGGGGGCAAGGAACGATAAACCAATGCAGAGAGTCTTTTTAGTCCTGGAGAAAAGTCCATAAAAGTCACTGTGGCATGAAGTTCACATTATAGCAGCGTCAGCTGAAGCCTGCTGTCGTCTGACATTAGAGAGCCAGTTCAGTCTCGGAAAGGATTAGGTCCACATCCCTGCACCGGCACCAGGCTTGGCCTCTCAGCGACCCGCTGAGAGCCTCAGCTGGCCAATCCCACCCCCGCCACAGCCCAGTGCCCCAGTGAGCACAGGGGGGCAGAGCAGAAAATCACCATCTCTTTGCTCAGGGAGCTCTGAGAACCAAGTGATCAGCGGTGTTTGATCGCTCAGTTCTCAGTGTTAAAGGCCCCTGGGGAAAAGATGCAGCATCCACCCAGGCAAGTAGGATTCTGAAATAAAAAGAAAACCCATACGTCTCTTTTAAAAACCAAAGATTTTTAACCACGTTAACATTTAAAAAGAAAAGGTCACTCCTAAAATGTCTACAAGAGAAAAAAAAAGCAAAAATAGCACTGACTCTTGTGGAGATATTTTAAACTAAATTTCCTTAAGATATCGTGAATTTACAAGCCAAAAGAACTGATGTAAAACATTCTGGTCCCAAGATCACTCTTGCATTTCAACCGATATAAAAAATCCAGTTTAGTTATCTCTTGTCATCCAGCTCATTTGTAATGTGTAACAGAGCCAACCGGAGAGCATACTGCATTGCAGGTTACTGTAACTGCAGGCACGTACGCTGAGAGAGAGCCTCTCTCTTATCTCAATATGAACCATCGCTAGACCAAAACAGAATACCCAACATCCCCAGCTATGCAGACATCAGTCGACCAACATTTATGTACTACATGTCCCAGCATTTTCTACAACAGGATAAAGAACACAAAAAAAGTGTGGCAGAACGTGTCAAGGGACAACTTATAAAATAACATTTAAAAAAAAATTAGAATTTTAAAAACTACATATTTAATGAAAGGAGTAACAGCTGCGCTCTTTGGTAACTGAGACAGCCATTTTACCAAAGAAAAACTGGCATCTTTACAAAACATGACAGTAACACGGAAAGAAACAGATTAAAAAAATTATTGTGCTGATTTACACTCAAAAGACAACAGGGAACAGATGATACAACATCCCAACCTCGATTAACCTCAGTTGTAGTATCTCAATCACAATAATGGCAGACGGATGGTGTTTGTCACTGGACAATTCAAAGTGCTGCTTCACCCTCTCAAATAATATTGATTCATTTTAATCCTCATGCTGCTAGCATTAGTAAATAGATAGGAAAGTATATCATATTTACATGTTTTAAACTTTCTTTTTTTTTTTTTTACATTTCTTCAGTTACTTCCTGATTTCTTGCCTAGTCAAATGTCGTCATACATTCCAGGAGTCTTCAGGAGAGGAGGGGTTTTCTCAGCTAAACACATTCCCTTGCGCGCATGCTTGAGCTAAGGGCAGATGGATTCCAGGAAGTAAACGCTACATAAAATCATTTGCCCTTACTCAAGATGGCCATGGGCAGAAATGCTGGGGGGGGGTTCAAAGTGATTTCTCAACTAAATAAAGCATGGAGACATGGATGGATTGAGGGGTGGGGGTTTGCTTTGAATATTAAAAATGAATTAGTGTTTTTGGTATGTGGTGAAGATCCACTTTATTTTAGAGTATTTTAATTTATATATTGGTTATAGACAGTCTGGCCAGCTCACTTCTTAAATTTCTTGAAAGAGATGTATTCCAGCCTGCCTTTTTATTTTAGGGCCCTTTCACACAAGAGGTCCACCTCCTCTATGGGGATATCAGATGAAAACAGACCGCCTCTCCCTTTTCATCCGATCCTCCAGACAGATGGAAAATAGGGTCACCAACGGTGGATGTCTGCGGACATGTCACTGCTGACATCTGCCGCTCCATAGAGGTGAATAGAGTGTCTGAAAAACTGACAGGTGGACCTGATCAGAAAGCCCATTTGAAAGGGGCCTTAGGGTGCTTTCAATGCTAATAACCCATTTTCCGTAAAAATGTAGCAGAGATATTCAGATATCCTAATGCCCCCGCAAGAGCACAGACCTGTAAGCTTGAGTCCAAAAATGTCACTTCTGGAGAAGCAAAGAGATGAAATGTTATGGGATTTAACTCTCCAGGATCTACTTTATTGGAAATATTAGGACAGACCCTTTAATTAAAGCCGACGTAAACCAAGATAATTCTCCTCTGTCTTTTCTAGATTACAAGAAGGACCTCTACCTGACCTGCAATGCCATGTAATATTGGGTAAACTGATCTTAATCTGATTGTTTAGCATGTCATTGTCTTTCATCTGCATTGTATTGAGCCACAGAACCTGTTAGCACATAAATAAATTATGGTTATAAAAAATATTCTTGTTACAACTTGGGCCAGCCAGCTTGACACAAAATGCGATTAGTTTCTAATTAGAAACTAGAGAACAGTCTTAGAAAATAAATTTAGACATTTGTTAGAAAACCAGCATATAGTAATAAGTAAAAAAAAAAAAAAACAATATTTAAAGTGAACATGTGCCTGAAGTGAAGTGTACAAATAATGCAACAGGCTAGTCCATTTTGCTGAAATTTCATTGCAGCAACTCAAAATGGTACTCAGTAGTTTGTATGGTCCCCATGTGCTTGTATGCATGACTGACAACTAGAGGATGTCGGACCATGTGCTCACTGCCCAGTACTGTGGAGATCGATTGGCATTGGCCATTGAACACCAGAATTGCCAAGTCTACCACCGGTGCCCTATGATTTTCACAGAAGAGAGCAGATTCACCCTGAGCACATGTGACAAACGTGAAAGGGTCTGGAGAAGCTATGGAGAACGTTATGCTGCCTGTAACATCGTTCAGCATGACCGGTTTGGTGGTGGGTCAGTAATGGTCTGGGGGAGGTATATACATGGGTGGACACACAGACCTCTACAGGCTACACAATGGCACCCTGACTACCATTAGGATGAAATCCTGGGACCCACTGTCAGACCCTACGCTGGTGCAGTGGGTCTTGGGTTCCTCCTGGCCTCATGCGGCGAGAGTTTGCACCCAGTTACTGAAGGATAAAAAGGTATTTATACCATTGAATGGCCCCTACGCTCGCCTGACCTAAATCCTATAGAACATCGCTGGGACATTATGTTTTTCAGTCCATCCAAGGCCGCCAGGTTGCACCTCAGTCTGTTCAGGAGTTTAGTGATGCCCTGGTCCAGATCTGGGAGAAAATACCCCAGGACACCATCCGTCGTCTCATTAGGAGCATGCCCTGATGTTGTCAGGCATGCATACAAGCACGTGGGGCCATACAAACTACTGAGTGAGTACCATTTTGAGTTGCTGCAATGAAATTTCAGCAAAATGGTCTAGCCTGCTACATCATTTTTTCACTTTGATTTTGGAGGAGTCTTTGAATTCAGCCCTCGGTAAGAGGATAATTTTCATTTCCATCAAACGATGTGGCATCGTGGAAAGGATTCGATCCTAACACATTACCCAGTCCATATCAGTATTAGAGGTCGACCGATATATATTGGCCGATTTTTGCCATTTTTGAATTAATGGGCATCGGCAGATTGTGCTACAAGTTTGGTCGATTAATTTATGCACTAGCCGGTTCACACAGTGGCGATCCGACTTGCGGGGCAACTCAGCGTGACCCTGCACAGCGCAACTTGCAAACGACTTCTGTAACAGAAGTCAATGCAAGTCGTCTGAAGTCTCCCCGTCGGAGAAAGGAATGAACTCTGGTGTGTAGAAGATCTCAGTTTAACCATTTAAAGACAATCTTTTCTGACATGTGTTTCTTAAAAGTAAAAATCCAGTATTTTCTGCTAGAAAATCACTTAGAACCCCCAAACATAAAATATTTTTTTTTTAGCAGAGACCCTGCAGAATAAAATGGCAGTTGTTGTAATATTTTATGCCAAACGGTATTTGCGCAGCGGTCTTTCAAACGCAATTTTTTGGGAAAAAATATTCACTTTAATGAAAAAAAAAAAAAAAAAAAACAGTAAAGTTAGCCCATTTTCTTTTCATCCAAAAGTTTTGATTACCTGTTTTTGTGTATTTAATATTTAAGATTAAATTATACATACAAGTGCACCGATTGGAGGCTTGTTGTGTTTAATAAATGTTTAGGGGCAAATGAAGCGAAGAAGGGTGCATACCTTAACATTCCAGAATCTAACTAGGAGATATTTTGTCCTGATGTATGAGGAAATAAGGCCCTATCACAATAAATTTTGCAACCTTACCAGAATGTCATTGTCCACTTTGACAGCTTACCATTGTTGGACTACCGTGTATAAAAGACAATTAGCGCCACCTTCCTAAAGTGCTATAAACTAAAAAACTGCAAACTATAAGAATAATATATTATATATACAGTATATACATACACACACACACATATATATATATATATATACACACATACACACACACACCTGCTATACACTTCCAGTGAATTCACCTCACCATACAACGTATAAATAAAAAAAAAAAAATAAGTGCAGCACTATTAATCTATCATGTAAACAATATATATCCAGATATATTAAAAAGTATTAAAAATAAATCAATCTATATAATAATGTGTTCTATTAAAGTTCATATATATGAAAAAACTTTTCTGCGTTGAATTATTGCAACTTCTCAATTCATACATCATCCACCACTGTGTTCATCGTGTCTTCGTGTCATCAGATAATGATATTATGTGCACACCATCACCAGCCGTTATACCTGCTCACCTCATACACCAGTCAGGTAGACTCAGAAACAATCCCATTCTCTCAGCTATGGGGTATCATCTGTTCCACATCCGACCTGCTACTTTGTACCCACTTCCAAATCAGTAGCCTCCCAGGTGAAAAAGATCTTATATACTGCCCCACTGTTTCTCTCCTTCCTCCACACCAGCATTATTGCTCGTTTTTCCTTATAGAATATGGCCCCAGATTCATGCATCAATAAAAAAAAAAAATAGGATACATAGTGCTCTCTGTTTGCAACATTAAAATGCCCCAAATAAATTATACACTTAGAGGTTATTCAAAACCGGCTCTGTACACACACAAACACGTCCGCCTGCTCACCACTGTGGCTGCGTGATGTCACAGGCTCAGCTCCTCCCCTCTACATGCGTATCGCCCTCTGATTGGGCTTTCTCAATAGATGCTATTGTTGGGCTACGTCTGCAAAGAATGAATACCAACCAATATCAGTAGGAATACCAAAGCTGCTTTTCGAAAAAGTCTTCTAAAAATGCAGCTAAACGCTGAAATTTAGACATCTGTGTGAATGTAGCCTACAGTCAGCAATGGCAGATCCTATATTTTTTTCTAGACAAATTCCCTTGGAAATAAAAGAATACCATGGCAGGTTTGCAACAGCTGTAGACACAAACTACCCAGGTCCTCCATATATACAAGACAATCCCATTGACCAAAGACTGAAATATCAATTTTGTGTGGACTAATCTTAATAAAGGACAATAAATCAACTTAATTGAACCACATGTTAACAAACATATTAACAGTTAGTGACGAGGGCTGTTCATTTATAGTCCTCTCGACATACAAGCTGTCGTGTTGCTTTCTAAAAGGCCAAAGGCTTGCAGCGATGGTGTTGTAGTGTGGATACTTGCTGGACGTCTTTTGTCAATACAGCTCCAGTCACATTATACAATCTCACAGCATGCTAAACAACCTTTCTCAAGCTTTAGTTTTATTTATTAGTAGGGTAAAAGGCAGTTTTCTAAAGTCAATTGACAAAAGAGAAACAAGGATCATCCTTTTAATTGTACTAAATTGTTTAAAGACCAACTCCAGGAAAC
This sequence comes from Aquarana catesbeiana, assembly GCF_042186555.1. Classification (NCBI taxonomy): domain Eukaryota; kingdom Metazoa; phylum Chordata; class Amphibia; order Anura; family Ranidae; genus Aquarana; species Aquarana catesbeiana. The sequence continues at coordinate 160,632,413 of NC_133331.1, read as the reverse complement.
AATTAGCATTAGCATGGGGAAAGTTTAGATCCCTTTTTAGAGATTTATTGAAGTCTGTATACTGGTTGGGGTGAATAACACTTCCTGTCCCCTTTAAGGGAATTATTGTAAAATTATTATAACACATTTTTTCACTCTTATGCCATAGGTCCCTGGTGCCCAACCTGGGGCCCTTTGGCACTTTTTTTTTTTTGTGGCTATCAGTACTCCTACAGATACCGATCTGTATTTAGCTATTGCCCCATTACATCAGTGATGTCTAGCAGTCTCATGTAATATGTCGGCAGTCTCTGACCATGTCTTGTATCATGTCGGCAGTCTCTGACCATCCCTTGCATCATGTCGGCAGTCTCTGACCATCTCTTTTATCGTGTCGGCAGTCTCTGACCATCTCTTGCATCGTGTCGGCAGTCTCTGACCATCTCTTGTATCGTGTCGGCAGTCTCTGACCATCTCTTGTATCGTGTCGGCAGTCTCTGACCATCTCTTGTATCGTGTCGGCAGTCTCTGACCATCTCTTGTATCGTGTCGGCAGTCTCTGACCATCTCTTGTATCACGTCGGCAGTCTCTGACCATCTCTTGTATCTGTATCATGTGTGCTGTCTCTGACCATCTTCTGTACCATGCCATCCACCTGAATCCGTGCTGTGTGTCTCTTGCCTCCAATAATGTATATTCACTGAATTTTATGTGTGGCCCTTTGGTGATGTCAAGCACTGCACTTGAGACCCCCCCCCATATCAAAATGTTGACCACCACTGCTGTAGGTATGGTTTTGCTACAGTTTAGGATAGAATTAGATTTTTTTTTTTATTCAATAAATTAAATCACTCAAGATAAACTGGTTTATGTTGACAGTTAAAAAGTGCGTATTAGACACTTATATTAAAGAAATAAATTAAAAAAAACCCTACAACCCCAATACCAAAAAAATTGGGACGCTGTCTAAAATCTACATAAAAACAGAATGCAATGACTTGCAAATCTCATAGACACATATTTTACTCACAGTGGAAAATATGAAACATATCAAATGTTTAAACCGCAAAAAAGTACAATTTTAAGAAAAAAATAAGGGTCATTTTGAAATTTATGGCAGCAACACTTCTCAAAGAGTTGGGACAGGGCAACAAAAAGCTGGCTAAGTGGTAGTAACAAGGAAGAGCTGGGAGAACATTTTGCAAATAAATTAGGTTAACTGGCAAGATTAGGACAACATCCCTCTCCCAAAACTCAAGCAACTGGTCTCCTCAGTTCCCGGACATTCACAGTGTTAAAAGAAGAGGGGATGCTACACTGTGGTAAACATGGCCCTGTCCCAACTTTCTTTTGGAACTGGAGTTGTACGTTGCCAGCTTTTTGTTGCCCTGCCCCAACTGTTTTGAGACCTGTTGCTGCCACCAATTTCAAAATAATCTTTTTTTCCTCTTAAAATGGTACATTTTCTCAGTTTAAACATTTGATATGTTTTCTAATTTCTTTTGTGAATAAAATATGAGTTTGAGATTTTAAATAATTGAATTCTGTATTTATGTAGATTTTACACGATGCTCCAACTTTTTTGGAACTGGGGTTGTAAAGTGACTAATGAAAAAAACAAAGCAAAGTCTATTTAATGCTTTTTCTAAAATTCTGAATAGTATTCATAAGGCAGAAGTTAATAACAGCAGATCATACGCCAAAGAACAATATATTATGTTGAGTAGCAACCAACATACAGCATTTCATTTGTACACTTAGTCATGGCATATACCACAAATTACAGGTGTCAAGAATAACAGGAGGAGATCCCAAAGAGAATAATTAATTTCTGACCCCTAGTAAGTGCTGTGTAGACCAGTACATCACTTGTTGGAAACACCTGTCAGTATACCCAGGGGAGATTCAGGTAGAGCTGGATCCAATAGAATAATTTCTAGCGCTATTTCATAGCAACCCATATTTACTTTTATTCAAGTAGGTGCTTGTTAGGATATAATATGTAGTAAACATTTGACTAGAGGCCTGTAGGAAAAAGGTGAAGAATTTCCACTAGCAATTTAACTGGAGGAGAGACATGAACATTACTACTGGGAATAAAAAATTCAAATCCACTAAAGCCGGCAGAATACTGTACAAAACATTTCTGATCGCCAAAACCCTTACACTAACTACTATCTCCATTCAAAGACTCTAGTGTGGGAGACTGTACAATGACCATGGCAAGAAAAGAAAGAAAGAAATAAGTCAAATTGTGAAATTTAGGGGAAACTATAGGATGGCTGTGTCAAAAATGTTCACACTGTGCAACAGTATTGTTTTGAGCATGGCCACAATATTTCTCCATCACCGCAAAATGTATTTTTTTTACTTTAGAGAAAGACTGTCCATTTGATAAAAGCTAAAGATTCTGATCCCAAATATTGCAAACAGACACAAAATTTTAGTAGAACTGAAGGCAAACTTTTTTTTTTTTGCTGTTGTTCATTTCTGGAAGAGTAAAAAAGTTATAACTCCTTGCTTTTTTTCCATCTGTGTCCCATGGGGAGATTTTCCTTCACTTCCTGTCCCATATTCAAAACGGAAAGTGATGAAAAAACGCCAGCAAGTAAGGAAATCCTTGGTTGTTACTAGGACCACCAGAACTATTGTCCTTGCTGGAAAATTTCCATCTATTCCTGTTCTAGTGAACACTCAAAATGTGGGATTTTCTTTCAATTTCACTTTCGGTGATAACAGTCTCCAGAACAAATAGTGATGATGAATCTCCCTAATGGGAACACAGAGAGGAAGAAGAAGAGGAAGAGAAAAAAAAACTGTTTTAATAATTCCCCCACTCTACCCAAAACTAAAAAAAAAGAAAAAAAAAAGGCAGCTTTGCAGGTCTTGATTGAGTAGCGTCAACCAACATGAGCTCCAAAAATGTTCTGCTACTGCAACATCCAAGATAGAGAAAATATTTCTTGTATTACAGCAACTAAAATGAAAGCACAACTAAGTTATTCCATAACCAGAATAAAGAATGCAAAACGAAGTAAAATGGTACGTAACACATAAGTGCTGCCATTAGGGCTTATGCACACTGCAGCTCAAAAAGAAAAAGCTGCTTTTACAGGCATTTGAGCTTTTATTGTAGCTTGAAGAAGCTCGTGCTTTTTTGTGGATGTTTTTATTGAGCTTCTTCAAGCTCCTTTGCGCTTAAGTGTTTTTTTTTTCACAAACCCTCCTAGATAGCATTTTCTTAACTGCAGTATAAACAAAAAGTTGGAATAAACGTTTGTGTGTGTTGGAGCTTCTTTGAGCACTTTGGGGCAATAGCTCCTCTCAAAAATGTGAGTTTGGTGAGGTTTATTTCTGCCTGTAGGAGCATATGCCTGAAAACACATGAAAAAGCCATAGTGTGCATGTACACATTGGCTAACGTGGAGGGAAGTTTCCAGGAAGAAAAAATAAGAGCTTAAAAGCCTATAGGAGCCGCTCCTTTGAGCTGCAGTGTGCATGAGCCCTTATAGACACAAGTAAGAAAAGCGATACATGGATGTCATATTTAAAGATAATGAGAAAGGATTAAAGCGCAACTCCACTTTTGTTGAGATTGTTGGGTGATCTATGTACATTGCAATGATTTTAACAAACTTTGTTGCAGAATTCTACCTTTTGTTATTCTGAAGAAATCCCTGTGTGTTTGTCTGTGACCATGTGGTAAAGTGAGTAATGGGAGTGGCTTCATAATTATCAAGCAGCTGCAGGGCACCAATAATAAGGAAAGCTGCTGGGCCTACATCCCTTTAGATGTGATTTCCTATTGGGAGTAGCTCACCAAAAATGACATTTTTGTTGCAGGAGATGCCTGAAATCTGACTTGTATCTTAGCGTAGACTTCGCTTTAAAGTACCACTAGCAGAAAGGGCCTGATATACAGCAAACCCGTTATATTCTCTGAATGGACAAAGGATCAGGTTAACTTAATGTAAGTAATCTTAGGAGTTCTATAGCAGCCTTTTTCAACTAGGGTGCCTTGGCAAAATGCCTAAAAATTGCCCCAAAATTGCATACAAGCCAGTGGGTGGATGAAACCAGCCTTTTAGTTACACAAAGCCACGACTTTTCATTGTACACCTTTACAACCTTCCAACTGCAGACATCATCAGCTGATAAAGAGGATGTCCATTGCCTGCATATCATCCTTGTTTGACCCTCCCCTGCCCCTCTCCATCAGCTTTGGGGTCTCATTAGCTAAGTAATGGGAAAAAAAACTGAGGGAGAAGAGAAACATTGGAATACTAGTCAGTACACTGCACAAAAGTGTATTTGCTTTGGAAGAATAAATCACCCCTGTTGGGTGTCCAACGTGTATTGATGTTACTGCATTATGTAAAACTATCAGAATAGTTTTTACAATTTAGCAGGGCGTGCCTTGAGATTGTCCAAAATTTTAAAGGGTGTCTTGACTGTAAAAAGGCTGAGAAACACTGCTTTATAGCATAGAGAAGAAAAAAAAAAAAAAAAAGATTTCACATTAAAGTTTGAAAGGGAAAGTTCTGGAATAAATCATGACTTACTACAGATACTCCTCGTTTAACGACTTACCTGTTTAGCGACTACTCAGACTTACGACCAGCTCTCCCCACTCTAACGTCGCGTAGATACATCATTGTATTTTACAGTACAGAATTTTTGTTTTTTTCTGTACTTATGCAAATTAAAACATAGTTATTGAGCTGGAGTTTTGTGTTTAGACCTTTTTAATCACAATACAGTAGTTAAGAATGCTTAAAATATCAATTTCCTGTGATTCCTCGTTTAACAACCAATTCGTTTAATGACCTGGTCATTGGAACGGAACCTGGTCGTTAAGTGAGGAGTACCTGTATAAAATCTAAATGGACTCCCAAGCTTGCATTCTTCATCCACTGAGTTAAAAACAAGGTATACAGACAGACGTGTTAGAAATGATACTCTCTAGCTTGTTCTGACGAGATCGGGTGTGAGGAATAGGAGCATTAAATATTCAGAGGAAATGACAAATTACATAATAGGTAGCATTTTTCCTCCTGGGTATGCCATTGGCATTTTCGAGCCTTTATCTCTATTCAATCAATGAGAAAAATATCATGTTCCTTTACTGCACGCATTAATATTGCAAACTCTGTGACTGAGCTAAAGGGGGAAAGTGCTCTGTGTGAGACCCCATCAACAAACAGCAATAAACTATTAAAAAAATAAATAGAAGATTTTATGAAACTACCAATCCCAGTACGTTCTGCTTTACAAATATGGATGATCATCAACAAAAAAGGCAAAATGTAGCTTTGATTTACCTGGATGGTCATGTTCACCACTATTGAAACCAACACCGGATTAAACAGATAGCCTGAGTAATCAACCTCAAAGAGTATCTCTCATTTAAGAGCAACCAAAACACTACAACATTTGCACATTCATTTAGTGTTGTACAATAACATAACATATACAGTATCTCACAAGAGTGAATACACCCTCCACGTTTTTGTAAATATTTTATTCTATCTTTTTATGTGACAACACTGAAGAAATGACACTTTGCTACAATGTAAAGTAGTGAGTGTACAGCTTGTATAACAGTGTAAATTTGCTGTCCTCTCAAAATAACTCAACACACAGCCATTAATGTCTAAACCGCAGGCAAAAAAAAGTGAGTACACCCCTAAGTGAAAATGTCCAAACTGGGCCCAATTAGCCATTTTCTCTCCCCAGTGTCAAGTGACTCATTAGTGTTACAAGGTCTCAGGTGTGAATGGAGAGCAGGTGTGTTAAATTTGGTGTTCTCGCTCTCACTCTTTAATACAGGTCACTGGAAGTTCAACATGGCACCTCATGGCAAAGAACTCTCTAAAGGGTCTGAAAAAAAGAATTGTTGCTCTGCATAAAGATGGCCTAGGCTATAAGAAGATTGCCAAGACCCTGAAACTGAGTTGCAGCACTGTGGCCAAGACCATACTGCAGTTTAACAGGACAGGTTCCACTCAGAACAGGCCTCGCCATGGTTGACCAAAAATACTGTATGAACACATGCACTGACAATATAAACTATCACAATGGCTTGGAACACCTCAGGCTGACTATGTGCTGTCCAAGCCAATAAAGTCTTTCAGGCTCATTTAGACACATGCCAATTACATATAACCCCGATAGACAGGGGGAAAGCAGGGGTTCTGCTGGTCAAATCCTTCCACCCCAACCCGACTGACTAAAGAATTGAACATGCAAGTCTGGATTAGTGCCGCTCAGCCAGACCCATCAACTTTGGTTGTGCATTAATACAGACAAATGCATGAAAGATGCCCATTCAAACTCAACTCCGATGGTATGGTTTATGATCTGCTCAACCATCAAAGCAAGACCTACCAAAGCCCCTAATCAAATAAGGAACTGCTCACAGTAGCCAAGCCCCTAACAAGCTGGCCCAGGCCCCTTCAAGCCTGGCTCCACCCCGCACTTGGCACCGTCTATTAGGCACGTCACTTCTGGTAGTGACAATACTAGGGAAAGGAAGGACACTCCCAACAGCCCATTGATCTACTGAAAGCTGTGTGGTCAGGTCACAGAAGGACTTTTAAGAGAAAATCAGGTACAAAGAAGCATAGTTAAAATATCTTTACTATGCATAATTGCTACTGTTGTGGCTAGTGAGTGTTTAGCACAGAATTGAAGGGGAACCTTTCCAGCTACTTTAGCGGTAGTAAAGTCTGCTTTGTGATTTTTACCTACAGGTGAACCTATAATTAGGCTTATTTGTAGATAAAATGAATATCTCCTAAACGGGCACCATTTAGGAGATATTCACACTGGATGCAGCCAGTGACATCACCGGCGCATGCGATCCGAAGGTCCGGCATACCACGTCATCATGACCCTGGCCACTCACACAGCCAGAATCGGCGAACCCAGGAGGAAGACTAGGGGAAGATGAAAGCCCTGTCAGTGGTGGGGGCTTCATTAGTACGCGATGAATACTAGCACATTATGGCATCGTCTTACATGGTGGCTGGTGCACTTTAGATTTATCAAGATTTCTCTCTCTGTGGACATTATTTCAGTTAACACTTATTATTCATTTATTTGTTTGATTTTTTTTTCTATTGTTGAAATTTTTGACAGCACAACACATATCTTTTATGAGTTGTTTGGATATTCGTGTATAATATCATTGAGTGCTGACGTCATTATCACATTTCTTATCACATACACATTGATGCTCTGGGGTCTCTCTATCGTGGGATAGAATTATATTCACTGGCTTCTCCTACTGCCCCTGCCTCCCCCACTCGGAGCTCTGCTGTACAATGGATTGCAAAAAGTTTACACCATGTCAAATTCAGGTACTTACACTACATGTATAGTAAAAAATACATCATAATGTATTTATGATAACAGTACTGCCATTTTTTTTGTCCCTGCCTGGAGCCTAGCTTTAAAGAAATATGCGAGAATACAGCTAACAGTTTTTCCAGTTCTGTGTACATTTAAATTCTATATTGATTGTTACTACACAGCATTATGGAAAATAGGAGGAAGCTATAAAGTACGCCAATGAGACATGCAGTAAAAAGAGAGCGAGAGGCAAAATAACTGGACAGAGAAGCAGCAGCTGAGACGGAAGGCTTGGGGAGATTAACATGTTGATCTCTTTTTTAAGTCTCTTACTGGCTAATGGTTACAAACATGGCAGTAGAAGGGGACTAAAAATGAGAGTATAGCACAGTGAATCACTCAGCTGACGACTACATATTAACAGCCAGCATACATGTGGGGATTTGACTTTAATTATGATGTTGTGTCTTCCTTTCAACAAGGAAAGGGTAATTGGATGTCATATCCACCTCTCATCACCACAATCTGTTTACTGGATGACTTCCTAACAGCATACCTACTTCATCAATTTATGAAAACTACAGCACAAAATGTCCATGATAACCAATCAAGATTTGTCTTTTAACCCCCCCCCCTCCCCCGCCAATGCAACATGCAATCTGATTGGCAGCTGTGAACAACACCTAACCTTTGGCTTTCCAGGACCTGCCCAATGCTCAAGGCCTCTTGCACACTGAAGTCTAAGCCCATGCAACAGACACTATATCACAAAAAGTATTGGGACACCTGCCTTTACACGCACATGAACTTTAATGGCATCCCTGTCTTATTCCATAGGGTTCATTATTGAGCTGGCCCACCCTTCGCAGCTATAGGAGCTTTAACTCTTCTTGGAAGGCTGTCCACAAGGTTTAGAAGTGTGTCTATAGCAGGCATGTCCAAAATCTGGCCCCCGTTCCGGTTTCGAATGGCCTGCCTGGTAATTTGGACATATATATCTTCTGTGGCCCCCAAAGAATCTCCGAGCGCCGGGGCCACAAAGGATATATATTCTGGCTGCCTCGGAGGGGACAGGGAGGGGACGGGACGAGTGCCGTACACACAGGATAATCTCCTGTTTACACGGCGGCCTTTGTAATAGGAAGTTCAGTCTCCTGCGCTGCCACCGGATGACTGTTTTGTCCATCATAGGAGGCGGGACTTTGTATTAAAGAGGCGGTTGAGAAAACAGGAGTTTCTCCTGTGTATAATCTGTTGGCGCTTGTCCCGCCCCCCTCCAAGGCTGCATAAGGGCATTGGTGAGTCTGCATGCGTGGCAATAGGGGGGGCTGCATGCGTGGCAATAGGGGGGGGCTGCATTCGTGGCAGTTGTGAGGCTGCAGATGGGCACTGACCCTTATTTTGCTTCACAGTTCTTTATTTAAAATTTACGTTTTTTTCCTGAAACTTCCCTTTTAAAGTGAAGGTGCGTGCTATATGGCGATAAATACGGTATATCCAAATAACACACCCAAGCTCATCTCTTCACCACACACAGTTACAACGGCAAGAGAATTCTTGTTGGGCAGTGTATTAGTGCTTGGACAAACACACTTAGACCGAATTTTAATGGTTGAAAGAAAGTCAGGCAAAATGGTCAGCCCTCACGCATGTTCACTTCATCAAATCTGGCCTTCTTTGAAAAAAGTTTGGACTCCCCTGGTCTATGGGAATGTTTGAGCATTCTTCCAGAAGCGCATTTGTGAGGTCAGGCACTGATGTGGACGAGCTGGTCTGGCTCACAGTCTGCTCTAATTTATCCCAAAGGTGTTCTATCGGGTTGAGGTCAGGACAGTCAAGTTCCGCCACCTCATCCATGTCTTTATGGACCTTGCTTTGTGCACTGGTCCAAAGCATTTGGTGGAGGGAGGATTATGATGTGGGGTTGCTTTTCAGGGGTTGGGCTGGGCCCCTTAATTCCAGGGAACTCTTAAGGCGTCAGCATACCAAGACATTTTGGAAAATTTTATGTTCCTAACATTGTGGGCCCTTCCTGTTTGTTCCAACATGACTGCGCACCAGTGCACAAATAAGGTCCATAAAGACATGAATGAGTGAGTTTGGGGTGGAGGAGCTTAAATGAAGACTGCGAGCCAGGCCTTCTCGTCCACATCAATGCCTGACCTCACAAGTGCGGAAGAATGGTCAAACATTCCAATAGACACACTCCTAAACCTTGTGGACAGCGTTCCCAGAAGAGTTGAAGCTGTTATAGCTTTAAAGATTGGGCAAACTCAATATTGAACCCTACAGACTAAAGCCCCGTACACACGGGCAGAATGTCAGGAGGCATTTGCTGGTACAAAAAATACCGGCCGACATTCTGCCCCTGTGTATGTTGATCTGGCCAGCTTCTGCCGGACATGCATGCTTAAGAACCAGCAGCCAACCAAATCCCGATCAGCGCTCTCTGCCAATGGCGGAGAGTGCTGATCAGAGTGGCGGGGGGTCCCCCTGTCAGAACACAACAGCTCAGCAGGGAGATCTCTGGACCATACTCGGTCAGTTTTTTTTCCTGCAACTGTGGGGTTGCACGAAAAAAAAGAAAAACCTGTAGTGTGTACCTGGCTTAACACTGGGATGCCATTAAAATTCATGTGTGTATCATGTGTGTATAAAGGCAGGCGCACCAATACTTTTGGTAACAGTGTAAATTCCAGTATATAATCCCTGTCAGGTGCTGCGTACAGCTGCCCCTAGACAAATAGTATTTGTGCATGGTTTTATACGTACACAAATAGACTATAAGGACGTATTCCAGGATGAGAATTTTCCATTTTTGAAAATGACTGTGTGCTACACATGTTTACACAAGCACCAATATATACCCAAGTACATCCACACATAGGTATTCATGTCTATGGGCAGTTGTACACAGCAGCTGGGATTCCCAGGCGGGAATGCACCAGAATTTACACTGCATGGGATGGAGGCCCATGTGCAAAAGGTCCTATTCTCTTGCTGCTGCTAATAGCTGTAAGGAATTGAAGAGAGGCCTATTAAACATATTATTACCTGATATATGCCCACAGTAGTGATAGTTCAGTGCTCACATTAATATCATGTGTGTAGACTACTGGTTATGCTGCTTTCAACCTGCAGCACCATAAATGGCCAAAAGAAAAGAGAAATCTTTATCTGCCAATATTGGCCAATGCTTTACCCTGAAAAGTGGAAGCACAGCAGCAGCCTCTCTCTGTCAAAACTATGCCTTGTATTAGCAAGGGATAGGTTCGCCTGTGCCCTAAATGACCTAAAATACCATTGGAGGGATGTCCAGTAATGTGAAATAGACTGGAAGACGTCGTTGAGCGCTATGTTGGTGATACAGAGGCTGAGCAGCAGCCATTTTACCACACTCTTATTTAAAGTTGTTCTGCAGATGTAACCTTTTTCCCTTTTCAAGTATCTGCTTCAGACCTATTCAGATAAGTTTTGCCACAAACAAAATGTTAAAGTGAAACTTTACCCATAGCAGGAGAAAAGTAATATTCTTTAGCAAGGAACATCCATTCCACATTAATAATTATGCTACCAAAATTAGTGTGTGCTGTAAATTGCCGCCTTTTGCTGGGGGTTGCCATTTTGTTGAAGCTCAGAGTAAGGCCCCTTTCAGGTCCACCTGTCGTTTTTTTAGGGAGGACCTGAACAGACGCTCCATATAGTTCTATGGAGTGATGGATGTCAGCAACGACATGTCCGCTGACATCCGATCCACTCCGCTAAATTCAGACTGATGGAAATCCTATCTGCCATCCGTTTGGCGGATCGAATGAAAAAGCGGACAGGCGGATCAGTTTTGATCCGATCCCCCATAAATCAGAGATCTGACAGGTCCGTCTCTGCAAAGTGAGTAGAGACAGACCTGCCATCCGCGGGATCAACGGATCGATCCCTGCTGAGCAAATGGAGTCTGTCAAAAATGAACATTATGTGTGATAGGGGCCTAAATCTTAAGGCTGTCAGCAGATCAGCCTCTACAAATATGGCACAGTGCCTAAAAATAGAGAGCAACTGAGCACGTGCAGAGCAGGGTAGTACTGGATTTTTAACCGTATAGACACTTATCTTTAATGTTATACATAGCTATACCTGCAAAAGGGGCCAGCCTGAAGAGATCTAGCAGGACCTCATTTTCTGACTAAAGTTCCACTTTAATTTCTTCTGAAAAAAAAAAAAAGTTCCACTTTAAAGCCCCTGATTGCAACATGCCAATAAGATTTGTAAAGATCCCGTGCTTTTTGGTTTACATGTTTTAAAACATTTCAGAACGTTTTTGTATTTTTACTATCAGTTATAAATCTGACATTAAGGAATTTGCAGAAGTGTTCTGATCATAATCCTATATAGCAGTCATTCATTAATAAACCGTCTTCCCATCTGTCAGTGCGTGCATTGTAGCTGCTCCTCCCTCTCCCTGTCTGAGCAGGAGCCTAGTAACAAATCAAATTCAGTAGTTATTATTATTAGCTACATTTAAAAAAAAGATTTAAACGATACATTATATTGATTGTATTCTTTTGATATCTGCCTGGTGTGTTTAGTTTTCAAGTAGATATTCTGAGCCGTGTAGACTATACAGGTTTGTGCATGTTCTATGCCAGCTATTGCTAATGCTCTCTTCCAATATTTATTCCACAAACATGACGCATACAACTTCAACTAATTGCTATGCAAACTGCACAGACATACTGTATAAACCGCTATTGTGAACCAAACTACGATTCACAAGCATAATAAATAATCTAATTCAATTACACAATTTTAATTAATTTTCTTCTCCCATTGTCATCTAGATCTAGTCCTCGAGCACAACCAAATACTTCATGTTTTTTACAATGCCAGAGAGTTACAGAAGTGTATCAGTGGAGAAGAAGCAATGGGGCAATATAAAACTAGCAATATGGTAAGAAAAGGTGGAACACAAGCACAGCTAGGGGTGTTTGAGGATTAGTAAATGATTTCCTACATAATGTTATTTTTTAAGTCAAAAGAGTAACAATCATGGAGGCCTTGAATCACATTTGAAACTTCTAATCACAAACCTACAATCAAGGTAAATGAAGGTAAATATAGGGTATTTATAAAATTGGAAAACTTAACTGCCAAAAATGAAAAGGCCACTTCCCCACATATCACAATTTACAGTAACCAGATTTCCCAAAAAGTTTAACTTTTTTTTATTATGAATATTAAAAAGCAGTCCTAAATCTTTAATCAGGTGACTTTGCCTGAGCTGGGATGCAATCTGTCTGCTGCAAGAAAAAGGATTTCCTGGTGTCTATTCTCCCACAGTGATCAGACTGCAACACTGTAACAGAAGTGTGGGAAATAGAAAAAAAATACATATATATATATTCATACTCGCCTATATAACTGCAGTGTCCCCCGCCAGCTCTAAGACAGAGAACTGAACAGATGACCGCTGATTGCTCAGTCCACACTGAGTAGGGAGCTCTGACTGTCAGTCAACAGCTCTCTGCCTCTCTAGCGCTCAATGGAGCGCTGGGCTGTGGAGGGGCTGGAGCAGCTGGCTCAGGCTCTCAACAGAGCACTAAGAGGCTGAGCCAGCTACCGGTCAGGCATTTGGGTGGATCCAGACATTGTCAAGATCCTTCAAGAGCCAGGATGGACTCTGTGTTGTCATCCGTCAGAGAGCTTTAGCCCACGGTCGGTTGATTTTGGGTCATCGAAGTGCAAAAGTAAGTGCACCCCTGTGACCCACAAGAGAAGTATGGCCCAAAAAGCTTGGCCATACTTTTTCTTTTGAAGAGTCACAAGGCAGAAGCAGATTGGTCTCAGACATTTGTGAACAAAGCCAAGAACTTCACAGGCACCATGATTTACATGACTGTCTCATCTGAGCCAGCATCACAGTTAAAGTGGTTGTAAACCCTTACAACACACTTTACAGGTAAGCCTATAGTCATCCGCACTAGCGCACTGAAGCAATGGCACATACGTATCGTTGCTTCAGTTAGACTGAGCCTTTACTGGCGGCTCCCGCGCGCATGCGCGGGAGTGACGTCATAGCAGCTCCGGCCAATCACAATGCCGGGGCCGCAATACCCGAAACTAACTGCGGGGAAAAATGTCGAACAAGGACCGCTGCGGGGACTTCGATCTAAGGTAAGTAATACATAATGAGCTAGTATGCTATGCAAACTAGCTCATTATGCCTTTGTCTTGCAGTTTTTTTTTTATTGGGTTTACAACCACTTTAAAGGAAGTGCATACTGACCCAAGGTAAAAATACCAGGTCTAACATACCGAATCGTTGACTTCATGAAAAAGAAATGTGCACAGGTATAGAATGTACAGAGAAAGAACAGCCTATTGACAGCAGGAAGCTTAACCTGAATATCCCTAACCTCTGATTTCAGGGAAAAGGTACATTATAAGGAAGATTTTACCCGATTAGACAACTACATTCATAAGATAACCAACCATTGATGCAAGAGCCCTCAAAACATAAAAACTAAATAGCTAGAGCAGAAAAAATACTTATGCTGGAAGAAAAATTGAAGGTACTAACTTTGATTCTTCCTGAAGAGAGAGTAGGGTGATCAATACCCATATACAAAGGGTGAACGGGTCTAAAGATCTACCATGATTCAGAATGGTTTACAAGAACATCAGGCTCAGAAAGACAATTCTGACTGGAAACTTAACATTTCTGGAAATTTTGAAGCCATGGAGGAAAAAAAAGTTTTTCCCTGTTTTTTCCCCAGAAAAACTGGAAATGTTCAGAAAAGTAAAATAAAAAAAATAAAAAAAATCAGTGTGGTATAGTGTTACAGATTGAAATCATTTTGATTTTCAGGTGTCATTCATCTACAAATGAAGGAATTGTGTATTTTTATGTGGCAGTGATTTGCAACACTTCTTTACTTGAAGATGCTGTTGGAAAAAAAAAAAAAAACAGCAGAAAAAGTTTCAGAAATGAGAACTCTGGAGGGAAAAGCTACTTGCACTTTCATTAAAGCGGGGGTCCACCTATTGTTTTTTTTTTTTTTGGAGTTCATTCACAAACTTTTCTTCTCATGATTATCTACTCACATGTTCTGTGTAATAAGTCCGCCTGTGTCCGATTTCGTTGTAAAGAATAACTTATAAAATTCACTGAAGGCGGTTTCCATCTTCATTGTGGGCATTTGAAGCCCACAAGCATGTATTTCCTGGATGCGGTGAATGCTGGGAGCAGAGATGTTGTGATGACGCTGTTGCACAATGCATGCTGGGAAGCCTGAGACTAGCTCCCAGGGACTGTGGGAGGTCTGGGAGAGGCTAGAAACACGCCTACTCCCATGGGAGGAAAACCAGGAAGTGCAAAGAAGAATAGAAAAAAAAAAGGTAATTACGGCGATTTAAATTTTTTTTACACAGCATGTCAGCATCTAGGCAAGGAAGAGAATGCATAGAGATAATGTTCAAAATTTGGGTGGAACCCCGCTTTAAGGTCCTCATCATTTCATTCCAGTCTTTAGGGCACCTCTGACATGCATGGATGTGTTCGGTCATCCTTGTAGCATTTGGAAAAGAATATTACTCAGCAGAAATTGGGCACTGAAAATGTTTCCAGACTCTAGATGTTGGTCTCACCATTTTACTGAGGGGAGGAAAAGATAAATAACTTTACTGACCAGAGTATAGGTAAGCATTATGCTGTGATGGTGGAGAACAATAGGAATCAAAAGATTATAAAGAAACTAATTTGTAAGACTTTATTCTCTTACCTGTCAATTAAGGTTTGGGAGGAGTGGTTGTAATATGTTTATTACAGCCCGGCACTATAATAGATGCCAGGAAATCACACTATGGTAGACATAAGGGCAAGTGCTATGAACAAAGCAAAATCAGGCCCTTGCTAGGGAAGGGATCTGTAAAACATATGTCTGTCAGTGAAACCATGAAAGGTGATATCAACCAATTCTGTTGTAGGTTTGTTAAGGCGGATCAATGGTGTGTGTACAGCGCGCAGAGTATTTAGCAACAAACCATCTTATAAAGGTAAAACGCTCCACTCAGAAAAGCCTCTATAGGTTGATTCTAGTCCTTATAGAGGAATGTTTTAAATATCTGGTATCGTAGGATGGTCTTTTTAGTCGTAAGCTTTAAAAGATCTTAGGCTTAAAACAGCATAATAATCCCCTAAGTGTAGGGTAGCGAATACTGTATCAATCAAGTTAAAAACAACCTCTTATAAATCTGAGTCATATGAAGTTGGCTGAAAAACGGCCTCTCCAGGAGTAGACTGATGACTAATTCTAAATCAGAGATGGCAATAAGGGTCTGTATCTACGGAGGGAGCCATGGTTGTCCCCCTAGGCTCCTCTACAGATATGGACTACAAACAGGTCTATGTCTCTTCATCTCCATTACATTATGGGGGGAAAAAAAAATGATATTTTATAGAAGATAGACAGGAAGCAAGATATTCTTCTGTGCAGCTTACATAACGTGATAGTGATATTTTCTGTATCTGCTGAAAATGTTCTTAGCTTACAACAACAAAAAAATCAAAAATGGATGCAGCCATTACATGTACAGAGTTTAAGCAGAAATATACTGTCTAATAATATAATATTATATATATACACACACACACACATATACATATACACACACACAGTATTCACAAAAGTGAGTACATCCCTCACATTTTTGTAAATATTTTATCATATCTTTTCATGTGACAACACTGAAGAAATGACACTTTGCTACAATGTAAAGTAGTGAGTGTACAGCTTGTATAACAGTGTAAATTTGCTGTGCCTCAAAATAACTCAACACAGCCATTAGGGCTCTTTCACATGGACAATCCGTATGTCCGTTTTCCATCCTTCCATTTTCAGATGAAAAACGGACATACATGTATCCCTATGGAATAGCGGATGTCAGCGGATGAACGTCCGCTGACATCCGACACGCTCCGATCCGAAAAAGTGTAACGGAGGAAAACCCTACTTTTCCATCCGTTTTCGGACCGGATCGGGTGACGACGGACTCTACGGTCCGTCATCATCCGATCCCCCATAGGGAGAGCGGCGCTCTGACAGGTCCGTCGCTGCACACTGTGCAGCGACGAACCTGTCATCTTCCTGCTCAGCGGGGATCGGCGGGTGTTCACGGGGCGGATCATCATGATCCGCCCCGTGTGAAAGAGCCCTTAATGTCTAAACTGTTGGTATCAAAAGTGAGTTGTATATATGTATTAAATTATATATATATATATATATATATATATATACATACATACATACACACACACACACACACACTGTGCTAAATTATGACTATAGCAAAGAATAATCATGATGCACATAATCCTGAGCAGTGGAGAACAGAGTGAACACCTGTGAGTTTCACATGCTGTTGTAGCTCTTACGTACTTCACCAGGGACTTGTTCCCTGACCAGGCAAACGTGTAGACTTGCTTTGTAATCTGTAAAACCTGGGACATCCCCACGTCTGACGTACATAGGACACACATCTTCTCACATCCACGCCTCAGGATGCTCCCTTACTTCTTGGACATGGAAATGTAACATCACAAAGCTGATAATTCCCTAATAAGATGTGACGTTTAAAAAGGAACCAGGTCATTCTTTTCATTATCCTACAGCCATCTCCTAGTTCTTTGGCTTTTATTCCTGCTGTAAGCTGTAGTCCTGGCAATTCCATGGTGCTGCCTACGGGTTACCTGCACAGCAGTAACAAAACTGACATTCACATGGATTCAATAGCGCTGACAGGTTACAATATAAAACCCCAATTCCCCAAAAAATTTGGGCACTGTGTAAATCTGCATAAAAACGCAATGCAATGACTTGCAAATCTCATAATCCCAGATTTTTTTCACAAAATAAAATAAAAATAAATATCAAATGTTTAACCACTCAACCTCCGGAAGATTTTATCTTTATTAGATTTTACCCCTTTACCTTAACTGGCATCTGCTTGATCATACAACACAAATTAAATTTTTATCATTTTATATTACAAAATAGAGCTATTTTTGGTGATATTTAATGACTGGGGTTTTCATTTTTTGAAAAATAAATGAAAAAATACCGAAAAAAATTTGAAAAAAAAAATTTCTTAGTTTCGGTTATAAAATTTTGCAAACAAATAATCTTTCTTCATAAATTAGGCAAAAATTTAGTCGGCTACATTTCCTTGGTAAAAATAACCAAAATCAGTGTATATTTAGTCTGTGTGAAAGTTAAGAGAGTCTCCAAACTACGGTATATAGATTTGAAAATCTATATGCCAATCCTGATGTACTCCCATTTCTTGAGGTGCTAAAATGCCAGGACAGTACAATTTCCACCCAAATTACCCCTTTTTGGAAAGTAGACAGTTCAAGGTATTTATTAAGAGGCATGGCGTGTTTTTTTTAAGTTGTAATTTATTGTCATAATTTACATACGGTCACCAGTGCAGTACAGCATGGTCATATGACCCGTGTGGCAGTGATCAGGGATACTGACTGGTGACAGTGTGAAAAAAAGAAATTACCTAATTTTGTATTCAATTTTTTTAAACTGGTATTTTTTTTTTAGCTTTTTGTTTTTTACATACTGTCAGAGTAGTTCAGTGTCACCGTAGTGGGGAAGGCGGAGGGTGATCAGGGACTTTTTTTTTGTTTTCTTTGTACACTGTTATTGCTTGATTATCACTGTTATAAGCAATAGTTTTAACGGTCATGCATGGCTTTTATCCATGACAGCTTGCTTACTACTGTAATGCTGTGATTGGCTACAGATAATCACAGGGTACAGAGTGCTGTGATTGGCCCATGTGATAGCGGTTGGTCAATCACAGCAGCACAATAGTAAGCAAACTGTAATGAATGACTTCCATTCATGACAGTTGGTCATAATCGGTCATAGCTATCACAATACCCCGGCCACTCAGTGCTGGGTACCAATCACCATGCTCTATTGTAACGGGATCACACCGGTGCGCGCCCCAGGGTATGTGCCAGTGTGCATATGCTGAGCGACATACCAGTATATTGCATAGGCTGGAGCTGCCACTTGCCTGCAGTAAATGTACTGTGGGTGGGCAGCAAGTGGTTAAAATGGGAAAAGGCACAGAAGAAAAAAATAAGGTAATTTTAAAATTGATGGCAGCAACATGTCTCAAAAAAGTTGGGACAGGACCAGGTTTACCACAGTGTAGCATTCCCACTTTCTTTCTCCTTCTCTGAGACCAGTTGCTGGTGTTTTGGGAAAGGAATGTTGTCCCATTCTTGCTTGAGCATATGCTGCATTAAAACCTGGATATATCTTTTAGTATTGATGGTGACTTTTCCAGATGTGCAAGCTGCCCATTCCATATACGCTTTCACGCCCCTATACCATTCACAGATGCAAGCTATTTAACCGAGCGCTGATAACAAGCCGGAAGGTCCCTCTGCTCTCTAGTCCAGAGGACACAGCACCCATGGTTGCCAATTCCTCTGATCACAGAATAGTTTTCCACTTTGCAACAGACCTTTTTAAATGAGTTGGCCCAGAGCAGACAGCAGTGTTTCTGGATCATGTTCATGTAAGGCTTCATCTTTGCATGATAGAGCATTACCTTGCATTTTTGGATGGCACAGCGAATGGTGTTCACAGGGAGAGATTTTTGGAAGTATTTCTGAGCCCATGTAGTAAGGTCTATCACTGAATGATTTTTTTGGTTTTTCCAGTGCCGTCAGAGGGCCCTAAGAACAAAAGCATCCAATATTGCGTTTCGGCCTTGTTCCTTGCGCACAGAAATTTCTCCAGATTCTCAAAATCCTTTGATAATGTACTGTAGATGATGACATATTTAAAGTATTTAAAATTATAAATTAAGGAACATTATTCTGAAATTATTCGACTATTTTTAGATGCAGCTTTTCACACATTGGTGAACCTTTGCACACCTTTACGTCTGAGACATTATTACTCTAAGATGCCCCTTTTTTTTTTTTCTAACCAATTATGTTGCCGACTTGTTGCCCTGTTCCAACTTTTTTGAGATGTGTTGCTGCCATCAATTTTAAAACTATTTTTATATTAAAATTTTATGTTTTCTAAGTTGAAATGTTTGATATGTTTTTTTACTTTCTATTGTGAATAACATTTGGGTTTTTGAGATTTGCACATCACTGTGTTCTGTTTTCATGTAGATTATACACAGTGTTCCCATTTTGAGAATTGGGTTGTATGTTGGGGAACACTTATTCATATAAATCAGGGTTTCTCAACCAGAGCTTCTACAGGAGAATGAGAAAACAAAGATTTTTGAAACCTCTTGTCAAGCAATGCAAAAGCTTGCAGTGGTCAGTAGTGACTGAGCATCCTTTAGTCTACGTTCCCACTAATGCGACTCCAAAGTTGTGTGATTTAGACTGTGACTAAGTGCTGCTTTGATCCGACTTTATACTCTCTGGATCAAAGTCACATTCAAAGCCTCTGTGACTTTAAAGGGGTTGTAAAGGTTCACGTTTTTTTACCTCAATACATCCTATGCATTAAAAAACATCCGACAATTCCGGCCCCCCTGTTTTACTTACCTGACCCCTCGAAAGTCCCGCGCTCACTCCCGACATCCTCTTCGCCGCTCAGCCTGGCCGTTGACTGGCTAGAGTGGATGGATTCAAAGCAGCGCAGCCATTGGCTCACGCTGCTGTCAATCACATCCAATGACGCGGCGCGCCGGGGGGCGGGGCCGAGTGGTACAGTCAGCGGCTATGGCCGTCGGCTGTATCACAGGAGCGCGCTGGCAAGAACCAAACACCATGCGAGAGAGCTCCCATGAAGGTGTTTAGTTCTGGCGGGGAGGAGCTGAGACAGCCGCCGAGGGACCCCAGAAGACTAGGTTCAGGGCCACTCTGTGCAAAACGAGCTGCACAGTGGAGGTAAGTATAACATGTTTGTTAGTTAAAAAAAAAAAATTACAACCCCTTTAAGTCGCACTGATTGGAATGGGTGCTATAGAAATCAATGGGCTACGACTTGTCATGCGACTTTGTGACCAAAGTTGCATGACACGTCACACTAGTGGAAACGGAGCCTATGAAATGTCATTCGAGATTGTGCAGCTTCTTATGGCAATGTGTACTTGTGTACATACTACATTAGAATGAAAACATTGCATCTGCAAATGTAAGAAGGGTCTACATTTTTTATGCACATTTGATACATAATCAGATAAAAAAAGAGCATTATCTGTACATGAATTATGTGCCAAGTTAATTTGTTTAAGAGTCCATTCTCCTCTTTCATGATAGGCAAGGGAAGCCACTGATAACTGATGAGCGCTTCGCTAAGGAGGAGAGTAGGTAATGGGTTAAAAAAAGCGCTCTATAATATGAGACCTTACTTTAAGGCCTACTTGGAGGTGCATTGGCAAGGGATGGCAAGAACTTACTGTCCGCCCTTTATTGTCCTCCATGTCCCTTTTGGGGAGATTTTTCTTAAATTTCTGACAGGACAGGAAATTTCTTCAACATGTATACAGTCAAAACAAAAACACACTCTGACCATGCTTTTCTGGCCCTGTTACACAGCTTCTTCTACAGGTATCACATAGATGGGGAGGGATAGAAAATCTCTGCAGCGGGGTTACAGTTCAAAATTTTTTAGCTCCTACCCAACTCTATTGGGCAAAAAACATGCTGGCTGAAGTCATATATATATATATATATATATATATATATATATATATATATATATATATATATATATAGATATCTATATATCTCTCTATCTATATATATATCTCCATCTATATCTATATATAATCTATGTGTAAATGCAGTATGAGAGGGAGAATTCTGCATAGGTTTTTTTTGGTTTTTTATGAGCCGGCTTCGCTCCAGCATTATCATCTATAAAAAAAAAAGAAAAGAGAGTAAGGAAAGAGCTTTGTCAGCCGCCTCTGAATTGACTGCAGTGTGAGAGCTCTGCAGTGCAGATCTGAGCGCATAGTAGTGGAATCCCCTGCGTTACTCTCAGTCTCAGATGTGCAGTAACACTCCCGGATTCTCTCTGCTGTATTCACACACAAGGTTCTGCAGACACCGCCGGTTACCCTTTCCAATCCTGCAGCACGGAATCCATGGCTTTACAGCTCAGTGTAATCATTTATGCATTCATATATCATACCAAGCAGTAAACACACAGCATGACATGCAATTGCGTACAATAAACAGGAGGAATAAGCCCGTATTGATGGCAATCCCTTATTCTGCAATGTCAGTGGGCAGCTGCTGTCATACACTCGCTTTCTGTTACCCGTTTATCTCTACATATAAAGAATGACAGTAATACAAGAACACCATGATTTTCACACGAAACAATAGGCTTGATTTAGGTGAAAAACCTGTTTTTTCCTCAGTAAGCTGTATTTAGAGCTAGGTAAGCAGAGCTGTTGGTGATGGAATTAATGAAAAAAGCAGATGCAGCCTGCACATGTTTGTAGCATCCACAAGTCACGTGTGCTACTAATCTGGCAGGTGCTGCTCCCAGGACCGCTGCCACACAGAGCAAAGAGCTGGATTGGTCACTCAATCCTTTCTCTACGGGTGTAATGCCACCGCAAGCCCTGGCAATACCATCCTCTCTCCTGATCCTGCTGTGCAATTTGAGTGTACTTGTGTAGCTGCTCAAATACCATGGAAATAATGCTTCCGTAATTGAAAGAAGGGTCTACTTTTCAAGTGCGCTTTGTACATATGCAGATAAACAAGAGCATTGCCTACATATGAATGATCGTGCGGTCACAAACCCCGCCCTGCATAATTAACAACACAACTCTGAAGCACATGTGCAGCACTAGTGTGAATGGGCCCTTTAGTAAACAGGTCACAAGAGAAACATGGCAATTGCCATTCTTCTACTTATGAAATTTTAATTTCCCAACTGTCATGCCTCATGCCTTACAGCAGGAGATCTAAAATTTTCCTGCCATTTTTGATCTAGATATGTGATCAAACCACACATAAAAAAATAAATAAATAGAAAAGATTTTCCTTCTTAGCATGTCAAGGCTTAAAAAGAGTAGTATGGGTTTAAATAAAAAAAATATCTATCTATCTATCTATCTATCTATCTATATATATATATATATATATATCTATATCTCCTCACCTAGGTGGATGCTGCATCTCTCCCCTGCTGGCTCCAGACTGAGAACTGAGCGATTAAACACTGCTGATGGCTCAGGTCACGGTCTTCAGACTCCCTGCACTGCCCCTCAAGATGCTCACTGGAGTGCCGGGCTGTGGAGGGGGTGGAGGCTATGAGCCAGCTGCAGGTCAAGGTATCTATGTGGACTACCTATGGATCGTAACATAAGAACAGGATCTTTTCAGAGCCTCGACAGCCTCCGCGACGACAGCCTCGACAGCCTCCGCGATGACAGCCTCGACAGGCCCCGCGACGACAGCCTCGACAGGCCCCGCGACGACAGCCTCGACAGGCCCCGCGACGACAGCCTCGACAGGCCCCGCGACGACAGCCTCGACAGGCCCCGCCTCGACAGGCCCCGCGACGTCAGCCGACAGCCCCCGCGAAGTCAGCCGACAGCCCCCGCGACGTCAGCCGACAGCCCCCGCGACGTCAGCCGACAGCCTCGACAGGCTCCGCGACGTCAGCAGACAGCCTCGACAGGCTCCGCGACGTCAGCAGACAGCCTCGACAGGCTCCGCGACGTCAGCAGACAGCCTCGACAGGCTCCGCGACGTCAGCAGACAGCCTCGACAGGCTCCGCGACGTCAGCAGACAGCCTCGACAGGCTCCGCGACGTCAGCAGACAGCCTCGACAGGCTCCGCGACGTCAGCAGACAGCCTCGACAGGCTCCGCGACGTCAGCAGACAGCCTCGACAGGCTCCGCGACGTCAGCAGACAGCCTCGACAGGCTCCGCGACGTCAGCAGACAGCCTCGACAGGCTCCGCGACGTCAGCAGACAGCCTCGACAGGCTCCGCGACGTCAGCAGACAGCCTCGACAGGCTCCGCGACGTCAGCAGACAGCCTCGACAGGCTCCGCGACGTCAGCAGACAGCCTCGACAGGCTCCGCGACGTCAGCAGACAGCCTCGACAGGCTCCGCGACGTCAGCAGACAGCCTCGACAGGCTCCGCGACGTCAGCAGACAGCCTCGACAGGCTCCGCGACGTCAGCAGACAGCCTCGACAGGCTCCGCGACGTCAGCAGACAGCCTCGACAGGCTCCGCGACGTCAGCAGACAGCCTCGACAGGCTCCGCGACGTCAGCAGACAGCCTCGACAGGCTCTGTTGGCTGAAAATGGGTCACGGGAGTACAGAACTAACTGCCCTACTATGATCTATAGGAGAAGTACAGCCGAAAAAGCTTTGGCTATACGTCTCCTTTAAATGTCTGAGGCAGACACAAGCATAGCATGCCTTCCACTCTCTTATAATGATCTTAAACTATAGTGAGGCAACAACTTATTCTGGTAGTCTAACTCAAAACATGGGTAAAGACAAGCAGATTTTGGGGTCACCTATTACTGAGAATCTGGGTAGACCCTTCAAAATAGACATGATAGACAGAGCCAATTCCATATCCTGGATCCCTGAGGCAGTATCTATGGAAGGAGGTTGGGGGGGGGGGGGGCAGTAATAATCATGTGTAAAAAGATTTTAGCAGAGATTGGTCCTACTAAAGCTACACCCCCACTGACCAGAACTAAAACAGATCTATACAATTTTATTCTTCTCTACACAGTAAGATTTTATTAAAAGTCAATTTCTACAATGTGCATGATTTACCAGGTTATAAAGTATATACTTTAGCCCTAAAAAAGGAAAAAAAAAATAAAATAAATAGTTGTCTCTTAAAAATGAAAAAACGCAGGGGACCAAAGTCACAGTGACATGATAAGATATCGTAGTTTTCTTCCACATTACCTTTTACAACTGACCTATAAACTATAAAGAACGTGCAAGGGCCAGGCATACCTCCACCCACACAACACACCTGCACACAATCCAAGGACATAGGTGACTGGCTCCTCATGCTATTCAATCAACTTGATCATGCTAACAGGTGGGAGGAAGGGAGTGGAGCAGGTGATAAGACACCCCCACCACTCTACTCTTTGCAATGATTGACATTTACTGTACTATAAGTAGTAACAGATATCTGCAGCAGGTCAATATGGGAAGGGACGCACTCTCATTGTACAAAATAGATTTCTACAACACATGACTAACATATCTGATGAGAAGCATTCATGTGACCCAGTCATCTTGTCTGAGATGTAAAAATTATAGCAGACTCGTATATCCAATCAACTTCTAAACTGAAACAAAATATTCATCTTAAGACCCCTTTGACACTGGGACAGTGTCGGCGTTAAAGGTAAAGCGCAGCTAGTTTTAGCAGCATTTTACCACTGATATAGCGGCGATTTTTGCCCGCTAGCTGGCCACTTTTTAACCCCCCCCAGCAGCCAAAGGATTAATAGCGCCCGTGTTTTGTGGCGCTTCGGTAGCGCTGCCGATTCATTTCAATGGTTAGGGGCGTTGCTTGCAGGACCTTTTTCCTGTCCTGCAAGCACACCGCCCCCCAGTGTGAAAGCACTCAGGCTTTCACATTGAGGTGGCTTGAGAGGCGCTTTTCAGGCGTTATTTTTGGCGCTAAAACACCGGAAAAGCGCCGCAGTGTGAAAGGGGTCTTATACTTTAAAACTGAACAACCAACAATCTGTGAGGACATGCGCAGAGCAAGCAACAGGCTTTGGGCTTTTGTTGATGGCACCAGTTTGAGACGCTTCTGAGATTTTCCAAGATTCACTCAAAAGGTGCATCTGACCTGCAGTTGATCTCCTTGAACTTGTAAAGTAGTGCAAACACTATCTGAAGCAACCAAAAACCTGTTGACACAAATCCTAAAGCATAGTACACATGATCAGAAAATCAGACAAAAAATAACCGCTTTCAGAGCGATCGTACGATAATCTGATTGCTAGTACACAGCTTTCCAAAGCCGATCACGACAGTTCATACAAAATTTACCAGATAAGACAAACACAAAAATTTTTCATACGATTTTCATTCAATCAGCACAGTATTCGTCTAAAAAAAATCTTAAGAGCAAGACCATGCATGCTCGGAAACTAAAGAATACATTACATTATTTTCTAGTTGTATTCTGTCATACGAGAATTTTCTTATGGTGGTTGTAAAGCCACTTTTCTTCCTACAATCCCCTCTGTTATATATATTACAGTATGTGCCCCAGTGCATGTTTATCAAAAACATGCCGCTTCACACCTAATTTTAGAGCGCCCGTCGCGGTCTTCCCCAATCAGACAGCTACAGCGGGCGGGGAGTGAGAATACCCAGTTGACGTGGTCATGCGAGTGCTGAGCAGCGCTCGGAAATTAGGCATGAAACGGCATTTTTTTTATAAACATGCACTGTGGCACATACTGTAATATAACAGAGGGGATAATAGCAAAAAACAATTTTTGCAGCAGGAGGGAATCGATCGGCCATGACACAGCTGACAGGCGGGGAGAGAGGGAGAAAGGAGAGACAGCGGATGACGGAGGCACGTAAACTGACCACAGTGTCAGGGGCTCAGCAGCCATGATAAATTGTGGTCAGTTTACAGGGGGAGGGCAGAACCAAGCAGGATCAGCCAGGTATATCAGGTGATACAAAGGGCCAAATTACACAGCAAGCAAGAGTTTGAAAAAAACGTCATTCGTCCAATATGGTCATCGTGTGCATAAAGCTTTAAGCCTCGTACACATGGGCCAAAAGTCAGCCGACATCGGCCGTGTGTACGGCAGCTGATCAGAAGCCGGACATTCAGCTGTCGGTCGAAGGCTCATAACCAGAAAAAGTCTGGCGACCGTGTCCTAATCAGCACTCTCCGACAATAACTGAAAGCGCTGACCAGTGTGTTCTGGCGGGGGGGGGGGGGGGGGGGAGGCTATCCCCCTGTCAGAACACAATAGTTCAGCAGGGGAGCTCGCTGCACTAAAACCGGATTGTTAGTACAGCGGCTCCAAACCACTGGAGTAAAATTTTAAATAAAACTAGTAGTGTGTAGGAGGCTTTAGAAAGGTCTTGCAGTGGTTGTACTGTGTCAATTTCTTATAATAGGATTAGGTAACTTAGAGGGTCTGTCCACCAAAAAATGGTAGATGATGAAAACCAACAACAGCTACCAACTGCTTTCTATGACCATCAACAATTTCAGCGAAGAGATCTGACTTCCCAGGTCTGCACATCTGCCTTTGTCATTACAAAGCCAAGGTGGGCAGAAACAAAGACAGGACTGGGACAGGGAGTCACAGCAGGGAGAACAGTGAATTGCATGAAAAATCTGACAGGCTGGTTGTACCCAAGTTAATCAATCGACCAACATGGGTACAATCAGCCTTGCCCATACATGGTTCAAATCTGCTGAACCTGCGGAGATCTGAACCATTTATGGCCTGCTTTAGACATAAGCATATAGTTTGTCCTTTAGATCAATGTTTCTCAACTCCAGTCCTCAAGTACCCCCAACAGGTCATGTTTTCAGGCTCTAGATTATTTTGCACAGGTGATTTGATCAGTTTCACTGCCTTGTAATTACCACAGCCATTTCATCTGAGGGAAATCCTGAAAACGTGACATGTTGCGGGTACTTGAGGACTAGAGTTGAGAAACATTGCTTTACATCATCTCAAATAATCACTTTATTCTATTAATATATACATTTGTAGTTTAAATATCACTGAAATGGTCAACCATTTTCAGGATAATATTTTCCTGGCTAGCAATAAAATCCTGATCACTTCATTTACTGCAACATAATAAAGAGCATGGCATGCCAAATGTGTTTATGATCTAAGAGATTCTGGCATTTTTTCAAGAATAGCAGGCAAGCGGCACACTACCAATGTTTCAAGAGCGCCATTCCCCTTTTGTCAGGATATCCTGCTGGCTACTGTGAATTACCGTTACATGTTTACACTGTGCTTCTAATGCATTTTGTGAGACTGTCTTCATTATAGTGCAGACTGGTCTTAGTACAGATGAGTGACTGAGTATAGGTACCCAGGGACTTACTAAATCAGCACTAGTTACTGAATCCTCATACTTGCACCATGCCCTATATACAGTGGGGACGGAAAGTATTCAGACCCCCTTACATTTTTCACTCTGTTGTATTGCAGCCATTTGCTAAAATCAATTAAGCTCATTTTTTTTCCTCATTAATGTACACACAGCACCCCATATTGACAGAAAAACAGAATTGTTGACATTTTTGCAGATTTATTAAAAAAGAAAAACTGAAATATCACATGGTCCTAAGTATTCAGACCCTTTGCTGTGACACTCATATATTTAAATCAAGTGCTGTCCGTTTCTTCTGATCATCCTTGAGATGGTTCTACACCTTCATTTGAGTCCAGCTGTGTTTAATTATACTGATTGGACTTGATTAGGAAAGCCACACACCTGTCTATATAAGACCTTACAGCTCACAGTGCATGTCAGAGCAAATGAGAATAATGAGGTCAAAGGAACTGCCTGAAGAGCTCAGAGACAGAATTGTGGCAAGGCACAGATCTGGCCAAGGTTACAAAAAAATTCTGCTGCACTTAAGGTTCCTAAGAGCACAGTGGCCTCCATAATCCTTAAATGGAAGACGTTTGGGACGACCAGAACCCTTCCTAGAGCTGGCCGTTTGGCCAAACTGAGCTATCGGGGGAGAAGAGCCTTGGTGAGAGAGGTAAAGAAGAACCCAAAGATCACTGTGGCTGAGCTCAAAAGATGCAGTCGGGAGATGGGAGAAAGTTGTAGAAAGTCAACCATCACTGCAGCCCTCCACCAATCAGGGGTTTATGGCAGAGTGGCCCGACGGAAGCCTCTCCTCAGTGCAAGACACATGAAATCCCGCATGGAGTTTGCTATAAAAACACCCGAAGGACTCCAAGAAGGTGAGAAATAAGATTCTCTGGTCTGATGAGACCAAGATAGAACTTTTTGGCCTTAATTCTAAGTGGTATGTGTGGAAAAAAACAGGAACTGCTCATCACCTGTCCAATACAGTCCCAACAGTGAAGCATGGTGGTGGCAGCATCATGCTGTGGGGGTGTTTTTCAGCTGCAGGGACGGGAGGACTGGTTGCAATCGAGGGAAAGATGAATGCGGCCAAGTACAGGGATATCCTGGACGAAAACCTTCTCCAGAGTGCTCAGGACCTCAGACTGGGCTGAAGGTTTACCTTCCAACAAGACAATGACCCTAAGTACACAGTTAAAATAACAAAGGAGTGGCTTCACAACAACTCCGTGACTGTTCTTGAATGGCCCAGCCAGAGCCCAGACTTAAACCCAATTGAGCATCTCTGGAGAGACCTAAAAATGGCTGTCCACCAACGTTTACCATCCAACCTGACAGAACTGGAGAGGATCTGCAAGGAGGAATGGCAGAGGATCTCCAAATCCATGTGTGAAAAACTTGTTGCATCTTACCCAAAAAGACTCATGGCTGTATTAGATCAAAAGGGTGCTTCTACTGAATACTGAGCAAAGGGTCTGAATACTTAGGCCCATGTGATATTTCAGTTTTTCTTTTTTAATAAATCTGCAAAAATGTCAACAATTCTGTGTTTTTCTGTCAATATGGGGTGCTGTGTGTAAATTAATGAGGAAAAAAATGAACTTAAATGATTTTAGCAAATGGCTGCAATATAACAAAGAGTGAAAAATGTAAGGGGGTCTGAATACTTTCCGTCCCCACTGTAACTGCAACTGCCTGCATAACCACTGGGCAACCTCTCAATTAGCTATAAATGCAGAATGAAACTTAGGCCGGCGATACATGGAGCAAAGTTCTTTCTTGCAACCCGTGGAAAGAAGTTTACTGGATTCTCCCATTAAGACAGACCGCGTTGATGGGGGAATCCCTCCTGTGGGGCCATTGTCTTCTCCCGGCAGGGAGAAGCTGTCCCCGCTGGGACAAGATAGTGATTATCGCTAGTGGCTGCTCTAATCGCAAGAGAATCCATCAGGCTGGTTATACCCAAGTTGATCGATCAACTAAAGTATGTCTAAAGATCTAAAGTCAAAAAGCTTTTCGTTTTTTTTTTTTTTTTTGGAAAGGGAAAACGGAAGTTGAGGTTATTAAAAAGAAAAACCTGTCTGCTGTTTTTTGTCTGATACTGCTCAACCGGAGAGAATTAGGAAATCCAAAAATTCATGGTTGTCAATGGAAGCGCACTAGAAGGGAAATCACCCTTTTATTCCGGTGACAACTGTCTTATGTGTGCATTCCCACTCACTTTGAAAAGATTTCCTTTCACTTCCCGTTATGTACCTGGGACAGGAAACAAAGAGAAATCTCCCTGATGGGACACAGACCACAAAGAATAAGGCTCAACAGGGCCATTCCCTATTCCATCCAACACAAAAAAACTGTTTGGGCTACAGGTACAATATAACGGTATAGGAAATGTAAATTATACAACGTATCTCAACTCTGCAAATCACCTAAAAGGCTCACTTTCAGATACAAGGTGTCCTAACAAATTTTAACAATCGTTGCCTATATAAGGGTGCCATATTTACCAGCTACATTTTTGAAGCTTAGCTACAAAATTTTAAAAAGGCGTGAAAAAGAGGTGTTTTGGGACTTTGAATGAGGTGGGCAAGGATCAGTCACCATATATTAAAATCATTTTATTGATAAACAATACCATAGTAACATGATAAATATCCAAGTATGGATTAGCAGTCACATCATATATACACCATGATTGATACATTGTGAACAGAGTAACAAGCCCCCAGGTGATACAGGGCAGCTAATCCTTGATAGGGGAGACAGCCATTTTAATGCACATAGTCACAGAGCTTCTAAATAAAAGCCCACTGGTATATAGACCTAGTAGAGGAAATAGTTGTTTGGTGCATGTCGTAAGCATGACGCATTTCATGTGTCAAAACACACTTCAGGGGCAGTTTTGCAGCAAAGTCTAAAAAAGATTAAGGATCAAATGAGTAAAAATGCAATGTGCATTGTTATTGGCATGTGCGTATCCATTGGGGATGAGTGGCCTTCCCTATATGCATACCCTCCCTATAACAATGCACATTGAATTTTTACTCATTTGATACCTATTCTTTTTTTAGACTTTGGTGCAAAACTGCCCCTGAAGAGTGTTTTGATACAGGAAACGCATCAGGCTTACGACATGCACCAAACAACTATTTCCTCTACTAGGTCTATATACTGTACCAGTGGGCTTTTATTTAGAAGCTCTGTGACTATGTGCATTTTAAAATGGGTCTATCACCTATCAAGCATCATCTGCCCTGAAATACATGGAGGCATGTTACACTGTTCACAATGTATCAATCATGGTGTATATATATGATGTGACTGCCAATCCATACTTGGATATTTATCATGTTACTATGTTATTGTTCATCAATGAAATTATTTTATATAATGGTGACTGATCCTGGGGCCTCACTTGCCCACCTCATTCAAAGTCCCAATACCCCTCTTTTTCATGTACGCACAGGGATGGAGACCTGTGTCTCATTCAAAGTCCCAACTTTTCTTCTGTAATTTTAAAAAGGCAAGCAAACATTTTACACGTTTGTTGCAGATCCCTGGAGATTTGAGATGCGGCTAATGGCATCTAAATTTAACTAATTAGCAAACACAAGACTGTGTATGTTTCTCCACTGCCGTACAAGCTAGGTAATCTAAAACAAACTTAATAACACAGGGGCACTAAAGAGTTTGCCTATTTTACACCGGAACCCTTCAATTTAACTACAGTAGGGAGGAGACAATGGCTTAAAGCTGGCTGCCCATTCCCTGCCTGGCAGTAAAAGTCACACTATTATTCACGGTTAGGCTCAATTAACATTTAACATGAGAAACTGGAACACAAAAGACTACAGCTACAGCCAACTATACCTGTATATTTGATTAAAAGGAAACCATCGCAGTAAAAATAATTGTCAGCCAAGCATACATTTCTAAGCAAAGCAAACCCAGGAGTTCAAGATTATCCCCTATACAACAAATTCTTTCATTAAACTATTATCAATCTGGATTCTAAAGCGATACTAATGCCCCGTACACACACGAGCAGAATTTCCGTCTGAAAAATCTTGGATGTTTTTTTCCAACGGTATTCCGCTCAAGCTTGTCTTGCATACACACGGTTACACAAAAGTTCTCTGAACTTTTGACCGTCAAGAACGCAGTGACGTACAACACTACGATGAACCAAGAAAATTAAGTTCAATGCTTCAGAGTATGCGTCGAATTGTTTCCCAGCATGCGTAGGAATTTTGCGCGTAGGAATTTTGCACGTCGGAATTTGTACAGACGATCGGAATAGACTATTGGAATTTCCGATCGGAACTTTTTCAGACCGAAAAATAGAGAACCTGCTCTCAATCTTTTGCTGGCGGGAATTCCGCCAGCAAAAGTCAGATGGAGCATACACACGGTCGGAATTTCCGCTCGTGTGTACGGGGCATAACAGGGCTTTTCTTCTCAGAGAGTAGGTGCAAGATCCCCCCCTTCTTAGTCACTCCTTGTCTCCACCCGCTACCCACCCCCGAGCACTGTCCTCTGGTCCAACCTCCCAGTACTGCCCCTTATAGAGAATATAGAACAAAGTATCATTCTGTGGTGCCAAGTAATCTGTATGAAATGTGTTAGATATAAACAAAAAAAATAGCAAAATAGATCCCCCCAGCAACAATAGATCGACCCGAGCAACAACAGATCTGCCAGCAGCCACCATCAACAGATCCTCCAGCAGCCAACAATAGACACCTCTCTCAACAGTAGATCCCTCCCAACAAGTGACCCCTGGCAATAAAAGACCCCTCCCAGCAACAATAGAACCTCCACCAGCAACAATAGACCTCCTATGTAAAAATAAATCCCCACCAGCGGCCATCATCAATAGACCCTCCAGCACACCCCAGCTTTCCTTGCCATTATATACATTTAGAGCTGGAGGTGCCGGAACTGTGTTCCCCCTGAAAAAAAAAGCCCTGGATAATAAGCACAGTTTAATATACATGATC
This sequence comes from Aquarana catesbeiana, assembly GCF_042186555.1. Taxonomy (NCBI): domain Eukaryota; kingdom Metazoa; phylum Chordata; class Amphibia; order Anura; family Ranidae; genus Aquarana; species Aquarana catesbeiana. The sequence goes on along the minus strand of NC_133331.1, from coordinate 160,599,964 downwards.
CTTTTTATTTCCATATATGGATGATGTCACTGTATTCATTAAAATAAAAAACACACACTACTGTTGAGAGAGGTGTCTATTGTTAGCTGTTGGAGGATCTGTTGATGGTGGCTGCTGGCAGATCTGTTGTTGCTCGGGTAGATCTATTGTTGCTGGGGGGATCTATTTTTTTTCAGAGTCAATATACAACAGTCAGTCACTTTCTCCAGCTCTTTCTGCTCTTCAGGGAAACATTGGCGGGAGGAGCTTCTATTAAGTTAATAAAAGGTACACTCTAATAATATTTAGGGGGAGGGTTTTGACAGTCACAACCTGTGTTTATGTACTTAGAATTACTGGGAGGTGAAGCCTCCAATCAGGATGTAATATCCTGCCCCCACAGTGTAGAGCTGTTTAGTGAGTGCGGTGGAGGAAGAGAGGGAGTCAGCTTTAACTTCTCCCTGTATATACGCCCACATGTGAGACTCCATAGTCACGTGGGCTGCTCAGGGAGGAAAAGCTTGACATAGAAACGCACTCACTAGCTGTAGCAACAGCCGCCCTACAGAATCTCCAGCTGCAGCAGGGACACAGATAGGAGGAAGGGACAGAGAACGGCAGGATCTCAACGGTTTTATGCAGAATACAGAAGACAAATCCTACAGAGGCTAATGAAGTATGATCAGCATGCAATACAGCATTTATTGATGTGGCTTTAATGCCACTTTGGTTTGGGACATAATATGCAAAAAATTTAATTCAATAAATATGCCATGATTAGAAATGTAACGTTGCTTTATAGGACTGGGTATTCCACCCTGGAAGGAAATTGAGGAGTCTTCATTCTGCAAAGCACAAGCGTGCATTCAAGTTGCCCTATAAGAAAAGTTGTATGTATATATATACACACACACACAATAATATAAATATATATATATACACACACATACATTTTTTTTTCTTGTTAAATTAGAATTGGACTGGGTCACCTATTAACCCCTAAATGCATTTATTTTTGAGAGAGAGAGAGAGAGAGAGAGAGAGAGAGAGAGAGAGAGAGAGAGAGAGAGAGAGAGAGAGAGAGAGAGAGAGAGAGAGAGAGAGAGAGAGAGAGAGAGAGAGAGAGAGAGCGAGAGCGAGAGCGAGAGCGAGAGAGAGAGAGAGAGCTATATATATTTGTATGTTTTTTGTAGGCTGCAAGTACATAAAAGCGGGTCAGAGCCTTTGTACGCAAGTTAGGTTTTTGCAATTTCAGAACAGTGTTTTTGCTTTATAAGGTCCACTTTAAATATGGGGAAAAAAACAAGCTCAGGTGGGAATGGGAAAGCTTTTCTACAGGTTGCAAAGCTATATCAAATGAGACATTTATGTGGCTGCCTAATAGACACCTTGACGTTTACAGCGCTAAACAAATCCGTGTCAATACACGATATTGGCAACCTGCCACTGAGGCACAGAACATGGAGACTGAATACCGCAGAATGTTTGCTTTAGATGCATATTTTCCTGACATATATCAGCCTCTCGCATAAAAGGACAAAACAACCTTATAAATTCAAAATTCTAAAAACTGCCATTTAGTGAACAGCAAATACAACTCACAGCAGCTATTCCTGAAGACAGGGAGAATGGACCGAATGCATCTAAAAGCAATTCCAACAGCAAGCAGGATAATGCAAGTAAAAGAAAAAAAAATAATCACCCTATGTGGGAAAGAAAGAAAAAAAGAAGAAAAAAAAACACACAACTAGACAAAAATAAAAGAAACGTAGGTAAGGGGATGTCATCATAGAATAGCCTCACAAATCCATTATATTTTATCACATAAACATAAGCAACGACCCAATATATAGGCTTTGTATACACCATATGTGCATGAAAATGTATGGAAAAATACACAGATTTGACTTGAATAGAATATTTGGGGCTTGTGCAGAAAAAACACATACATGTTGCATTGTTCTGCACAGAAAAATTTTTTAAAATACATGCGACACCAACATTGTGCTGTAAACAGAGCACATGGAAAACAATTAATTTTCTTTGTGCCCTTTCAGAGATAGATGCAAAAAATGCAGTTCTGTGCATAAGGTCTCCATTACAACACAACATACCCCCAGTAAAAAAGAAAAAAATAGGGAAATGGTCATGAGGGTAACGTATGTGGTACTAGGCTGACTGGTATCCAAGTCCACCCAACATGATTTCATTGTCTGTCAAAAGATACCTCCTTACCAGGTAGCATTAAAGTTGCACACTACTGCAGCCTAAGAGCCGGTTCACACTGGGACGACTTGTCAGGCAACTTAGCCGCCTGACAAGAAGTGTCCCGTTCTGTACAATGGAACCGTTCTAATCGGAGCTACGCAAGTCGCTCCGACTTAGAATAAGGTTCATGTACTACTTTGGGGTGACTTTCATTGACTTCTATATAGAAGTCGTTTTGCAAGTCGTCGCCGCTGCTGTCATGTTCAACTCGCCTGTGGCAGTCGCGCTGCAAGTCGTGCTGCCTCAGTGTGAACCGACTCTAAAGGCTGGCCACGGGTGGCTTGCTTTATTTTTCAATCAGCTAGCAGGCAAGGGATTCCTCCATCAACACAAGTGAGGTGGACAGAAGAATCCTCCCCCACCGTGCCACGGAACTGACAGTGGGCCTACTTCAATGTCAGAATACTCCAATCAGCAGCTTTAACTGCTGATCAAGAAACATTTCCCAACGAGCCTGATCGACAGAATTCGCTCATTAGATCAACTTTTGTCCGAAGTATCAAAATTCTGCAAGTCACCTCTTCTGTTCCCTTCCTATCCCAATTAAGAAAGCGCAACTCCTGCGATTTCAATCTTCCATCCTGAGATTCATCTGGGGATCCAAGGGTAGACGATGTTCCAAGGAAACACTTTATAGACTAAAAACCCAAGGAGGACTTGCACTCCCTAACATTTGGTTGTATTACCAAGCAGCGCAAATCGGTCAGATCTCCTTAGCATATTCTAGGGGCCCTAAACCAGACTGGCTACGGATGGTACGGCAAGCGACACACAATAGATTACTTGCTTTGGGCTCATCCCCACCTTAGACCTGCGATATTAGTCCCAACACTCTCTGACTCGATGTCCTTGTGGGATAGGCTGCAAAAAAACGCCTCCCTAATTTCGTACATTCGCCCACTTGCTCACTTATTTAACAACCCAGAATTTCCCCCAGGCCAAAACATACATGCATTCAAATGGAAAGATATAGATTGCTACAAATGACTTATTTCCTTCGTGCCAAATGGTCCGATAACTCTGAACCCCCTAATTTAACTGCATACGAGACATGGTGCTCCAACATAAAGGATCAGAGGGGGGGGTATCTCCATTATCTACACCTCACTTGCCAGTAGTGATAGCAAAACCTCCCTATGCTCAAATGTGGGAACATGACCTGGCAGTTGAGTGGGACTTGAATAACTGGCATCGATGCTTTCACAGATCCTTCGAGGGCATCATGAACATCTCCCTTATGGAAGCTAGGATTAAAATTATCGCACGATGGTACCGAGTGCCTGCCACCCTGGCCAAAATATTTCCAGATTCATCCCCACTGTGTTTCAGGGGATGTGGCCATGAGGGGTCTCTATTCCATGTATGGTGGACGTGCCCACGACTCCGGAACTTCTGGAACAGCTTTTTCCACATACTACGGAAAATCACAGGAGTCGCTGTTCCACAGGTTCCAGAAATAGCACTTCTCAATGTCCAAGTAGATGAAATCTCCAAACACACACAATCTTTGATCTTTTACATGCTCTTAGGTGCCAAAATCACCATTGCCAGGCACTGGAAAAGGCACTCGGTGCCATTAATTGTGATGAAACGTTAAATCTCCTGGATCATGGCCCAAGAGAAGATTGTTAGCAAGCTGCTCGACAAAACCCACAAAATTTGAACTGATTTGGGAGCCCTGGGCTAAATACGTAGGGATACCAATACTTCCAGGCTATCGGATGACCCCGAATAATCCAACATGCTCTAGGTGACCTTCCTTTCCTTTCCTCTCGTTGATACTATTCGTCTTACTGATGCTCACTTTTCTTTCCTTTTCCCCCTTTAACTTTCCTTCCCTCTTCTTCTTAACATGGAGATGAAGCATCTCTACTGGTTCGTTGAATACAGGTGCAAGTTTGCCGATATTTTTCAATTGCATTGTTGACTGCAGAGGCTAAGGCCAGAATGTAAGGATCCCAGAGACGATCGCCCAGTAACATTCTGATCTGATTGTTTATTCCATGACTACATGTATCACCATAGCCACCACTATGAAACCTAAGGGGCAGAACAGGGCAGACATGATTCTCCCATTCTAGTGACAATTTTATTTAGAGGATTTGTCCGGGTCCGTCCTCTGCATAGTGAGTTCCCTTTGATGTGGAGAGACGTCTTAACCTGGTCAATCAACCTCTTTTTCAAGCACTAATTTAACCTTTGTTCGCTTGATCTGGAATGTTTTCCCGCTGCAATCGGTCAGTGGGTTCAAACGATCTAGTCTCCCTGGTCACGCCCGGACCTCAAGTAATTTCTTCACAGGGCTAGTCTGTCTCATACCTCTGCTATGTTATGTTCAAATTTTTTTTTTGTGTGTTTGATGTATACCTGTATCACCATGGTTCTCTCACCTGAATGACCGTACCTATTTTTGAATGTAACCTGTTTTTTATATACTTTGAAAGTAAAATCGCCCCCAAAAAAAATTCTGCAAGTCCCCGCTAAACCAGATGAAGTTCGATCCATCTATGGCCAGCGTTGGCAAAAAACTCAGAGTACGGTTACTACCACGTTGTTCCTCTACACACCTTTATATGAATGTCATGCTGCAAGTCAGTACTGGTAAGAAAAAAAAAAAAAAAACATAACTGCCCATGACCATCCACGATGGTTTTACTGTTAAACATACCTCTTAACCAGTTGGCTATTTAATTCCAATCATAATTTAGTAGTGCATACTGGGAAATATAGTGAATATTCTATATCAGGAGCCTTAAATAAAAGGTTCAGTTTACTGTCCTTTAGACTTTAGGGGGGCTGGATTGTGGCCAGTGGGGGTAGGAAATGTCCCAGGCCCAGCATCAGTGGGAGTAAACAATGCCACGGCTGTGGTGTTCAGTTGCATAGTGCCTGTGGTCAGTAGGAGGGGGAATAGTGCACCGTCATTGGTATTACTGGGAAGAATAGTGCCCTATCGTTGGTGTCATTGGGAGGAATAGTGCTCAAACATTGGTGTCAGTGGGAGGAATAGTGCTCAAACATTGGTGTCAGTGGGAGGAATCTTGCCTCATCATTGGTCTTAGTGGGAGCAATAATGCACCATCATTTGTGTCAGTTTGGGAAATTATGCCCCACTGTTGGTGTCAGCGTTAGGCATAGTGACCCAAGGGCAAGGGCCAGATAAAGGCTAGCAAATGGCCGCATCCAGACCTCGGGCCGCAGTTTGGAGACCACTGTTCTATATACTTAGAAGGACCAAGAGCACATCAGAACAAGGGCCTATTATAGCCTCAAATACTCACACAATCAGCTGTGTGATTGGCTGGAGCCCCAATGATGTCACAAGCGTGGGAGCCCCTGGTTCTGGCATGAAGCTCTGGCAAGGTATGCCGGACCTTCAAAGCGTGTGCGCTAGTGATATCACTGGCTGCATGCAGGGTGAATATCTCCTAAACGGTGGACGTTTAGGAGATATTCATTTTACCGACAGGTATGTCAAGGGGCTTCACTACCGCTTTAATACTGCTATGCAGGGCAATACAGGAGGGTGATATCAGGACAAAATCATGCATCTATACTAGTTATATTTAAATGAAATGTGATGATTTTTTTTTCATTTTGTAAATTTCCACCTAAAGATCAGCTTTTATTCATGGTAGGCCAGTGAATCACTCAAAGAGGGATGCAGGTCACTAAGAAGGAAAAAAAAAAAAAAATCTCCCCCAATACATAACTATGGTCCACTAGTACTGGAAAAGAGAGTGACATTTGCACGGTTGTCGCCAGCGTCTGGCAGACTATCCCTGAGCTCCTAAATATAGCCCCACGGCCAGTTTCCACAGCGAGGAGTGGAGCTGGTTTATATATGGTCAAGGAAAAATAATTCAATCAAGAGGGGGGGAGGGGGGAGAGAGGAGCAGAGGAAAGAGAAAGAACAGGTGTTCATAGTTAACTGGCATATCACTTCTAACCTTACTGTAAAATTTGTCAAATATTAACATAACAGTGGGCACAACTGGAAACAAGCTGCCGAGGGGGCAAATACGACAGAAGAACATTAAAAGGCATCAATTACACTGGAACAAAAGTGAACAGCTTTATACCCTTGAAAGTATCCATGGCATGCCAACTATGTGTTCCAGCAGTTATTACTTTTTATTTGACAATCAATAGCGCGCCTGTTACCATACATTTCTAGAATGTCTTTTAGGACAGTCCCCGTCCTCATTAGGGCTCGGTCTAACGTACAGCTACGCTGACGTTCATTTTGCTACTAAAATAAATGCTGCAGTACTTTTTAATCTGCATTCTCAAACCCATCAAATCAATGTGCCCCAACATTTCCCAGCGTAATGCGGTTTCTGAGAGCATATTTATGTATTAATATCTATTCTGTATTGTTGTCACAATTCCTATTAAAAACTTGCAGTATACCGCAGCAAAGTTCAATGCAACAAATGTGACATAGGACAGGAAAATGAAGGCAGCAGGTGCTCTGTCCCGACTTCTTTCAGACATCAAAAGGTACTAAAAACTCAGCCTAACGGCTGCTTCACAGCTTTCAGATTTCTCCAAAGCACAGTGGGTGACAAAAAGACCCATTCCTAAAGCTGAAGGGTGAAAGGTCTTCAATAACAATAAACAAATCCAGATGAATTCAACTACTACTGGGTATGTCATGACCTGCAAGAGGAAAACCTTCATAGGCATAAAGTTAGGTTGGGCTTTTACGGAGAGTGGATATCAATCTCTGCAGCAATAACTCCAAATGGCGCTTGCATTTTGCTTTTTGGAGCCTTCAGATTGTTTTGTACAGAGAACACCCCAGGAAAAGAAGCACATTGCCCTAACTTTGCAGTGATTAAAAGTAAACCTTTAACCACTTGCCCTCTGGAAGATTTACTTCCAGAGGACAAGTTTACTTTAACACCAAGCCATTGTTTTGCGTTACGGCACAGTTATTTTAACCGACAATTGCGCAGTCATGCATTGCTGTACTCAAATAAAATTTATGTCATTTTGTTCACACAAATATAGCTTTGTTTTGGTGGTATTTGATTACCACTGCATTTTTCTTTTTTTTTTTTTTGCACTGTAAAGAAAAAAAGACTTTCAAAAATTTTGAAAACATATCCAATAAAACGTAAAAAAAAAATCTAATTTCTTCATACATTTAGGCCAATATGTATTCTGCTACTACATATTTTTGCTAAAAAAAAATTGCAATAAGCATTAATTGGTTTGTTATAACATCTACAGACTATGGGATATATACTGGAATTTTATTTTTTTTTGTCATACTAGTAATGACAGCGACCAGCTGCTTATAGCGGGACTGCAATATTGCGGCAAACAATCAGCCACTAACTGACATGTTTGACACTTTGTGGGATCCAGTGACACTAATACAGTGATCAGTGCTGAAAATATGCAGGGTCACTTGGCTGAGGAGGGGGGAGATTGTTGTTTGTATTGTTAATTGTATTAATGTGTGAAGCTCGGTGCCCACAAGACTGTCATCTGGTCTGGGTACATTTTGTAGTAAATTAGGTCATGTTAATTAGGTTAGCTTTGAGTCATCCCTGCTGTATAAAGGTCTGAGATCTCAAAAATAAAGGTAGTTCTGATGTACTCCAAGACTGGTGTTGTCTAGTTCTTGGGGTTCCTATGGCCAGATCCATTGGACTCGTGTTCCAGAACTTAGGAAGCGGTATATGACGGAAGCACTCAAGCGGAGTGTGGGGCGTTCCGTGACATTGGTGGCAGCGGTGGGATAGCTTCCTGAAGTCTGAAGTCTGGGACATCCAAACCTCCAACTGGATCCAAGATCAGCATAGCAGACTTCAGTCACCCCAGCGGAGATATGGACCTGGCATCAGAATTCCCGGGGCTGCTGCGGATCATCCTTTCAACGTACACCAGGACTGTGTCTGAGGATGAATACCTGGAGCTCAGGCAGCTGATTCGGGTGGAGCTCTGGATTGCAGCCCTCCGTCTCGCTGGTATAAAACAGGGCAAGTGCTTTCCAACCCAAGAGCAACGGGCCAGTGACCAACTGGCATTGCGGATGGCATTCCTGGGAGAGCAGCCCCAGGAGCAATGGGTGACTGAGTTGGACAGGTTGGTCCAGCAGGAGATAGAGCTGGACAATCGTTATCGGGCTCTGCAATGGCACGCAGAGGAGGGATATTTAGGGGAGACAACAGAATGCTCTCCGGAGGGATATGACTTTGGCGGCCCTGGATTGCTGTGGGAGAACCTTACAGATCTTTTTATGTTTGGCGATGAGGGGGAACCTGACCTTGAGGACATGAGAGACTATAGAGAGTCTATGCTCAGTCTTGCAGGGGTCTCAGAGCTCAAACCTGATCTGGACCATTTGCTAAGGAAGGAACAGCATCTGGAAAGGGCATACAGGAAACTGCTAGAACAAGTTCAGCAGCATGCCAGAGAATCGGCAGTGGAAAATCCGGAGATTGCCGTCCCCAAACCTGAAGTGCTGACAACAGGGCAGAGCTCTGCTAACCTCTGTCCAGAAATGATAACATTTTCTGGGTTCCATGGACAGGAGATGGTGAACCTCTATTCCCAGACATCAGTTGCAGAGACATGGGATTTGATAGACTTTTCTGCTGAGGAAGAACAACCTGATGAGCCTCCAGCAGAAGAGCTGCTATCAGGGCCAAAGTTCACTGTGTTCTGCCCAGCACCAACAGTGGCTTCGGCCTTCCTGAGAGAAGAGGTAGTCGGCCTTTCTCCCACAACACTGACAGGGACATGTGATTTTCTGCCAGCAGCATCTATGGATTTAAAACAAACTTCTCCAGCTGAAGATCTGGTAACTGAACAGAGGGTCCAAGACCTCTGTCCCACACTTTTACCACTTCCAGAGACTGGGGATTTAATAGACGTTTCTGTAGAGGAGGAACCACCTGGCAAACCCCCAGCAGAAGTGCTGGCAACCGGACAGAGGGTCCAAGACCTCTGCCCCACTCCTGCAGCAATTGTGGAGGTCCAAGGAGAGAATGCAGTCATCACCTCACAACTGCAGCTTGATCTGGTGTCAGTTGATGGGGCTTCAGTCCCCACCTGTATACCCCAGGGATGCTGGGCAGTCGGCCCAGATCCCCAACAGCAGGATGGAGTGAGCCCAGTCCCCCTGTCTTCTCTCCAGCGGCAGAAAGGATTCCAGGGAGAAGGGTCAGTCCGGGCCTCTCCCCAGCGGCAGATATGTTCTCTGAGAGAGGCAGAGGATGGCTGGGTGAGTAATACACTGTTTGGAATGATTTGTTTGGGGTACTGTGTGGGTACAGGCAGTAGAGGACTGGAGCTGTGGACTAACTTCGGAGTCAACCCGTCTGGGGTCTCCTCCTGTGTTAGTCTCCTGCCGAAAGGGGAGAAATGTCACGGGCATGGCCAGAGCAGAGGCTGTTGGAGAGGACTGTGTGCAAGCCTGTTGCCCACCGATTATGGGCCCTAGCAGCATTTGAGGTGAATGAGAAATCCAGTCTGAACTGTATTAATCGGACTCAGTCATGTGTATATTGTATGGGGACTCCTTACTGTATATTTGTGTCCCTGAAGAGGGAGGGGGGATTCCTCCAGCAGCCCCCTGCTGATAAGACTGATTCATTCTGCTGGGACACATCCTGTGAGGAGATGCTGGTGTTATCAACATGTGTTTATGTTAATTGAGAGAGCTGATCACATTAGCCACCAGCCCTGGCTAATAGACGAATGGTCTAGGCTGAGGAGGGGGGAGATTGTTGTTTGTATTGTTAATTGTATTAATGTGTGAAGCTCGGTGCCCACAAGACTGTCATCTGGTCTGGGTACATTTTGTAGTAAATTAGGTCATGTTAATTAGGTTAGCTTTGAGTCATCCCTGCTGTATAAAGGTCTGAGATCTCAAAAATAAAGGTAGTTCTGATGTACTCCAAGACTGGTGTTGTCTAGTTCTTGGGGTTCCTATGGCCAGATCCATTGGACTCGTGTTCCAGAACTTAGGAAGCGGTATATGACGGAAGCACTCAAGCGGAGTGTGGGGCGTTCCGTGACATCACTGTTCTAATAACACTGGCTGGGGCGATCAAAGAGTTAAATGTGTGCACTGTTTCTACTTAGGGATGTGATGGATTATCACTATCCCCTTCAGGATGGAGCTTTGCATTGTTTACATATGCAGAGCTCCATACAGCCTTTCTCCTCGACGATCAATGGGTGCCGGTATGCATTCATTGGCCGGCACCCGCTGATCGGCTTCTGCTGTGGCAAATCACAGCGGAAGCTGCGTGCTCCCTACTCGGAAGTGCAGAATCAGATGGCGTATAAGGCCAGTCTAGTCTAAGGCAACCTATGTTTTGGGCTATACTCGTCGTATAAGACTACCCCCCCCCTTGAGGAAACACCATCTAAAAACATCAGATTTGATTTAAATAATTTTAATTAAAATGGTTATGACTTACCAGTACTTAAAATCCTTCAAATTCCTCCTTGTTCCTTGGCAAAGTTTAGAACTTTCAACTTGAAACTGGCTTTGTATTTACTTCTTCTTGCTGGAGCCATGATGGGGTCTTGCCTACCAGCCATTTTGTTTACACCCACTAATCTGTCAGCCAACTGGATGTGTGGTAATACTGTATGTATGGTAGCTTCGGCTACATACAGTATACCGCGCTATGCCAATCACGGCGAGTGATGTATTCTATTAATGAATGCAAAGCCTGCTTGGATTGGCAGAGGTTGTAAAATCATCAGCCCGCCTTTGAGTCGGCCAATGCAAGCAGGCTTTGTATTCATTAATAGAATACATCGCTCACCGTGATTGGCTCAGAGCGATATACTGTATGTAGCTGAAGCTACATACAGTATTACCGCACATCCAGTGGGCTGACAGATTAGGGACGGTGGTTTTGAGCCAGCTTGGCCCAAGCGAACTAAAGGTTCATATTTTATACCTAGTGTATAAGATGACTTTTTTAAGTATAAAAAATTGTCTTATACGTCACATATACAGGATTCTACACAACACGTGCGCCCTGTAGCAGTAAATCTGCTATGGGCCGGTCGGCAAGTGGCTAAAGCGAGAAAAAAAACACAAAACAGGTAATATATTGCAGCTTACCAATTCTTAAAGGCCCCTTAAAGTAGATTCAGTTCCAGGCAGCAGGGGCAGCTAATCCCCTGCTGATTGGAGCAGAGTGGGCGGATGACACATCGGTTTCTGCAAAGCAGACATAGACAGACCCCTCTCTGCTCTATGGGTGGCTGGGCGTAAACGGACTTTGCTGTCCCCGTTTATACCCAGCTACCTCCAAACCTCTGTACCAAAATAGAAGAGGGCATCGTTGGTTGCTCATGTATGTAGTGATATATAGGCACTTATATTTGAAGTTATACTGAATAAGTACCGTTGTTTTCGTTTTTGTACCTTACCGCACAAGCACAGGTTTTTACATATATTCAGAGGTTCGCAAGGGTGCCATTTAGTTTTTGAAAGGTACCCTACAAATCTGAACATGGCAACTGTACATCCTTTATAGGAATATTGTGTGTATGGGAATTAATGACAAGGGTGTTATATTTGATGGGTTTTTAAAAAAAAAAAAAAAAAAAAAAAAAAAGAAAACAAATGGCATTTAGCAATTTGTTAGAAGACCATAAGTCTCCATGGATACATCTTCACTGGTTGCCTTTCACTTTTCTCTGAGGTGGAGTCTTCTGGGCCCATCCACCCATGGAGCTTTCCATGTTAGGTGTGTTCTTAACCAGTTGCCCATTTGTTGTCTTCTACGCAGGTAGTATATGATGAAGGAAAAATATACTATTGTATATAGGAATTTGGCTATTGTTGTCTTTGAATATTTATTTACAGATACTCCTAAAGTGTTGGTCTTCCTGAAGAAGCAGACCCTAGCTATTGTTGTCTTTGTATATTCACAGATACTCAAAGTGTTTGTCTTCCTGAAGAAGCAGGAGTTGACCTGTGAAACGTTTTGAACAAGATGACCCCTTCTGGACAATTTGATTAGGGGTATTTGACTTGCATGTCTGCATTGTAAAAATAAACCATGTACAACATTTGGTGTGTATGAGCAAAATATGCAACTACTTGATGGGATTTTAATCTTTATATGATGAAATAAAATGTTTGCTATATTTTATACTTAACTGGTGTGGTGCCTTAAAGTCCTAAAGTCTCCTTGGGGTTTTCTTTTGCTATTTTTTTTGTAATGGAGGATGCAGTACCTGTAAATCCAAAATTTTAAGAAGGTGGCCATTGTGCCCTTGCTTCCTATATGTTTGTAATTATAACCATTTTTTTTTTTTTTTTTTTTTAGCCGACCCGGAGGTACTCGGGTTTAAATGGACATAAGTCTGTTTACACTCGCCTGTTCAAAGGAATGCATGGGCCTTCTGCTCAGGTCTGCCTGAAAAATGGTTATCCTCGCTTAACTACGGGTAATCACACACAAAAAGAACAAATATGAAGGATGGGAGCTCCATTTGTTTGGTCAGCAATGATGATTTCCATATTTGTATCCTGACAGAAATCCACTGTGCCAGCTATATTAAAAAAAAAAAAAAAAAAAAAAACACTCCACCCTATTCTACTTCAGTATTAAGAATAAAAGTTTGTAAAAAACTTGGAAACCATGACAGATCACAATATTTATCCCCTGAATGAAATTTCAGGTTATGCAAGCATCACTGCATACACTTTCTGCACGGACTCTGGGTGACTGTCAATGCCGGACAGAGGGGCTACTGTAATTGTCAGTAATAGAAGCTGACAGATCATTGACAAGACTCACTAAAGTTAGCCAAAGTACATGAGTAAGAGCCAGGTCATTGGCTGTCCACCAGTCGTCACATAGGAGGCAATAAATTAGGAACTCTTGTCTCTCATTTCAGCGAATAGAAGACTAACTGGCAGCTGTGTTGTCTTCCTGAGAAGTGATTTTACAAGAACGTATCTGAGTGGCTTATTCAAGACCCATTTAGTTTTGATGAGGCTTGATGAGGAACCTGGGAAGGACATTAGTATTACTATACTTTAAAATAAAACTTGAAATGTAACAAGGTTTGCAATTATATTGTTAGGGTACTGTATATCTAGAGGCCAATTTTTTTTTTCGTTTGATAGAGTCTGGTACCATTAAGGCCCCTTTCACACTTATACGACTTCAAAGTCACGCGATTTTACCGCGATTTCGTGGCCGCCATTTTGCTGCAATTTGACCGTGATTTTGCCGCGATTTTGCCGCGATTTGGGAGCAGTACTACTTTGTACGACTTTTCCACAACTTTGGCATTAACCATTCTCAGCTTGTGCTTACAAAGTAGTGCTGAAATTGTGTCTATATTATTCAGGTACGATTTGCATGCTACTTGAGGGTTTAACATTGAGGTCTATGGAGTACAAATCGTAGTGGAGGGACTACTTTGAAGTCGGCACGACTTAAAGTCGTGCCAATATGAATGGTAGTCATTGAAAATCATGGAGAATGACTTGTCATACAGTTTTGCAGTACAAAATCATGGGAAAAGTCGTATAAGTGTGAAAGGGGCCTAAAGCAGAACTAAAGTCAAAATCTTTTGTTTTCATTTTGGGTAGAGTAAAGCCTGGTATACACGAGTATTTTTTTTTGTTCAACCCAGCTGGGCTGAACAAAAACAAAAATGACAGCTACAGTGATCTCCCCTGCTGTTCTATTGTGTAGCACCCCAACCCCCCCCCCACCCCCGTGCACGCGCCAGATACTCCGGTCAGTGCTCTCAGCCATTGGTGAGAGCACTGATTGGCAGACCTTTTTCCATCATGCCCCTTCGACAGAAGCTGGCTGACTACAGTACACACGAGCTGGATGTCGGCCGGTTTCTATAGAACCGGCCAATGCCACCCGACATTTGGCGCTTCTGTACTAGGCTTAAAGAAATGTCATAATCCCATCAGTATTTTTTTATGTGTCGCACTGGCCCTATAGCAGTGATGGCGAACCTTGGCACCCCAGATGTTTTGGAACTACATTTCCCATGATGCTCATGCACTCTGCAGTGTAGTTGAGCATCTTGGGAAATGTAGTTCCAAAACATCTGGAGTGCCAAGGTTCACCATCACTGCTCTATAGTAAGAGAATTCCTAATTTTCACCAGATCCCCATTGAAAGGTTTACGTTCTAATCTTGTTCTGGTGGCAACTCAAAATTTGGGATTTTCTTATACTATTCACTCTTGGTGGTAACAGTAACAAGACAAAACAGAGTGCCAATCCCCCTAAAAGGGGGCACAACCTAAAAAAAAAAAAAAAAAAAGTTTTGCCATTAGTTATACTTTATTTTGTTAATAGGATAAATGAAAAGCATACATTTACCCGGTGAGCACACAAACAATAAGAACCTAAGAGATGTTCTAACTGTCCATGCAAAAAAAAAAAAAAATCTTTGTCTATAGATTAGATGCACTTTAATGTTTGTGTACGTGCAGACAAGAATATTAACACAGTTTGATGTAATAAGGTTTTAAAACAAAAATTCAATTCTGAAAACAAGTAGTGTCTTTCCTAGGAACACAAACCTGATACAAACTAAATGATAGGGATCAAAGATCCAGTTATTGACAACAAGATCTAATCATAGAGTCAGAGCAGAGAGTGATGGGATTGGGCTTTGGACCAAGAATCATCATCTAGCTTGCTGTAAAGGAAGACCGGATTGTTAAGTGCTGGTGAGAATGTCTCCTAGTAGTAGATTCATCATAATCTATGGCTAAGCTATGATTTGAGTACCTACAGAAGAGCCACATATCGATCTCATTTTAAAACACGGATAAGTGCCTGGAGACATCTTACCAAGTGAAAAAGCTAAACAAAACTTCATAGACTTTGTGATGTTGTACTTCTCAGAAAGCTGGTGTGTGGAGAAGAGGAGGAGTTCTAGTGGCTTAAAAAACAGCTCTGACCCATTGCTAAACTTCTCGAGAAAACTTTAAATACATCACAAGTATTTTTTTGCGATGGCAAGTGTGAATTCAGCTGAAATTTTCTTTCCCAGCTAACAAACATGGATAGAAAACATCCGAGACAATATTTCCAGAGAAGACAGGTTCAAAGGAACACACACACACACACACAATGTTTATAGCAAGGCAGGAAAGACAAAGTACTGGTTGCTCTAGTCAAACCAGTCTAACCTATAAGGTTAAGAATCTCTTAAAAAAAAAAAAACATTTCTTTTAAACATATGCATTCATTTTACCCAGTGTACTGCACCACCTTCAATGGCTCTCTTTGCTTTTCAGAACATAAATTAAGAATGAAAAGAATTCACAGCAAATACACACAAAAAAAAAAAAAAAAAAAAAAAAAAGGCCAACTCCAGACATGTAAATCTGCCAGACCGTGTTTTTTTTTCACCCACATTTTAAAGAGTCACTAAACTCACATCATAGACAACTATCAATAAATGGTGTATTACATGCTGTTCATACTCACTCTGTCACTGAGATTTGTTTTCTGTATTCTGCAAAAAATCTGGTTCACACACACCATGTTATTTACACAAAATAAAAAAAATATTTCATTTCAAACATATATATGTATGACAATTTAAAACAGATATTTATATAATTTTTATTACAAATTCCAAAGGGCCCTTTCACACGTGAGGACCGTTCAGATCCACCTGCCAGTTTTTTCAGGTGCACCTGAACGGTCGCTCCATACATCTCTATGGAGCGACGGATGTCAGCAGTGACATGTCCGCTGACACCCGATCCGCTAAATCCAGACGGATGGATGTCCTATTTTCCATCCGTCTGGCAGATCGGAAGAAAACGGACAGGCGGCCTGTTTTCATCAGATCCCCCCCATAGAGGAGAGCGGAGACCTGACACAGTGTGCAGAGACAGACTTGTCATCCGCCCACTCAGTGGGGATCAACAGAGCGATCCCTGCTGAGCAAGTGGATGGCTGAAGACGGATCCGCACATGTGAAAGGGGCCAAAGGCTGGGTTTTTTTTGTTTATTTTGAACATGTGACACGCAGCAGAGGACTAGAAGCTTCTCCTTATGTTTCCCTGCAGACAGGCTGGGAAAGAGCTGGGTTATGTGATAGCTGTATATCAATTAGGAAAAAAGGTACTTGAATGTTTTTTATTAAAATTACAGTGCCATCATCCACATACAGAAATGGAAGGGACAATGTTACTTAAACAGTGTGGTTAGTATCACTTTTTTTCACTACCATCATAAAGTCTTCCAGCAACAGGTGCAGAGAGGAAGTGGCAGCATATGAAAGAGGTGATTGGACTAAGGTCCCCCATTTGCAGAGTATCAAATGTGTACGGTAACAATTAACTGGGACGGAGTGTAGCAAATAGTCCACAAAAAATCAATGGTAAACTATTGGGGGGTTAACAAAATAACAGATCACCATCTGAAAGCAGAAAACTTTTGGCAGTTGGATGTAGGCCCGCCATTAAACCCTTGACTATTTGGATTCAGATCGTATCTTCCATGGTAAATAAACAGGGGCACCTTGATGTACCTTCCAAGTTAAACAAACAGGGGCACCTTAGCATGACATCAAAGGGCTTATTCCTCCAAACACCTGATTTGTTGATAACTAAAAGAGGGAAAATGCACTGCTAAATAAATATTTTCTTGTTATACAAGTCAATAAACATAGCCAGACACACTTGAACTGATCATCATTGATTCTCTTATATTGAATGATCCCAACGACAGATGGCTACCAGAGATAGTGCCTTTTTACACACCGTAAATTAGAAAATGCTGCATGACGTATTAAATGAAAAAGAAAATGCACGTGAAAACATCCTTCACTCTTATTTATTAGCCTGACATTCAGCCAAATCTATAAAAATGTCTGGAAATTCCTTCCCAAATCTGGATACAACAGATAGACATCACACACATAACAGCACACTGTGCGGGGGGAAAAGGAAAAAAAAAATCCCGTTTGTATCATCCAACAAGCCCGGCACTAAGGCAACAAGAGCTCTTTCTGGAAATATGACAGCAAGTTTATTTTTCAAGCTAAATAAAAGTACTGAATGCCACAGCATGTTCTGCAGTGAAGCGCACACACTCTGTGCCCCACAGGACTAAACACTGATGAAAAAGTGGAAGGTGGAGGAGACCTAGTGGACTTTACACAAAGAACACTTTCCCATGGTTCTACAGAGCTATAGGAGTTTTTCCCCTTTTCTTTTATCTCAAAAACAGACACCCCCATTTTCCCTTCAACGTGGACTTTACATTTGCAATACCATTTGTGCAGTTTATACTTTTCTATAATGCAGCTGTGATAGGCTGTGTTCCCCAAAGACAAGGCTAGCCAGTCTTTTGTTCCAAAACCGCACCCTAAAACTACTGCATACACTGCTCAGAGAGCCTTAAGCCATCACTGAATTCCTTACACAGGTTTGTAGTTAATAAATGCAAAAAGTTCACTTTAAAGTAGTAGTAAACAATGCTTGGACACTTGTACCTACAGGCAACCATATAATAAAGCTTACCTGTATGTACAAGATATATCTCCTAAATGTACATCGCTTAGCAAATACAGTACTTACAGTAGTATTCATACCCCTTGAGATTTTCCACATTTGGTCATGTAACAACCAAAAACATAAATGTATTTTATTGAGATTTTATGTGATAGACCAACACAAAGTGGCACATAATTGTGAATTGGAAGGAAAATGATAAATGGTTTTTAAATAAATATCTGAAAAGCGTGGCGTGCATTTCTATTCAGCCCCCCTTACCCCGATACCCCCAACTAAAATCTAGTGGATCCAATTGCCTTCAGAAGTCACCTAATTAGTATAAATACAGCTGTTCTGTGAAGCCCTTAGAGGTTTGTTAGAGAACCTTAGTGAACAGCATCATGAAGGCCAAGGAACACACCAGACAGGTCAGGGATAAAGTTGTGGAGAAGTTTAAAGCGGGGTTAGGTTATAAAATAATATCCCAAGCTTTGAACATCCAACGGAGCACTGTTCAATCCATCGTCCGAAAATGGAAAGAGTATGGCACAACTGCAAACCTACAAGGATATGGCCGTCCACCTAAACTGACAGGCCGGGAAAGGAGAACATTAATCGGAGAAGCAGCCAAGAGGCCCATGGTAACTCTGGAGGAGCTGCAGAGATCCACAGCTCAGGTGGGAGAAAGTGTCCACAGGACGATTATGTACTCCACAAATCTGGCCTTTATGGAAGAGTGGCAAGAAGAAAGCCATTGTTGGAAGAAAGAGAAGCAAAACGATACTCCAGCTCCACTGCCAATATGATGATCTATGAACTGTGATCCAGTGCTCTAGCCAGGACGTTCAGGCCCCAAAATGCAGTACTTGAATCAGAAAAGGGCTGGCGACTCGGATGCTCTTGAATAAAAGTCCTTTATTGGGTTACACGGGTACAGGCTATGCTGATGCGTTTCGGCTAAGAAGCCTTCATCAAAGCAGGCAATTGTTGAAAGAAAGTCATAAGACGCCCCGTTTGCAGTTTGTGAGAAGCCATGTGGGGGACACGGCAAACATGTGGAAGGTGGTGCACTGGTCACTGGCACTGGTGGAAAACTAACACTGCACATCACCCTGAAAACACCGTCCCTACCGTGAAACATGGTGGTGGCAGCATCATGTTGTGGGGATACTTTTCTTCAGCAGGGACAGGGAAGCTGGTCAGAGTTGATGGGAAAATGGATGGAGCCAAATACAGTGCAATCTTAGAAAAAAACCTGTTTGAGTCTGCAAAAGATTTGAGACTGAGGCAGAGGTTCACCTTCCAGCAGGACAACGACCATAAACATACAGCCAGAACTACAATGAAATGGTTTAGATCAAATCATATTCATGTGTTAGAATGGCCCAGTCAAAGTCCAGACCTAAATCCAATTGAGAATTTGTGGCAAAACTTGAAAATAGCCATTTACAAATGCTGTCCATTCAATCTGACAAAGCTTAAGCTATTTTGCAAAAAAGAATGGCCAAAAATTTCACTCTAGATGGGCAAAGCTGGTAGAGACATCCCCAAAAAGACTTGCAGCTGTAATTGCAGAGAAAGGTGGTTCTACAAAGTAATGATTCAGGGGGGCTGAATACAAATGCATGCCACACTTTTCACATATTTGTATAAAATTTTGAAAACCATTTATCATTCTCCTTTTACGTCACAATTTTGTGCCACTTTGTGTTGGTTTATCACATAAAATCTCCAATAAACTACATGTACGTTTTTGGTTGTAACATGACAAAATGTGGAAAATTTCAAGGAGTATGAATACTTTTTCATGGCACTGTATTCACGTTTTCTTCAGCCAGTGAGGTCACTGGCGCATGCACTCTGAAGGGATGGTATACTAATGCCATCCCTTCAATGCTCTATGTCACAGTAATGACATTATTGTGGCATGGCCATTCAAACAGCTGTAGCCCGCGAACCCAGAAGGAAGACTGGATAAAGATGAAGCCCTGTCAGTGGTGACAGCACGTTACTGGAGGGCTTTGTTTTAATATAGAAAAATTTTAAACTACAGAAATAGTATTGCAAATGCAAAATCAGCTTTGAAGGTATCCATACTAGCACATTATGTCTTTAAAACCTCAAACATGAAATATGAACAAAGCATATCCCTCTATAGTGTGTACTTACCTCAAACCAGAGCACTAAGTGTCATTTCTGTCTGCTGCTTTGTTCTTCTGCTATCAGCATGAGTCCCTTCTGGTGAGTTTTCCTGACACCAAGAGAAAAATCTGATCCTGTGTGCTGTGTGAAGGGGGTGTGTCCTTTTTGCTCCAATCAGCTCCCACAACTGTCCTCACTGAGCTCTGCAGATGGTAACTTCAGCTCTCCGCTCCCTGCTTTTCAGAGCTGAGATCTCCTGCATAAATTCTGCACTTTGAACTGATGAAGGGGAAAGATGACCGTCGATAAACAGGTACAACTTATGTAGGCGGATTGGTTTCATCTCTGTGTATCCCCTGAG
Organism: Aquarana catesbeiana; assembly: GCF_042186555.1. NCBI lineage: Eukaryota > Metazoa > Chordata > Amphibia > Anura > Ranidae > Aquarana > Aquarana catesbeiana. Next base: position 160,579,722 of record NC_133331.1, on the reverse strand, counting down.
GTCAGTCACTCCACTGGGTATATGTGAGGGTTTCCAAACACTTTAACTTGCAGGAAGAATTTTTTTTTTGTAAGCGTTTACTACCGCTTTAAAGGGAGTCTGGTCAAGAGAGAATAATCATTTTCTACATGCTTGTTTTAGGTCTGCATATCAAAGTACTGAAGACAGAGGATCAGGTACCCAGTTTCCATGAGGTGGTCAGCAATGGTAGCCTCCCCCTACTTCTCTCATGACAGATTCAGCCCCTGTAGCCCAAGCTGTACATGCTCAAGCCTGGTACACACTGAAAGCTTTTTTTTGTTCAACCCAGCAGGCTGAATGAAGAAAACCTGACAGATTGCCAAACCAACACAAGCAATGTTGGGGCAGTGCTCTCTCCTGCTGTGCTCTGTATCGCTGTATTCTGACAGGGGGACCCTCCCACCACCACCCATAAAATACACTGCTTGTGCTTGCAACCATTGGCTGAAATGCTGGTTTTCCAGCATGTCCCTTTGACAAAAGCCAGTCATTAGACCAGCTTCTGTTGGACAGACAGCTGTACACATTGACCGAAAGTCGGCCGGTTCCTGCTGAACTGACTGATTTTCGGCCAGCGTGTAAACAACTTCAGACGTAAAACCATGTAACTAATATTTCACAAAGATCAATTTCCTTATTCTGCAATCCTATAGAAGCTCAGAAACACTTTCTAATGGGTTCTTCTATCTGGGAAGAGAGGGAGGCTTGGTAACTCAGGTCTGTCCTTGAGGTCTTCAATAAGGATTGCATTATAAAATGAGGTAGACACCAGTTAAAGTGGACCTTTCAGGCACTTTACAAACCTGCATGAATAAATCCATGGAATGTCGTAATATACAGCAAAAACAAAAAAAAAACTGTCTTTTTTTTTTTTTTTTCATTAAAAGCAGTCCACAAACACCAACTCAAGTGAAAAGGAGCCATGCCGCAACAACCCAAAAATTGTATGCAATACAAGCAGTTGCAGTGTGGGCTTTACAGGGCTAATCCATGTGGTGAGGAAGCAACGTATCACCTTTTCAACACCTGTCAAAATACATCTGAAAAGCAATCCGCCACTGATCACTTTTCAGAGAAGAGGCAAAGTCCGCCGCAAGTGTAAACCCAGCCTTTTTGGTAACAAGTCACAAAGTGAGAAAATTAAGCAGGGACTGATTTGCGCCTTACATTCGTAAAGACAGCCAAGAACTGCACAGGCACGAAGATGATTGTGTCATCTCACAGCCAGCACCTTAGTCCAGGTAGTAGATCCTGACTCTGCAAATATGGAACAGCAGGAACACAAAGGTAATTGCAAGCTTTGTCAAGCGGAGCACTGCAACCTGTGTGAGAGGTAAAAAAAAAGAAAAAAACCTGCAAGTGCTAAATTTTCACACTACTTAAAGTGAAACTTTACGCTCCTAATCAACATTAGTTTTAATCCTTATGCTGCTACATAGGAAAATATATCATATTTACTTGTTATAAACTTTTTGTTTTACATTTCTTCAGTTACTTTCTAGTTTCTTGCCTAGGCAAAATGTCATACATCCCAGGAATTTACAGGAGGGGAGGTCGGAGGGGTTGTAAAGTCAGAAGGTTTTTTTTTTATATTAATTAATTATATAAATTTTTTTATATTAATGCATTCTATGCATTAAGATAAAAACCTTCTGTGTGCAGCCGCCCCATCACCCCCTAATACTTACTTGAGCCCATCTCTCTCCAGCGATGTTGAGTGCCTCGGTTTTCCGGGACTCTCCTGACTGGCTGAGACATAGCAGCGGCGCCATTGGCTCCCTCAGCTGTCAAAATCAGTTAACCAATCAAGGGAGAAAGGGGGGAATCACTGCTTCGTGTATGAATGGGGAATGACTCGGCTGGGGTGCTGTGGGTGCACTCTACAGGAGGGAGAGGCAAGAGAGCCAAAGAGGGAAATGATCGGGGCTGCTCTGCGCAAAACCACTGCACAGAGCAGGTAAGTATAACATGTTTGTTATTTTTAGAGAAAATAAAACTAGACCTTACAATGACTTTAAAGCGGAGTTCCACAAAAAAATGGAACTTCCGCTTTTCGGAACCCTCCCCCCCTCCGGTGTCACATTTGGCACCTTTCAGGGGGAGGGGGGTGCAGATACCTGTCTAAGACAGGTATTTGCACCCACTTCCTGGCATAGACTCCCACGGGTGTCTACGCCTCTTCCCGCCCCTCCGCGCTGTCTCCTGGGAAACACACAGGTCCCAGGAGATAGTAGGGACCAGTTACGATGCGCAGCGCAACTCACGCATGTGCAGTAGGGAAACGGGAAGTGAAGCCGCAATGCTTAACTTCCTAATTTGCTCACCTAGGAAATTAGGTGAGGAAATTAGCAACAGCAGAGAGTCAAGCGAGTGATCGGCGTCGGCTGCTGACATCGCTGGACCCTGGGACAGGTAAGTGTCCATTTATTAAAAGTCAACAGCTGCAGTATTTGGAGCTGCTGGCTTTTAATAATTTTTTTTAGGTGGACTCCCACTTTAAGCAAACTCTCCTGCCTGCAAGTTTGAGCTAAGGGCAGATGGATTCCAGGAAGTATTCAACATGAATCATTTGCCCTTACTCAAGATGGCAGCAGCTAGAAATGCTAGGGCGGTGTTTTTCTAAGTTATTTCTCAACAAAATAAAGCATAGAGACATGGATGGATGAGTCTGCTTTGAATATTAAAAATGAATTAAACAGTGTTTTTGATTTGTGGTGCTCATATGCAGTGAAGATCTGATTTAACATGCATGCCATTACCCTGAAAAAACATATCTGTTGTGGGATCCACGTTAAAGATGCTAAAATTGGGGTAGTGTAGACTTGCCAACAAAAATACACAAGGCATAAAATGCTTTAGAAACACTGAACATTACCATTCAGAGCAATAATGTAATCATAGTACAGATACACATGGAATTATCAGATCACAGGGTTTGCAAGAAGGAAACTTGCGATATTATCACACACATAGTTATCTAGTTCAGTGCAGTCAGTTCTGTACAGCAGAAGGCACACACTAGCTGCAGAATAAAAGGGTGCTTTATTTAGGTTTTCCCAGTAACAGGTTACAGCCGAAAAGGGATAGCAAAGCTTATTTCCGAGATCTAGATATAATGCATTATAGAGCACCTTCGAACGTGCCCAGGACTGCACTAGTTGGATTTTCCATCTCTCCCACGTGCTCTCCCTTGATTTACAGAACCTCTGCGGTAACAGCTGCATTGCAGATGAATCTTCTTAAAGCGGTCACGCTGTAACTGAGCCCTCAGGGCAAAGAGCAGATCCACTAAAGTGTGCCTGTTTAAACACTCCCTTTGTGTATCATGGGCCCTTTAATTACTGGAAAACAGCATGCATTAACAGGTCAGATATCATCAATACATTAATAAAATCATATGTTGCTAAAAAAAAAAAATTCTTCAATGATTGTCATCAAAAACAGACCTGGTCAGTTCGCAAGCCTGAAAAATAGAAAGGTGATTGTTCCAATCACAGAGCTATGAAAGCCAATATGGGTAAGGCCAGCCACAGACGGAGTGACCGCGGGTTGTAGGAAAGAAATTTGTTTGATTCCCCTATCAACACAGACAGTGTTGCTGCGGGAATCCCTGGGTGGATGGGGAGGGAAGTCGCCCCCACTGGGAGAAGACAGGGATTATTGCTAGTGGCTATAACAGCTACCAATATTCGCATGTAAAATCCAGCAGGCTTGTTGTACCCAAGTTGATCGATCATTCAACTTGGATACATTCAGCCTGCCCATACAGGATTCGAACCGTCTATAGCCGGCTTAAAGTGTTACTAAACCCAGGACCCTGTGTATATCTGGTCTCCCACAGTACACAGAACATGAAAATGCTATTTATTTTAGTAAATATAAAATGCTAAATACCTTTTCGGATTTGCAGTATCTAGCAGTCTTGTGACTTCTCTCAGTGTCTGGTTAAAGCTTGTAGGTAGCGTTTTAATTCTACTCAGACTGTCCTATGAGGCTGCAGGACCCCTGACCCTCTCTCTGGACAGTGTCGATTGGCCCTGTCTGATCACATGCACCCTCCCAAGAAGAAGGAAAAAAAAAAAAAAAAAAACCTCTCTAGCAATACACAAACTGAGCATGTGCAGAGCGACGCCAAAGACTCGGTCTCATCAGAAGATGGATTGAGGACAATGAAAAGGGGAAGATCACAGAAGACAGGATCAAATTGCCTTTTTATACAATGCAGATGATTAAGGATTAGGTTCCACAGTGAGTATAACAAGTATGCTTTACTGCATGTACAGACTGATTTTACTGTTGTGGGTTTAGTAAGACTTTAAGACTGCGTCACACGGGCTGTGAAGGCATTCCATGGACAAAAATTGCAAAGTTGAAAAATAACTTCCCATCTGGGCTGATAATTTACTACTAGTGGAAGCAAAACATAATGGACATATAACAGTGAAAGGGAGCACAAAAATCCGAATAATAAAAGGAGCAAGCAGGTAGGAAGAAGGAAAGGCCTAAATGAGAGGTAAAGTCGAGAGTAAGAGACAGATTAAGAGTGTAAAAGAGGAAGAGGGCAAAAGAGGAAGTGTAAAGATGGTCATACATGGTTGAAATGTTGGCCAACTCCTGAGAATAAGTCAAAAATCAAGCAGTGGGTAGGTGAAAAATAAAAAAATCGGCCAAACAAGGAGTGTGGTCAATCAGGTTGTTAGAGTATTCTGGTAGCTGCGGCTGCTAGCTGTCAGAATACAATAGCCGGCAGTAGAGATTCATCTATCCACTCGGTTTCCCTGAGCGTGAAAAAAACATAGCACACGTACATGTGTGGGTGGATGGTAATGCAGAGGGGCATCAGCGTTTACTCAAATACCACCACATTCATTTGTAGTGCTGGCTGTACATGTCAGCTGTGGCTAGTCCAGGTGCAGGAAAGCACCATGAGTTTTATACTTGAGGACTTTTGGGTTACTAAACGTCTGTGAGCATAAGGCTTACTGTAAACTCAGAGCAGTGATGTGGGAAGGGGTAGCTAAGCTGCTGAGAAAACGACCTGAAGGACATCAGTGCTTCTTCTGTAAACGCTTGTAGACTTTTGTACTACTAAATGTCCACGTGCATTAGGACTGGTCCATTTACACCCAACGGCTATCTGATCTGACAGGTGGATGGGTATCGTATCCTCATTCGTCTGTTTTTAGTGGATATGATCAGATGTCGGTAGGTGTCAATAGACACATGTCTGGTGACACCCGCTGTTCCACAGAGGGCAATGGATGGTCCGATAGTTTCCACGTAAAAAACAGATAGGCGGACCCGATCGGTCTGCCTGTGTGATAGGGACCTGAGGGATAAGAAAGCTGGAATGCTGACAAATCACTGCTGAAGAAGGCAGATGAGCTAAGCTGCTGCCCATGCCTACTTGAACAATTTTTAGGGCTCACGTATGAAGAGCTTTAAGCTGTTAACAGGCAGTGAGCATTTTTTTTTAAGTCTGTAAAAGCCCCTCTCTACAGTGTAAGTCTATGTGTCCATGTACACAGACATTTACAGGCTGAAAAACAAGTCCACTAAAGGCGCATTCAGGAGCGGAGCTGAAAAAGTCTAGATAAGCCTAAAGTTAATGCATTCCAGTAGCCAGAATAAATAAAATTCTCGCCAATAGAATGCATTAATACTCAAAAGTTAGAACGTGCCTAAAGGAGTGTGCAACACGTGGATTTTGCCACATTTTTTAGGCAGCTTTATTCCTGCCAGGAATTCTGATATTCAGAAAGGCCAAACAAACACTATGTGTGCATGGGGCGTTAGTGTTTCTGCTGTGAAAGTTAAGTGGTTGCAAAGTCAGAAGGTTTTTTTTTTATCTTAAAGCATTCTATGCATTAGAACAGGGATATACAAATTAGCGGACCTCCAGCTGTTGCAAAACTACAAGTCCCATCATGCCTCTGCCTCTGGGTGTCATGCTTGTGGCTGTCAGAGTATTGGTATGCCTCATGGGACTTGTAGTTCTGCAACAGCTGGAGGTTCGCCAATTGCATATCCCTGCATTAGAATAAAAAAATCTTGCGTGTAGCAGCCCCCCTAAGCCCCATCTAGATCCAGCGATGTTGCATGAGAGACTTGGTTGTTTGGACTCTCCCTGATTGGCTGAGATGGCAGAGAAGTGCCATTGGCTCCCGCTACTGTCAAAGTCAGTGAGCCAATGAGTAGAGGGGGGTCAGGCAATGTCTCCATGTCTGAATAGACACACAGAGCTGCGGCTTGGCTCGGGTGCCCCCATAGCAAGCTGCTTGCTATGGGGACACGCAACAGGAGGGAGGGACCAGGAGAACCCAAAGAGGGAAAAGAAAAAATTGACTCCTGCGCACAAGTGGTCAACCAGATGGATGGAAGGACGACACAGGCCTTGCTGCCCTCAAGGATGGGGAATCCTAACAAACAAAGAAATAAAAAGAGAGAGGGGCGCACCGGCCATGTGCATTATCTTTTGTAAAACATTTATTGAATAAAATGATAAAAGAAATTACTCACAAGCAGTAGTAAAATCTGGTGTCATAAAACTCGAGCAACAACAAGCAGCTTGGTGGTGATGATGAGCGAAGCCTTCCAAAGGTCTTAGAGGAACATGTAAGCTTCACTACTAGCTGACGCGTTTCGAAGGGCACGTCCCTTCTTCATCAGAGCTCAGCAGTGAACCCCTGAGCTCTGATGAAGAAGGGACGTGCCCTTCGAAACGCGTCAGCTAGTAGTGAAGCTTACATGTTCCTCTAAGACCTTTGGAAGGCTTCGCTCATCATCACCACCAAGCTGCTTGTTGTTGCTCGAGTTTTATGACACCAGATTTTACTACTGCTTGTGAGTAATTTCTTTTATCATTTTATTCAATAAATGTTTTACAAAAGATAATGCACATGGCCGGTGCGCCCCTCTCTCTTTTTATTTCTTTGTTTGTTAGGAACCCAAAGAGGGGCCTGAGAAGAGGAGGGTCTGGGCTGCTCTGTGTAAAACCACTGCACAGAGCAGGCAAGTATAACATGTTTTATCTTTCAAGGAGAAAAAAAAAACAAGACTTTAGTATCACTTTAATTGCTCCAACATACCTGCCGGTACAGAGGTCAGTAAGTTCTTGTTTTAAGGCTCCTAAAAATGTGTAAATGCTTGAATTTTCATAGCCTGGGCACAGCTTCACTTAAAGTGGTTGTAAAGGCTAGACTTTAAGGTTATTTCCCCCCCAATAGATTCCCTGCATTAAGATACAAAAATGTATGTATAGGCATGTAAGATAGGGACCTTAGAATGTAAGCTCCTTGAGGGCAGAGACTGATGTCAATATACAATATATGTAAAAGGGATGTGTAACTGTATATATGGTATATAACGGCGCTATATAAATACCAAACGTTCCCAAGAAAGCATAATGAATCTTTCAAAGCATTTCTGCAACATTCAAACACTGCAGGAATTTCCAGGGAAAAAAAAAAAGATAACTATGAATACTGCCGAGGATGAAAGTATACCTCGAAACTAGAAAGGTTGATAAGAATGCATGGTGAGCGTATGCAGGAATTCGAGGAAAAAAGAGAAAAAAAGCTAAGTAGCTAAGAATACTGCTGAGCATTAAAGAGGGTACCTTGGTATGAGAAAAAAATAAAACATGGCGAGCTTACACATTAAACAGTGAAAGGATAAAAATGTGTCAAACTGACTTGAACAGATGGCTTTTGTCCGCAACACATATAACCCTACTAGGGACTATCTTGGACAACAGCATTGCAGAATAAACTAAAGTTGATGCTGTTTGCTCTGCTTTCTCCTGTAGGTAATGTGTAAATAAATGTACCACACTACGGTTTGATTCTCTCAGGAGAACTTGTTAGCAATACATTACACTGACTCCCTGCCTAGGAAATATGTCTATGGAGTGGCCATGTGGGAAGCCTGGTTAGTGAACAAACCTGACATGAGTCAGTGCATGTTTTTAGATTTCTGGAACTCTCAAGGGGTGCTTTGTCAGCCTTGCAACTGTAGAAATAAGGTATATTAAAAGAGAATTTTTTGTTTCAGGATCAAAAAGCTGTTTCGGGAGTCCTTGTTTTACATTATTATACTTTGACTCCGTTTGGAAATGTTGTGTTTTGAAACGGAAAGGAAATGCATACATCACTAGCAATAATATATGTATTGAAAGCTATAAAAGTTGGTGAACAAAAGCAAATACTTCTTACTATGGCAAAATATTTTAATCAAAAAACATGTATGGCAATGATAAAGTAATCTAGCTGTCTACAGTGTTAAACTGAAATAGGCAACAAACATTACTTCCAACTACTTGATGTTGGCATTCAGGTGGAGGGGTCTTCAGGATTTGGGAACCACAGGACTGGACCACAGTTCTGGACTTGTGGGAGGGTGAGCGTCCGAGCAAGATCCAGTGCCCAAAGCAGGCCCCAAGTTCCCAAGGTTTTACAGAGGTTGCACTGATCCAAATGCACCGCTTTTATTTTTGTAGTAGAAGGCAGCAAAGAGGTTGAAGAGTCGACAAGTTGAATGGAGAATTTAAAGTAAATAAGACCTAGCTGAAAAGGAGTTCGGCCCCCACCCATCCAAAAATTTTAAGCAAGCAGCTATAAATACTGTAGCTGTTGACTTTTACTATTAGGGAACTTACCTGTCCAGGCATCCAGTGGTGTCCTCACCTGAGCCAAATCTTCTTGAATTGGCTCTCGGGTACTTGCGCCACCATCTTTGCTAAGGTAAACCAGCAGTTAGGCCTTCTGGCTTCACAGCAGATTGTTGACTGCGCGCGCGGGGGTGGGGGGTGGGGGGGGGTTGGATGTGAACATTCGGCTCACTTCGCCGTGGCAAACTGAGCCAAAAGTAGGATCGGGTACCTTTCAAATCCCACACCCCCCAAAAGGTGCCAAATCTGGCAGCGGAAGGGGGGAGGAGGCAGACAAGTGAAGTTTCTCCTTTTGGGTGGAGCTCCGCTTTAGGAATTGAAGAATATTCATAAAGGAGAAGAGGTTCATCACCTACAGGACAGTAGCAAAAAATAAAGCCAAGCCTGTGTCCTGTACAACAATACTGTGACAATACCGCTGCCACCTTGATAAGCCAGAACCTGTTTCCTACTTCCACGCTTTGCCTTTCAGTAAGGAGAGTTTGGGAGTAATGAAAGAAGTTTGGGGGGCCATAGTTTAGGGTAACAAATGTTAGGGGCATGGAATTGAGGTATAGCTAAAGCCAAACATTTTTACTTACCATTTTGTATAGAGTAGGAAATTAAGGTAATAAAATCTTGTACCTTTACAACAACTTTAACAGACAGTAAAGAAATTGGAAGCATGCCTTTCTGAAAGCTTTGTCCGGCTAAATCTCGTTAATGAGCCTTCTGATAAGGAAAGGTCACTGCAGTAACTCAGTGTTCTGTGTACAATATACTTTCTATAAACAGATTATTGAACATTCTCTGAATGCCATGTTAAAAGGGATTAAATGTTGCAGACTTGTCTATGAAAGCTTTATATCAGTCTTTTTCAACTAGGGTACCTTGGCAAAATGCCTAAAAATTGAACTAAAATTGCCCAAAAAACATGTACAAGCCACAGGTTTTTATTGTGTAACATTACCAACTTGGGCACTGTGCAGTCCAACCACCGACACCATAACAACCGCTGATATCCTCAGTGTTGATAACAAGGACGTCAGGCACCTGCACAGCATCCTTCTTTGACCATCCCTTCACCTAACCCAACTGGGGCCACGTTAGCTGCGTGGGGGGGGGGGGGTGAGAAAGAAGAAATGTTGGAATACTTGTGAGTACCTGAGTGCAAACGTGCAATTGCTTTGCAAGAATCGCCTCTAATGTTGGGTTTCCTACGTGTGTGGTGCCTGCATGGTGTAGAACTATTAGTTTAGGGTTTTACATTTTAGAATGGGGTGCCTTGAGATTGTGCAGAATTTTAAAAGGGGGCCTTGACTGAAAGAAGGTTGAGAAACGCCGACCATGACCATTATTTAGAATTACTTTGTTTTCCTGAGAAGACTCTTGGAGCCAAGAGTCAGACGTAATTTGGCTGCTGCCCTGTCAACTGTCTCAACACATGCTAATACTTAGAGCTGGAAGACAACATGAATTAACCATAAGGGTATTAAACACAGGGTCTTTTACTATTTTACATTTTTCTCAACTCAAATGGCTCTGTTATGCAAACTCAAGCCTCGTACACACTAATAGTTTTTCCTTCAACTCAGCAGGCTGAACAAAACAAAAACTGACAGCCTAGGCCAGAGTCGCTGTACTAACAATTTGATGTTAGTACAGCGATCTCCCCTGCTGTGTTATTGTGTTCTGACAGGGCCCCCCCCCCCCCCGGCAGAACACTCCATCAGCACTCTCAGCCAATGGCTAAGAGTGCTGATCGGCAGAACTTTTTCGGTCCTGCCCCTTCGACAGAAGCTAGCCGAATGGCCTGCTTCTGTCGGACTGAATGTCACCCGGTTTCTATTGAACCTGATGCCACCCGCCCAACATTCAGCCCATGTGTTCTAGGCTTTAGAAGACAGTGGGGTTGATAACTAAGCAAATAAGTTGTTAAGGACATTTTCCTTTGGCTTAGTGAATATGGTGAAAATTGACTTTACAAAAAAATACCCAATCAGAAAATGTAAAAGAATAAATAAAAAAATAAATAAATAAATAAACCAACAGTATTTTTGCTTGCACAAGATTGGACAACAGAAGTCAACAGAGCTTTACCTCATTCACCACACTAAGGGACAATTCCCTTGGAAAGTTAACAGCCTATTTGCCTTTAGTAAATCCACCGCCTGTGCACGTTATCAGATTGAGGTCAGGCAGTTGGACAGCAGCTTCCAGACCTCAGATGACCTCACTCCTCTAACCTCTACAAATCCCAGAACTTTACAAAGTAGGACTGAGTAAGATGAATATTAAATAAGCCTGAATAATCAGAAGTCCTGCAAGCAGCATCTTTGGAGCGGTGTATACCGCTCCTCCACCACTCCTGCCCATTGAAATGAATGTGCTTTTGCGATTCGGCAGCGGTGCTTCACGGGCGCATTTCATCAGCCGCTAGCTGGGTTATAAGCGCCCCGCTAGTAACCGAAAAGCACCGCTAAAATGACAGTAAAGCGCCGCTAAAACTAGCAGCATTTTACAGTCAACGCCAAGTGATAAAGAACATTTCTTACATTTAAACATTTATTAAACAAAACAAACCCCCAATCAGTTCACTTGTATGTACAATTTAGATTTAAAAAAAAACTATATCTTAAATATTAAATACACAAAAACAGGTAATCAAAACTTTTGGATGAAAAAGAAAAAAATGGGCTAACTTTACCGTTCTAGTTTTTTTTTTTTTTTTTAATTCATTAGTGTATTTTTTCCAAAAAAATAGCATTTGAAAGACCGCTGCGCAAATACCGTTTGACATAAAATATTGCAACAACCGCTATTTTATTCCCTAGGGTCTCTGCTAAAAAAATATATATATATATATATATATAATTTTTGGGGGTTCCAAGTGATTTTCTAGCAGAAAATACTGGATTTTTACTTGTAAGCAACAAGTGTCAGAAAAGATTTAGTCTTTAACCACTTCAGCCCCGGAAGGATTTACCCCCTTCCTGACCAGAGCACTTTTTACAAATTGGCACTGCGTCGCTTTAACTGCTAATTGCGCGGTCATGCAATGCTGTAACCAAACGAAATTTGCGTCCTTTTCTTCCCACAAATAGAGCTTTCTTTTGATGGTATTTGATCACCTCTGCCGTTTTTATTTTTTGCGCTATACACGGAAAATGACCGAAAATTTTGAAAAAAAATGATATTTTCTACTTTTTGTTCTAAAAAAAATCCAATAAACTCAATTTTAGTCATACATTTAGGCCAAAATGTATTTGGCCACATGTCTTTGGTAAAAAAAATGTCAATAAGTGTATATTTATTGGTTTGCGCAAAAGTTATAGCGCCTACAATCTAGGGTACATTTTCTGGAATTTACACAGCCTTTAATTTATGACTGCCTATGTCGTTTCTTGAGGTGCTAAAATGGCAGGGCAGTACAAAACCCCCACAAATGACCCCATTTTGGAAAGTAGACACCCCAAGGAAATTGCTGATAGGCATGTTGAGCCCATTGAATATTCATTTTTTTTGTCCCAAGTGATTGAATAATGACAAAAAAAAAAAAAAAAAAAAAAATTACAAAAAGTTGTCACTAAATGATATATTGCTCACACAGGCCATGGGCATATGTGGAATTGCACCCCAAAATACATTTAGCTGCTTCTCCTGAGTATGGGGATACCACATGTGTGGGACTTTTTGGGAGCCTAGCCGCATACGGGGCCCCGAAAACCAATCACCGCCTTCAGGATTTCTAAGGGCGTAAATTTTTGATTTTACTCCTCACTACCTATCACAGTTTTGAAGGCCATAAAATGCCCAGATGGCACAAACCCCCCCCAAATGACCCCATTTTGGAAAGTAGACACCCCAAGCTATTTGCTGAGAGGCATGTTGAGTCCATGGAATATTTTATATTTTGACACAAGTTGCGGGAAAGTGACAATTTATTTTTTTTTTTTTTTTTTTTTGCACAAAGTTGTCACTAAATGATATATTGCTCACACAGGTCATGGGCATATGTGGAATTGCACCCCAAAATACATTCTGCTGCTTCTCCTGAGTATGGGGATACCACATGTGTGGGACTTTTTAGGAGCCTAGCCGCGTACGGGACCCCGAAAACCAATCACCGCCTTCAGGATTTCTAAGGGTGTACATTTTTGATTTCACTCTTCACTGCCTATCACAGTTTCGGAGGTCATGGAATGCCCAGGTGGCACAAACCCCCCCCAAATGACCCCATTTTGGAAAGTAGACACCCCAAGCTATTTGCTGAGAGGCATGGTGAGTATTTTGCAGCTCTCATTTGTTTTTGAAAATGAAGAAAGACAAAAAAAAAAATTTTTTTTTTCTTTTTTTAATTTTCAAAACTTTGTGACAAAAAGTGAGGTCTGCAAAATACTCACTATACCGCTCAGCAAATAGCTTTGGGTGTCTACTTTCCAAAATGGGGTCATTTGGGGGGGGTTTGTGCCACCTGGGCATTCCATGGCCTCCGAGACTGTGATAGGCAGTGAAGAGTGAAATCAAAAATTTACGCCCTTAGAAAGCCTGAAGGCGGTGCTTGGTTTTCGGGGTCCCATACGCGGCTAGGCTCCCAAAAAGTCTCACACATGTGGTATCCCCGTACTCAGGAGAAGCAGCAGAATGTATTTTGGGGTGTAATTTCACATATTCCCATGGCATGTTTGAGCAATATATAATTTAGTGACAACTTTGTGCAAAAAAAAAAAAAAAAAAAAAAATTTGTCTCTTTCCCGCAACTTGTGTCACAATATAAAATATTCCATGGACTCGACATGCCTCTCAGCAAATAGCTTGGGGTGTCTACTTTCCAAAATGGGGTCATTTGGGGGGGGTTTGAACTGTCCTGGCATTTTATGCACAACATTTAGAAGCTTATGTCACACATCACCCACTCTTCTAACCACTTGAAGACAAAGCCCTTTCTGACACTTTTTGATTACATGAAAAAATTATTTTTTTTTGCAAGAAAATTACTTTGAACCCCCACACATTATATATTTTTTTAAAGCAAATGCCCTACAGATTAAAATGGTGGGTGTTTAATTTTTTTTTTTCACACAGTATTTGCGCAGCGATTTTTCAAACGCATTTTTTGGGGAAAAAACACACTTTTTTACATTTTAATGCACTAAAACACACTATATTGCCCAAATGTTTGATGAAATAAAAAAGATGATCTTAGGCCGAGTACATGGATACCAAACATGACATGCTTTACAATTGCGCACAAACGTGCAGTGGCAACAAAATAAATACATTTTTAAAAGCCTTTAAAAGCCTTTACAGGTTACCACTTTAGATTTACAGAGGAGGTCTACTGCTAAAATTACTGCCCTCGATCTAACCGTCGCGGTGATACCTCACATGCATGGTGCAATTGCTGTTTACATTTGACGCCAGACCGACGCTTGCGTTCGCCTTAGCGCGAGAGCAGGGGGGACAGGGGTGCGTTTTTTTTTTTTTTTTTTTTTTCTTTATTATTTTTTTGCTTTTTTATCTTATTTTAAAACTGTTCCTTTCATTTTTTTTTTTTTTTAATCATTTTTACTGTTATCTCAGGGAATGTAAATATCCCCTATGATAGCAATAGGTAGTGACAGGTACTCTTTTTTGAAAAAATTGGGGTCTATTAGACCCTAGATTTCTCCTCTGCCCTCAAAGCATCTGACCACACCAAGATCGGTGTGATAAAATGCTTCCCCAATTTCCCAATGGCGCTATTTACATCCGGCGAAATCTAAGTCATAAAATGCTCGTAGCTTCCGGTTTCTTAGGCCATAGAGATGTTTGGAGCCACTCTGGTCTCTGATCAGCTCTATGGTCAGCTGGCTGAATCACCGGCTGCATTCTCAGGTTCCCTGTTGAGACAGGAGAGCCAGAGAAAAACACGGAAGACGATGGGGGGGGGGGGGGCATTCTCTCCCACTGCTTGTAAAAGCAGTCTAGAGGCTAATTAGCCGCTAGGATTGCTTTTACATGAAAGCCGACCGCTGGCTGAAAAGAATGATACCAAGATGATACCTAAACCTGCAAGCATCATTTTGGTATAACCACTCAAAGTCGTGAATGCTGTACCTGAAGACAAAAATATGGCTAACAATAAAGCACAGTAAATGGTAAAGTATAAAAAATTGCATACCTGAAAAGCAAACATGATAAAACATAATAACAATAAAACATTGCAGAATAGAATACAGTAAAAAAGAGCAGAACAATAGAGAGAATAGAGAGAGAGAGAATAGAGAGAGAACAATAAAACGACAACTATTACTTTTTATTTTATATTTTTGTTTGTGTTTTTTTTTACACTTTTTTTGTAACTGTAACTTTTATAACTGTAACCGGTTCCAGGTTCGGGTCTCTCAAAATGCGATGGCATCTTGGGAGACCCTGTGAAAGTGTGCCTAGTCTGTGGAATGCTGTACCCTACGCTAATACTCAGCTAGTGAATGGTAGCATTCAAAACATTCACCAATGCAAAGACCAGGATTGTCAGGACAGGAGGGACAATAATAGCGGGTGTCACGCCTATATCCGCGCTTACTGCAGACACGACATCTTTTTTGGGGGGGTTCGTTGGGTAGGGGTACTAGGGGGAGGACATAAAGAAAATGCCTCTCATGCAGCCGACTGCATTTGGTTGGGGATGTGAATGGGGAAAGTACGGGCGCTGCAGAAGCGGTGGGTTCCCAATTAGGATTGGCGAATGCAGCAGGAAGGGCATTATGGGCACGACGGGCCTGTGTTTGTCTTCTTTGTGGCAGCGGGACACTACTTGTGCTTGCCACCTCACCAGCTTGAACTGCACTTATGGGACTCGCCACGTCACCAAGTGTTACTGCAGTGCTGGTTTGACTATGACCGGGGTGTACTAGGCCGCTGGCGCTTGCCAGTTCACCAAAACGCTACCAAAAAAACTGTTAACGATCGCAGGGATCAGGCCTGACTCTGCGAACGCTGCAGTTATGCGTTTAGTGTTTTGTAAGTGACAGTGATCGATCGATACTGCACTTGGGTGGGCTGGGCTGGGCCGGGCGGAGGGGCAAAACGCAGGTGCTAGCAGGTATCTGGGCTGATCCCACTAACACTGCGTTTTTGGGAACCCTAAACTGCTGGGGATGCCAGTATAGATCTGATCGGATCAGATCAGATATTGATCAGTTCAGATACTATACCACTAAGGGAGGTGTACGGTGCGTGCGTGGGTGTTAGCGCTACTGGCACTAACCTGACGCTGCCTGGGGCTGGTGCTTGCCAGTTCACCAAAACGCTACCAAAAAAACTGTTAGCGATCGCAGGGATCAGGCCTGACTCTGCGAACGCTGCAGTTATGCGTTTAGTGTTTTGTAAGTGACAGTGATCGATCGATACTGCACTTGGGTGGGCTGGGCTGGGCCGGGCGGAGGGGCAAAACGCAGGTGCTAGCAGGTATCTGGGCTGATCCCGCTAACACTGCGTTTTTGGGAATCCTAAACTGTTGGGGACGCTAGTATAGATCTGATCGGATCAGATATTGATGCGTTCAGATACTATACCACTAAGGGAGGTGTACGGTGCGTGCGTGGGTGTTAGCGCTACTGGCACTAACCTGACGCTGCCTGGGGCTGGTGCTTGCCATTTCACCAAAACGCTACCAAAAAAACTGTTAGCGATCACAGGGATCAGGCCTGACTCTGCGAACGCTGCAGTTATGCGTTTAGTGTTTTGTAAGTGACCGTGATCGATCGATACTGCACTTGGGTGGGCTGGGCCGAGCCGGGCGGAGGGGCAAAACGCAGGTGCTAGCAGGTATCTGGGCTGATCCCGCTAACACTGTGTTTTTGGGAACCCTAAACTGCTGGGGACGCTAGTATAGATCTGATCGGATCAGATATTGATCCGTACAGATACTATACCACTAAGGGAGGCGTATGCTGCGTGCGTGGGTGTTAGCGTTACTGGCGCTAATCTGACGCTGCCTGGGGCGACGCATATCACCGCCGGGCGATCAGGGGGCTAAATCTTTATTCGGCGGGTGCCCTGACACTATAAAAAATAAACAAACTAACCAGCGTCACCCGTAACGGTTATACAGTGATCAGTGGTGAAAGGGTTAACTAGGGGGCAATCAAGGGGTTAAAACATTTATTAGGTAGTATATGGGGGTCCCTGTCGCTATAAAACACTGACGGTGAACCTAAATATTTACCTCACTAACTAACGTCACCAGCGACACTAATACAGCGATCAGAAAAATGATCGCTTAGTGACACTGGTGACGGGGGGTGATCAAGGGGTTAAAACTTTATTAGGGGGGGTTAGGGGGGTACCCTAGACCTACAGGGGGGTAATACTAACTGTCCTAACACTGTAAATGTCACAAACTGACACCAATACAGTAATCAGAAAAAAAAAAAAAAACCTGCTGGTGTCAGTTTGTGACAGGGGGGGGGGGGTGATTGGGGGGGGATCGGGGGGCGATCGGGGGGGGGATCGGGGTGTTTTGTGTGCCTGGCATGTTCTACTGTGTGTGTGTGTGTTGTGCACTCACATTACAGTCTTCTCTCCTCGGCCCGGAACGGAAAATACCGAGCCGAGGAGAGATGACATCATTTCCTCTGCCTCTGTGTACAATACAGAGGCAGGGAAATGATCCCATTGGCTGAGAGCGATCGCGAGGGGGGGGCCACGAATGGATGGCCTCCCCCTCACCTCCGATCGCCGGGGGAGATTTGCCGACCGCCGCTGGCACCGGGGGGGGTCCGATCGGACCCCCCACCCGCGGGCAGGCAAGGACGTACATGTAAGTCCTTTTGCCTGCCCGTGCCATTCTGCCGACGTATATAGTCGTGCGGCGGTCGGCAAGTGGTTAAGTGGTTAAACTGAGAACGCCTCCACACAGAGTTTAGTTCATTGACAAGTGGAAACATTGTATCTCTTCTTGGTTCTTTTATCAGACTTGGCAGGCTGCCCAGAGAGGACAAACAAGTCGTTCCACAGAAGACTTTAGGCAACTTGCATTGACTTCTATTACAGAAGTCATTTGCAAGTCCCGCTGAAGTTATAATCGGCCTTTTTTATCAGCACAATCGGCCGATGCCAATTAATTAAAAAACACCAAATATCGGCCGATATATCGGTCGACCTCTAATAAATACTACTGCAGACAGTTGAGCAGCACCTTTATAACTATAGCTTAGAAGAGAGGCAGTGGCAGAAGAATGAATCCACAATGGACCACAAAAACTAGGAGAATAATAAAGTATTCAGGAAAAGGTTAAAAATAATGGGTATGACACGTCTTCCACAACAATCAGAAGCAAGCTTCTGTTTTCTAAGCTGCACATTTCCTTCAGGCGGTTTTCCTGGCATTCAAGGTTCTTGGGTTAAAAGGTCAGAAGCCTAGACTCATATGATTTACATGTCTGTGCTGAACTAGGTCTGATTTATTTCAGCCAAGCCTTGCATACAACCATCACAGCATAGGTGCACAGCAGGGGGCTTGGAACTCTGAAGGAGGAATATAAATATGACAGCACTGCTGCTTTCTCTTGCACTGAAAAGGAGATACCCCAATTAGAAGCACCACTGTCATAGGGTGTCAGACCTTCGTGGAATGCAGGAAGCTTTAAAAACAGAACTTGCAAGGCCAGGGAAAACCTAAAATCTTCTAAG
This sequence comes from Aquarana catesbeiana, assembly GCF_042186555.1. Lineage (NCBI taxonomy): Eukaryota > Metazoa > Chordata > Amphibia > Anura > Ranidae > Aquarana > Aquarana catesbeiana. The sequence continues at coordinate 160,561,376 of NC_133331.1, read as the reverse complement.
GCCAAACATGCGTCTCTCTGGCAGCACCCAGGCCAAAACGGGATCTGGGCTTTAAATAATTGTCTCTAGGCAGAAATGCCACAAACAAAACGGGCCAAGGGTTGACTGATGTATGATAAGCTTTGCTGTTCTCAGTTTGATTGATTGATTCAATCACATTTTAGTGCTCATAATCCTGACAAAAATAACAATAAGAGGTTCTATCTGTCCTAATGATTGGGCGCAGCCCAGACACTTGACATTTCTGAGACTCAGCAATAAATGGTTCTTGACTAGGCTGCAAAAGGATTATTATAATATCTGAGATAAAGTCTAAGGATGGATATTTTGGAGCAGCATCTGATGTAGGATCAAATTTTCCATTCGGTTCAGGCTGTTTACAAAAGGAACATTACATCTACAACATTAAAAGAAAATCTGTCATGAGATGATAGGCCATCATTTTAGAATTCTCCTGCAACTGCTAGGTGCCTGGCTGTCATGATTTGGCTTTAAAACCATCAGTGCCAAAAAAAAAAAAAAAAAGCAGCAGAGATGAGGATTTCTAGCTTTTTTCTTACATTTACCAAATGCTTCTTTAAAGTGGAGTTCCACCCACTTTTACAACTCTTCAGCATCCCTCTCTAAACTGTGCACTGTAAACGAATTGGATATTTTTTTATTTTTTTTCTCAGCACCTACTGTATATCTGCTGTATTCATTTTTCACTTCCTCCTCCCTGGCCGCGGCCCGTCGCATCATTTCCTGTTTGCAATGCCTTCTGGGAAGGGGCGGCAACGTCCTCTGACACTGCCGTTGCTATGGAAACCTGACCTGAAACCTATTACACTGCTTGTGCTGCACTGAGCATGTGCGAGATCTGCAAGGATGAGATCCAGGAAGAAATACAGTCTGGCTTCAGATGCCCATACTTAAGATGGCCACGGCCTGCTGTAAGTTTATAAAATAACAAACTACTGCTATAAACTAACAAAACAGACCTTAGTTTACAGACTAACTTTACTAGAATACATTAAGCTTGTGTATTATAGGGATATTTTTATTTAAAAAGTATAATTTCGGCACGGAACACCACTTTCAGGTCAGCAAGCCAAAGTAGCTGGACATGAGGCAAAAAACATTTTCAGAAGGCCAGTAAGCTCAGTCTTTTAGGACAGTACACAGGTTTTCTTTAAAGTACTAGTTTTGAACAGAGATGAGATGAATTAGAACACCTGTCAGTTTTCAGTGCTGTCTGAGTCTCCAGGAGATTCGCCCTCTCCATTTGTCCTGTTTACCATCATCAGTGAAAGTAAAAGAAAATCCCAAATCAAATTTTGGGTTGTCCCCAAAAAAGTAATAGAGTGGAGACACTAGTTCCGGTGACCTGGGGGTCCCCAAAGAATTTCCTTAGCTTGCAGGGATTTTCTCTCACTTGCTGTTTTGACTAGGGGACAGGAAGGGAAGGTAAATCTCCCCCAAAGAGACAAAAAAAAAAAAAAAAACACTTTACAGAGGAGGGGTTATAACCCTTCCTTCTATTCAAAATTGGAAAAACATTTTGATTTTTTTAAAAAAAAAAAGCACACAAAAGGTGCAGACACCTATTGCAAAATCTATTTTTTTTTTTTTTTTTTTTTTAATATTGATCACTCCCCAATGCCATGCAGATATAGCTGCTGCCACAACTTTCTGAAGGAACTACTAGCTAGTATGCGGAACAGGAGTGCTGACTTCATATGCTGTACTGCTTGTTCTGGGTCATTGCCATGGAATGTACTGAAATCAAAGAATTAGCACCCAGAAACTAAAACTAGCATTTTTAGGACAATTTCAGTAATCCCAGCTCCCGTTTTACACTCAGTACATGGTTCCTTTAAGTTCCTTTACTTTGAGTACATTGTTTGCAGTGGCACTGGATCCTTAAAAAGAAGTGTGGGGCAAGGTTCTGCAGATGACATTTCTACTGAAAGCTATATGGGATAGTAATTGTGTTTCAGTAATTATATATTGTCATTAAGCTTTTAATCAGAATAAAAGTATTTAACAGTGATATTTGGCACAATTTATCTGCTTTAAATAAGGGCATGACTATGCCCATAGGGAGACCTTTAAAGTATAACGAAAGGATTTTTTTTAGGGTTTTGGATAGAGTGGAGAGGGATTGGAACACCTGTCAGTTTTTACTGCAGTCGGTGCCCCCCCCCCCCCATTAAGGAGCTTCACCCTCTCTATTTGTTCTGTTTACATTATAGAAATTGAAAAAGAAAAAAAAATCAACAGAAAGAGGGGAAATCTTCCAATGGGGAGGCTAATGGCCACAAAAAAAAAAAAAAAAAAAAAGATAGGGGTTATAACCCTCCCTTGCTCTATCCAAAATGAAAAAAAAAACACCTAGGTTTTGCCTATAGTTCTACTTTAAACACTTGTTCTACGGTTTTATTGCATACTCACTTTTCCCTGACTCGTTACCTGCAGTCTGAGCATTTATTTAAAATAGAGATCACTCATCTCTGTAGTAAGCCAGCTAAGGCTAGAGAGGCTAGGAAGACAGTCTAATCTAGTTTTTAAACTTCAGTCATTCACAAAAGTGTTGTAGGCCAAATCATCCTTCCTGCTTCTGAAGCAGCTACTACTAAGCATGTGTTTGCACACAAGTATCAAAGGCCTTGGCGTGCTAAATCCTCTCAGTGCACACCGATATTTCCCTCAGAAAATATACAAAAGGGGGAAATGAATGTTAGACTCCAGGCAGATATAAGACGCAAATTAATGCAACTACATGAATACATCATTAAATGTATTTTTTTTTTTTTAATGCAGACCATACAAGTACCTGAACTTGACCAGGTATTAGTCCCTGTACAGTAGAGCTGCACAATTAATCATTAAAAGATCGGGATCTCGATTCAAACCCCCACACAATCTTAAACCAGCATTTTCACGATTTAGACTGGGTTCACACTATTGCGAACTGGATGCGGGGACTGTGACCGACTCTCAATGGAGCCAGTTCACACATCTATGGGGCAGCCACAGAGGGGATTGCACAAAGGTCCTGTGTGTCGTTCAGTTTCAGGTCTGAATTCAGTCAAACATTTGGGCTCGATTGGTCCCCGAAACGGAAAACAGGGACATACCAGACCCCTGCTGCCAGCCGCATCCGTTTAAGGTGTGAACCCAGCCTCACACACGTGCAGGGCAGTCCCCGATTCACAGCTGTCAAAAAAAAAAAAAAAAAAAGTAGCTGGCAATGTTTAGTAACAACATTGCTCAGTGCTGAAAGAGAGATAAAAAGAAACATTGCATCTTTCTGTTCATTTACAGATCAAAGGGATGAACTTTGGTCTGTAAATAAAGTCAGTTTAAAGCAACCTTGTCAAGAAAAAAAAAAAAAAAAATTTTTTTATTTATTAACAGCTTCCGGACCGCCCACCGCATATATACTGCTGCAAGGCAGTGCAGCTGCGCAAAATCACCTACGTGTACGTGATTTGGCGCACAAGGTCTGGGGCAGGCAGGCGCGCGCCGCCAACTCACTCCCACTGTGATTGGACACAGTGGGAGCCAATCAGCGGGTCCAGCCACCACGATCGTTCAGAGGAAAGGCAGAACGGCGGTCTGCCTATGTAAACAAGGCACAACACCAAATAGGTGCATCCCTATTTGAATTTATACTGAAATATAGCAGTGTTTTTCCAGTGCCTCGAGTCTCAAAGCTGAATATCTGCAGAATGAGATCTAAAAAAAAAAAACAAAACTGCTGCTTCTCACTGCTAGGGTCTTAAAATTTGGAGTGATTTTCGGTGATGTCATTAGCATGCAGCTCACCATTTTCCTTGCTGGAGAGGGAGTTGTACCCGAGGCTCTGCAGTGCAAGAATCTACCTGCTTCTGCTTCATCCTGTGGATCTGTCACTTCTGCAGCTTTTTCTTGAATATTTCCCTACCAGTCTTCGGTGGGGGCGCTGTTCTGACACAAGGAAGCAAAGGCATGAACTTCTACCAAGATGGACACCTCCACAAAAAGACACAGAGCAGAACATGGCATGGCAAGTCAGTAATGGGGAGAAGATCAGCTGCAGGGAGCTTACAGCCAATACTAGCAAGAGGACCTTTATCTTCTGCTTGCTTATTTTGTGCACAGCTTTTGAAATTCCGTAACTTTTCAAGCCTAGGGATGTGTACAAGCATGGACTTCAGGGTATCTGCTAGGGGGTACGTTGCAGTTCAATAAATACTGTAATGTCGGCAAGTATGGGAGCACTGGGTCTGATCAGAATTACCTTAATGGTAATAAAAAACCTGAGAAAGATAAAGTTTAGGACAAGGGCAGAAGCTCCTGATGTAAGGTTTTAAAGTAACACACTTGTAACATGAAGCATTCATGAAGCATTCATAAACCCTTGTAAAAGAATAGCGAAGGGGCATTGCCATGACATCGCTGACTGTTTCATTTGCTGTGCCCTGTCTGTTACAGTATTTCTCTAGACCACTTGTTAAATCCCCAGCAAGTCTGGATTTCAAGATACTCTGATGTATGAATCTGGCAGCCCTTCCAAGACGTGTATGGGTTCACATGAGGATACTACTTATACATGCATGGTAAAGTACTTAGAAGAAACATCAGAAGACACAGAAATAAACAAATCTCTAATGGGAAAGCTCTTCAAAACCAAAACTTACTCAACTTTTTATTTTTATGCGGAAAAATTATGCTCATGTACCTCCCTCTCTCTCTCTATAGTAGGGGAAATGAAAAACCGCAGGGAAAAGTTAAAGGTTTATACAACTTCTCTAAAATCTACTGGCAGAAACAGAGCTGCATGGAACCAAAGGTCACACTGCACAAAGTAGGTAAAAGACCACATACCAGGGACACAGTATGCATTTCATTACTCACAAGTCAATGTTCAAAAAAATAAAAAATTGTGGATGTTGACAATTCCTCAAGCTTAGGGTCAGCACTCTAGTCATGCTTCACAAAGCTATGTGTAAGAAGTTTTCAAAGCCATCCTGACATACTGGTGATACATAGTCTGAGCTCATGCCAACCACACTGCTACAAGAGCAACCTTATAGCCATGTACCATCATAAGCAATAAAGAGTCTGGCAGAGAGCAAAAGGACAATTGCTTGTGGGCTCCCAGCATCAGGGCCCCCCCATTACTGACGGACCATTCCTTATTACACACTGTCTGTTTGGAAACAGCCATCTTGGTGAAGGCAAGGTTTTGTTTCTTGGTGTCTTAGCCTTCAGCAAGGAGAACAGCAAGCTGCAAAGTAGTGACATCAAATTTTTCTCGAAGAATTTTAAAACTATCAGTCAGAAGCACAGTGCCTTATATCTCACACAGCAGATATACAGCTATAGGGTTGTAGTACAGGTGTGTCTAGGTACATGAGATACCAGGAAGTGCTCTGCTTTTTTCTTTTTCTCTTTTTTTTTTTTTAAGCAGGTACAATTAACATTCCTAAATGTTCCCTGTAACATGGCAAATCTTCACTTTTTAAATTAAAGTCTACTTTATTATAACTATAAAGTATAAACAGCAATATGCAAGCTACCATTTCCTTCCTCGTTTTAGAAAATAACTGGGCTCTGTAAAAGTGGCTCTGATACCAGCAGAACAGGTTATTAAACTCATATTGTTTTTTTTCTTCCCATCAGAAACAAACGCAAGTAGTAAAGTATCTCAGGCTGGAAACGTAAAAGTAGCGCAACTGACCCAGAAACAGTAATAAACTGAAGGAATACTTCATTAAAAAGGTAAACAGCTTTACATGAACAGAGGAAAGAGGTTGAACTTCATTATATATTGATTTAATAATGATGGTGATGATAGCGATTGATGATGATGGTGAACGTGGCAAGTCAGCAGTTGTCATTGCAGCATTGGGGACCCAAATCCATCCACAGGGCACAACCTACATGGGGAGTTTATGTTCTCCTTGTTGAGAAAAGCATTCAAGAGATGCTGGGACGTTAACCACTTCAGCGCCGGAAGATTTTCTCCCTAAGACACCGGGCCACTTTTTTGCGATACAACACTGCATCGCTTTAACTAACAATTGCGCGGTCGTGTGACACTGTATTCAAACAAAATTGATGTCAGTTTTTTTCCCCACAAATAGAGCTTTCGTTTGGTGGCATTTGATCACCTCTGTGGATTTTATTTTTTGCATTATAAACAAAAAAAAAAAAAGTGTGACAATTTTGAAAAAAGCACCATTTTTTTTTTTACTTTCTGCTAGAATACATATGCAAAAAAAAAAAAAAAAAATGTATATTATTCTTTTACAGAGCAGTGCTCACTTTTCTTTGTTACTATGTTTTTGAGGCTCTGCTGTGCATTTAGATAAATACAGAATGTCCTGTTATGAAATCCATTTTTGCTTCCAAAGTGAAAGGGGTTGTAAACCCCCGCAGTTTTTCATCTCAAAGTATTCTACACACGGAGGTGAAAAACCTCTTGTAGTGAACCAACCCCCCAGAGCCCCCCTTTTACTTACCTGCACCAGGGACGAGCACACTTGCTCCAGCTGGTGTCTCAGGTCCTGATTGTATAGATTGATAGCAGCGCAGCCATTGGCTCTTGGCTCCCGCTGCTGTCAATCAAATCCAATGACTCTGGGGCGGAGCCAAGTCTTGTCGTCTGTGTCAATAGATGCAGCAGGACACGGGAGCGTGACTGCACGAGTGCCCCAAAGGAGAGCGGCTCTCCAATGGGGCACTCAAGAAGAGGAGGAGCCAGGGGCGCCGCCGAGGGACCTCAGAAGAGGAGGATCGGGGCCACTCTGTGCAAAACCAACTGCACAGAAGAGGTAAGTATGACATATTTGTTTTTTTGTTTTTTAAATGAAGGTTTACATACCTTGAAGGATAAAGCAACACAAAATCACCCATTCACCTTGTTTCTGAGTCATTGGGCATGACTTTAAGCAAAAAGCTGCATGTTTTGGAGGAAGAAATGGCTTATGTCTGAGATGATTCTGATTTGCTTTTAATTGCATTCACATTGTCTTGTATGGGAGAAACAGTTGAATGGGACAGGCTGTGCTTACTAAAACACAAAGCAAAGCCATGTAAAGGCAATGCCTGCCCTGTAAATGAAATACAATCCCCAATGTTAAAACCTAACTGTATCTGAGCACCACAACAAAGCAAAAAAAAAAAAAAAAAAAAAAAAAAAAAACGCGATTTAATTCATTTTTAATATCAAAGCAAACTTGCCCATCCATCCATGTCTCCATGATTGTATTGAGAAATCAGATTAAAAAACACTGCTCCAGCATTTCTAGCCACAGCCATCTTGAGTAAGGGCAGGTGATTCATGTAGCATTTACTTCCTGGAATCCATATGCCCTTATTGTGATGATGCCCCAGAAATCTTGCACATGCCCAGTACAATATACAGGGGTTGGACAAAAAAAATTTGAAAACAATACATGATTTTCAGGCGTGAAAGTGACGGCATGTTTCACGTTGAAAGCAGATATAATGTAACATGAGATGGTAGGCAGCATAAACCCCAAACATACAAAGAACACTAGACACCCCAAACTGGATTAATAACAACATTAGCAGCCTTGTTTATTGGTTACCAAAAATATAAACAATTCACCTATACTCTTAATAAATACTTCAACAATTCAACAAAATCAGTGGGGCGCTCTTCAAATATCCCTCTGGCGACTGACAAAGGCCCCCCCCCCTCAGCCTCTGGCTTACATAGGGGCCCTGTGATTTCTGGAATGTTCTGCAAGAAGGGGGAGGGGGGAATCAGGTGACCTTAAATGTCCTATCAAAGAGGGTCCCCAGAACATTCCCAATCAGCTGACCTAACACGAAACCACCCCCCTTGAAATCAATCAATGGGGGGCTTGAAGCGCCTACCGCCAACCATGAGGGAAAGGGGGGGCCCTAAAAAGAGGTTATCCCCCTTTCCTCTTATCCTTTTGCTTCCACTGCGTTATGAGACACCTACTGTAGCTAACAGATGGGAAGCCTCACATTCGTCATTCACTGCCTGCGTTGCTAGTAATACGGAGTCATGTCAGAGATTACCGAGTTTCAAAGAGGGCAAATTATTGGTGCCTGCTTAGCTGGTGCCTCTTTGACTGGTGTTTATTTGCGGTGTCGCGAGGTACAGAATCAGAGGTTACAATGGCATATACAATTTCTGGGAAAGCGTTGCCTGATGAGCATAAATGCAGTCAACATAGTCAACTGACCAAAAAAATACAAGACGACATTGTGCAGGATTGTGACTCGGAATAATATTTGTCAATTCCCTGGACAATTCAGCCCGTCTTGGATGCCAAAGGCTGTCCATCACCCTATTAGGTAACGATTTTGTTCTTTTACCATATGTTTCCATATTTTTGTCCAATCCCTGTACATGGGCTGTCGATACACTTTTACAAGGTTAGGCATGCAGGCAGGAGGGTGCACTCAGCTGAGAAAGCCCTTCCTACTGATGAAAGAAAAGAAATGCCCATGAAGACTCCTAGGATGTACAACATTATTTTGGCCTAGGCCAGAAAACAGGAAGCAACTGAAAAAATAAAAAAAACATTTTTTTTAAATTGTCAAAAAAATTTAAAGCGGTTGTAAACCGAAGTAGAAAAAATTAAAAATAAACCTGCAAGACAATGGCATAATGTGCTAGTATGCATCGCATGCTAGCACATTATAAAATGCTCACCTTATGAAGCCATAAGCAGAGAGATAGATGTCAAACAGCTCAGGCTTCGGCTTCAGGAAGTACCATCCCATTGCCCTCCTACTGACCCTGTGAGGATGTCTGTGTGTTCTGTGGATGCTATAAAGAACTAGGAATCGGCAGTGTACTGGAATTAGTAGCCCGATGATTGGTTTCTGGCACTGCATTCTAAACTGAATTATAGCACAAAAGTTTAAAACATAAAACTGCTTGCATTGAGAATTAAAGACCTGTACGAATGAATGGGATCCCAAAGCATTTAGAGAACTGAGATGCCATTTAATTATTTCCTGGATAGCAATGAGGAAATAATAGGAAAAGTGCTTGCCAACTTCTTGTTAAAACTGGAAAAATACTAACATCAGCTGAAACTAAAAATGTAAAAAAATAAAAATAAGAAAAAAAACAACTAGGTTTTACATTAAAAGTAAAATAAAAAAAAAAAATTCAACAATATTATGCAATAATTTGCCGTCTAGAAATATAAAAGCAAACCTGAAAAATTTAGCAAAGGATACATTAGTAAAGAACTTGTGAAAGGATGCTAATAAAGTTATTGCAAAGAAAAAAACTGCAGCACTGATATATAATCAATTGCAAGCCAATTGTGTGTCAGGGAGATGATAAAGTGGAGCAAGCAAACAGTGATTACTTTTTGGTCCATAACCAACCATTAACAGATGGAATCTTTGTTTTCATTACACAAAGCATACATGCAGCCTCCATTCACAACAAAGAAAAACTGTCCATAAAAGAGAATAATTCAGTCACAGGATCAGTCTGAGCAAAGCACACCTAAAACTCAATTCCAGCCTAATAATGAATTATTCTGCATATGTAACAATAAAAATAACATAAAAAAGTAGCTCTCCCTGTAATAATCACGGTTTCTCCAGCATGGTCCACCACAGACTCCGCTATGTAGTCCAGCATTAGGCCCCTTTTTGGGTTGAAAGATGCTTCCTTTGAGCCCAGGTCTTCATAGACATATCCCCTATAGAGCATATCATCAGGCACAGGGCAGTTATAACATTACATGTCTGATGTTCTCTGCAACATGCAGGACCACTCACCACTAGAAGATGATGAAAAGGAGCAGCCCGTGGGGGGGGTTGGGGTGGGAACGGTCACAGGGCAATTGCCCAGCCTAGAGTTCAGCTTTAATTAAACCTGAAATCAGGCAGAAAGAAACCTCAGACATGAAATATGAACAAAGCACAACCTTCTATAGCGTGTACTTGTCTCAATTAAGAGCACTGAGTGTCATATCTGTCTGCTGATGTGTTCCTCTGCTATAAGCATGAGTCACTCCTGACAAGTTTTGCTGGCACCAAGAGAAAAGTGGTGACACAGGAGGGAACTCCAGCTAATTGACAGCCACAGCTCTGTTCCTGTGAGCTGTGTGAAGGGGAAAGGGGGGGGGGGGTGTTCCCTTCCCTCCAATCAGCTATCAGAGCTCTCCTCATTGAGCTCTGCAGAGTGTATTTTCAGCTCTCCACCCCCTCTTTTCTGTCAGATTAGACAAGCTTTATAAATGCTGGACTGGTGTGGAGAAAAGAAAACTCCTAAAATCCCCTTCTGTCCGATTGGGGCAGACTAAATCCTCCCCCCCCCCCCTTTCCCCCTTCCCCTATCCCCCTCCATCTCCGTTCTCCCCCCCCCCCCCCCCACTTTTCCTCATTCCTTCCCTTTTCCCCATACTTTCTTATTGTGTGCGATCACTAATGATCACTATGTTTTACCATTTGGATTTTTTTTTTAAATTAATAAAAAAATAAAAAAAGGAGTAAAATCAGCCTGTATATGCAGTAAAGCATGCTTGTTATACTCACTGTGGAACCTAAGGGGTTAATCCTGCGCATTATGTAAAAAGGCTGTTTGATCCTGTCTTCTCTGATCCTCCCCTTCTTACACTGTCCCCAAACCATCTCCTGATAGTACAGAGCCTTTGGAGTCACTCTGCATATGCTCAGTTTGGTGTGTATTGCTAGAGTGTTTTTTTTTTCCTTGGGAGGGTGCATGTGATCAGCACAGGGCCAATCAGCACTGTTCAGACAGAGGGTCAGTGGTCCTACAGCCTCACAGGACAGTCAGCGAAGATTTAACCAGTGCTTGGCAGACACTGATAGAAGTCACAAGACTGCTATATACTGCTGATGAGAAAAGGTATTTAGCAGTTTATATTTACTAAAAAGATTGCATTTCCATGTTCTGTGTACGACCAGATATAGTGAATGCAGGGTCCTGGGTTTAGTAACACATTTTATTGTTATCAGTGATGAGAGTTCTGGGGGCAGACAGACCTTTAAATGTGGACCTTGGTAAGCAATAGTATTTCTCTTCTGCTCCATTTTGTACATTTGAAAAAGTATGCTTTTCCCTTAAAAGTCTGGTAAATCCGAGGTAATAAAAAGTAAATGTACCATGTACAGAAAAGTCTGGCTGGATCTTCTATCCCATCAGGACTTGCAGATCAAATGAAATGCAATAAAAGCTTGTTAAATGACAGCATACATAAGCGGTTATGGTTACCATTTATTTGGCCCAGTCCATAGACAAAACTTTACCAATTTTCCAAAATCATTTTCATCACATAATTATAACATTTAAAAAACTAAACCAATAACTGCGAGAGGTAGCTAAAAATGTCACTTTAGATCTTTGGCTTCAGGTTTTGTCCCTCCAGTACTGCCTGAAGCCTTTCCATATGGCTATGCAAATAATGACTCCATTGAAGTCTGTATTTGCATTGCTACCTCCCCATACTTGATAAAGAAACACAAGTAACTAAGGCAAGGGTGAACTGTTGTTTTTATAATGGTGGATGATGTGTTTCCTGTTATTAGATAGGCGGAGCAATCTCTCAATTCTGTCCTGGAAGACGACTTAAAAAATGATGGCTGCAAACAGAAGCTTCAGGTGAGTCTGTGGCCAGGCTATGGACATACAAGTATTTACAAATTTTGGCTGGTATTTTCAGCAGCTCAGCTCTCCCCGCTACCCTCTCTTAGGCTCCATTCACTACAATGCTGCCTGTGATTCCAAAATCACAGCTAAACACGCAATTTGCTTTTGGTCCCATTCATCTTGCATGACACCCCAAACGTGCATCGTGTGATTTTGCCGCGATTGTAGAGCGACAAAAAGAGCAAGAATTGCAGCAAAATTCAAGTACAAAAATTACTTCTAGCTCAGGGCAAAAAATTTGGTCCCTGAGCTTCTTGGGAGCGACAGTCCCACATAGGGCAGCCCACTGAAGTAAATAGGCTGCTCTTTGCAGAACACACAAGTTTCTGCTACATGTAAACAAGGCCTTAGCACCGACTTGGCAGTCTTCCAGCCATCATATGTAAAGTAGTACAGTAGGTAGTCAATGAGAGGGATTCAGGGTAAGCTCGGCTGCTGAGCAAACGATTTAGTCAGAATTACTTTCTCCACGGTGCCAGCAAGTGCAGGTCAGCGAGGGCTTGTTTCAAGTCCTTACAAATCTGGCTTTAAACCAGCCTTTTAAGACTATGAAATGCTAAAAGAAACTTGTAGTATAGCACTTTAGTGTTTATTGTTACCCATTCCCTATCCCCACTGTACTTACCTCTGCGGGTGCTGGGCTGTCAGTGCCCGTGCAGCTGGTCCAATGGCTTAAGGATTTATAAACCCTGCTCTTCTCAGGTTTCTCTCTGCAGCACCTTCCAGGATGGATCAGAGCAATGCTGTGTGGTCAGTGCTGTGTACAAAAAAGAGGGAGAAGAAGATCGAGGATTTTAAAAGGAGAAGTACAGCCAAATCTCCTTTGGCTGTACTTCTCCTGTGGATTACAGGAGTGCAGTACATTCTTCACTCCTGTGACACATTTTCAGTAGACAGCAGGCTGCAGCTTGCTGTCGGCTGACATCACACACACCTGATCCAGTCTGGGGGAAGTTTGCAACAATAAAGTCGGGGTCCGCCCACAACCCTGGACCGGCGCCTGGCTCAGGCTCTCAGTGAGCGTGAGCCAGCTGCTACTGCCCCCTCCACAGCTCAGTGTTCCAGTAAGCGTGGGGGGTAGGGGGATGGTAGACCAGAGAGCCGGTGACTGTCAGTCACCAGTTCTCTGCTCACGGAGCTCTGAGAACCAAGCGATCAGTGGTCTTTGATCGCTTGGTTCTCAGTCTTAGAGCCGGCGGGGGACAGATGCAGCATTGGACCAATGGTGCTTCCACCTAGATATGTATGATTTTTTTTTTAAATACCCACAACGGCTGCGTGGGCACCGACAGCTCAGCATCCCTGGAGGTAAGTACAGTAGGGACTGGGGGGGGGGCATGGGTGTACAGTGACTAAGGGTAATAATTTTAATGGCCGACTACAGTGGAAACCCTAGCAGGTTTCCAACACATACATGGGTTTCTTCACTAATACAAGACCATACTTCAATTGTACTGCACCACCAACATTTTTATTTTTTGCACAAGCTAAACAGGCCAATTTCTTTCCATAAATAAGACAAAGTAGCCTCCAATCTTACAATTCCAGTAGAGCACACAGCGACCTCAATTAACCCTTGATATACAGAGTAAAAACAAGTCATTCCTTTGAAATGCAGAGGGGATAGGGGGTTACTATAAAGAGGTCTGCACTGAGGACAGACACCACAAATACTGCGCTGTAATAAAAAGTAATATCGGACATATCGCTCCACAAGTGTGACTCAGCAATCTCAAATGGAGACTGACCTAAAAGAGAAATCTTGTAACAATCAGCCGCTGAGCTTTCCATGGCTCCTAGCCACTTCCTCAGAGAGATGAAAGCCATACTTGATAAAATGTACAGTGGCAGAGTCGTTCCAGGGACAGAACAAAAAACATCACGTCTTATATTTTAAAGGGTCACTGCATCCAAATCGAAGTATTTGTTATCATGCAGGGAGACTTTCCAACTGGTTAACATTTCACAAGTAAAGCCATTACCTTTCTTCTGAAAACCACTACTCCCATCAGGCCCCATGTAACGAAAGACAAACAAAAGGCTGGCAAGCATGGTTCCCTCCTCCATGGATACAATATAGTCAGTGAGAGTAGCCACCCAGGGTCATGAAGTGAATCATTAGGAGGAATACCAGGAATTTAAAACCAATTAAAAAGGAAAAATGCTTTAAATAAAGTAATCTACTGCTGTCTTTACAACTAAGGGCTTGTAAACTGCAATATATAACCTTTTGGGGGATTTAAACATGCTTTAAGATATGAAAAACTATAACGCAAACTGAATATTCTTGTTTCGTACAAAAACCGCATGAGTTGCTCACTACTCTATCCAAGACATGTTGTAATATGCCATGTGTCGCCATGTGGAGCTCATCCAGCATAACCTGAATAAAGTATGTGTTGCAATGTTTGAAAATTGAGCATCTACGGGCAGAGGTCTCCAAAGTACATCTAGCCTTCTACAAGATTTTACCTGGGCTGCAGCCTTAAGTGATGTTAAAACGAATATTTTTTTTTTTCTTAATAAAATGTCACTTATCTGCTCTGTGCAAAGCATCCCCAATCCGCCTCTTCTCAGGCCTCCCCCTTCTCAGGTCCCCCCTGGCGGCTCTCCTGGCCCCTCCCTCCTGTTAAGTGCCCCTATGGCAAGCACCCTGCTATGGGGGCACTTACGCAGACGCGCCCCCGATCCTCTGCTCTGCATTTCTATTCACACACAGAGCGCGGCTTGGCCCCGTCCTCCCCTTAGGCTCACAGGTAGTAATTGACAGCAGCAGAAGTCAAAGGATCCCGCTGCTGTCTCGAGGAAGAGACCCGGGAGAGCCGCTGCTCTCATGCACATCGCTGGATCGATTTGGGGCTCCAATAATTATTAGGGGAGCTGAGGCTGCTGCACAAAGGTGGTGTTTTTCCTTCATACATAGAATGCATGAAGGTAAAAAACATTGAGCCTTTACAACCACTTTAACGTCAGCAGAGGCTGCCTATGGTCTCCGGTTCAATCCCATCCTGGATGGGGCCCCTAATGTAACAGGGGACTCCAATAGGGATTTTTTCGGCCCACATTGTAAAATATATAATGTGGCCCTCCTACTGAAAAGTATTGAGGCCTCTCATCTATGGGTCTGACCTTTTGGAATCTTGTGGAAACGTTTAGGATATTGCTCACGGTGGATCAGTAAAGATTTTGTTTTTGGATAGTGCTTGGTTTCCCTTCTCCTTAATGTCTTTGGCATTCAAAGTCTGCTACCCTCTTAATCACATAATACACCTTATGTTTACTGTACTCAGAGGAGTAAAGTTTGCCTACCTAAAGCTAGCTTTATAGCCCACTATATTTTGTTACTTTCGGGAAAGATATTCTCACCTTTTAATGAACTACTCTAAACGGCTTCAGAACAGCGTGGCTTTTCCTGTTACAACCATCTGTCTTCAAAAAGGTTAAAAAAAAAAAAAAAAAAGGAAGAAAAAAACATTTTTAATGGGAAAATAGTTTGAACCCAACTGAACCAGGACAAATAGGCAAACTGTCCAAAAACAAGCTTGAAAAGACAAATGGATTCTATGTGCCTGCCAAGTGTAAACAACACTAAGCACTCGGCTCTTTACATTCACAGTATAAATAATGCACAGCCTAGACCGACCCTTATAAATTTTCAATCAGATCAAGCAAGGTATATTGGCAATCTCACTATTCGACAGGTAAAAGACAAATAAGACTAATGCAAATCGTTGATTCTAGTAGGATTTAATATTTTGAAGGAAGTATATGTATTTAGTATGCAAGTCCCCAGTTCAAACTACGGGCATTGCCAAGTCACACTGATGTCAGCTACAAATACAAACACACTCTTCAAACCACAGCAGAGACCTTTATCAGATCACAAGGATTAAATCTTGTGATACATGCTGAGATCCACATTACTAATCCATTCTGCATCCAATGATACAGACTTCACTGCATGTAACTTCAGAAAGACGTCCTATTACGGCATGCTCACTAAAGCACTGTGCAGAAAAGGGCATGAGGAGTTAACATTAGGAAGACAAGCACAGAATATAGTCAATAAGGATAACGCCTATGCAAACCTCTACATATGATAAAATGCAAAATCTCTAAAAGGTAATAACTCAGTAAAAAAAAAAAAAAAAAAAGGGAAGCATAAAAGATAAAAAGCACATTATGCATGGCGTGCAGAAGTTATTGCACAAGTAGTTTACCAATAAGACTTTAAAGCAAACCTTGCATTAAATAACTAACTATCTGCTAGACCAGTGGTCTCCAAACTGTGACCCTTTGCTTGCCTTTATCTGGCCCTTGGGACACTATGCCTGCCACTGACCCCAACAATGGGGCATTATGCCTGCCACTGACCCAAACAATGGGGCACTATGCTTCCCACTGGCACCAACAATGGGGCACTATGCCTCCCACTGGCACCAACAATGGGGCACTATGCCTCCCACTGGCACCAACAATGGGGCACTATGCCTCCCACTGGCACCAACAATGGGGCACTATGCCTCCCACTGGCACCAACAATGGGGCAATATGCCTCCCACTGGCACCAACAATGGGGCACTATGCCTCCCACTGGCACCAACAATGGGGCACTATGCCTCCCACTGGCACCAACAATGGGGCACTATGCCTCCCACTGGCACCAGCAATGGGACACTATTCCTTCCACTGACACCAGCAATGGGACACTATTCCTTCCACTGACACCAGCAATGGGACACTATTCCTTCCACTGACACCAGCAATGGGACACTATTCCTTCCACTGACACCAGCAATGGGACACTATTCCTTCCACTGACACCAGCAATGGGACACTATTCCTTCCACTGACACCAACAATGGGGCACTATTCCTTCCACTGACACAACTATTCTCCACCTAATACCAAAGATTGGGCATTGTTTACTCCCATTGGGCACAGTCCAGCACCCCTAAAGTCTGCAGAACAGTAAACTGGCCTTTTCGTTAGAAAGTTTGGAGGCCTGTATGCTAGACAACAACCGCATCATGCAAAATTGTTAGATGTGTATAAAAAAAATAATTACCTTAGAGCCGGCTTCCAGGCCGCTCGTCTAAGTGCAAGTAATATCGGCAAACCTGACCACGACCTCCTGGAAAAGCTGAAAACTTCAAATTTCACACTCTCAGCAAAGGGTAAAAGGTGTTGAAGCCAGAGATCACCAGGCAACAAGCATTTTTACAAAGAGGACAGCAATGGCAGCCCTCAGAGGTAATAAATAATTAAAATTAAATACCGTATATATAACATTTACTCTGGGTAAAAACACATTTGTACTGCATACAGAGGAAAAAAAAAGTAAGAAGAAGAATAGGAAGTATACAAGAGTCCACACTAGCTAAATTAAATTAAGGTTTCTAAGCAAGTTTTCTTTAATGTGAAAGAGCTTTGTCGTTTAAATAGAAATTGCTGGCGCCAACATATAGAGACTGCTTCAATCTTCTGCACTCAGATGTACTGAGAAAATGGCTGGCAGACAATCACTGCAACAGGTCCGCCTTTCATGATGAAATTAAGTCATGACATCATTGGCTGTATCTACGCTACAAAGTCTCTTGACATAAGAACTTTTCCAGGTCTGTCTCCCCATGGCATAAATGACCTCTGACCGACTCTTATATAATGTGTATAATGTGAAATGAAAGAAAAACTGGGAAGGGTTTCAGAGTTACCAGCAAAATATGCTATTGTGCTCGGTGAAAGCGTAATACTTAAGATCAAATAATGGCATGACTTTCAATAGGGTAAACAGAGAAGATTCCCCACAAACAACCACCAAGCACCTTGCAAAGCACAAGCAAGCAGATTACATAACATATTTACATTTTTAGAGCAATGGCTGGACTGTGAAATGTTCTTTTCCATAACTGGGCTCATCATTACTTGGCTGTGCCTGGTTTCTGAACATCCAAGTCATTGACCTGCCACAAGCAAGCAGCAAAAGATGATCCGAGGAAAAGTAAAATTATTCAACTCCATACTTATTCTAGATCAGTGATGGACTCTTGAAACCAAAGCATCAGCATGACAGCCAGGCAACTACTATTTTTATCAGATCAGCAATAGCAGCCAGTTCAGGGTCCTCACCGTCATTAATGTGGAACTAAACCCACCATTTTAATGGTTTCCCAAAACAATTACATTCAACGCATGTCTTGCATGATAACTAAGTTACTAGTATGCTTATGATTTGCTCTCAACTCAACTGTCAAGCCATTAAATGGCTGGGTGCCACAGCTGGTCAGATCAGATGCGCAGCATCCATGAAACTACAGATCAAACAGAAGGCTAAGATAGCAACTTCCTAGGCTGTACATGATAGGGGGGGGGGGGGTTTAGTTCCTCTTTAACAATTTACTCCAAAACAGAAAAGCATGCCTGCCTCGAATTATAACTGTTAGTTAGTAGCATGCTTATGTTAAACTCTTAGTTTGTACTATCCAGCCATCAAATGGCTGTCAGAAAAAACAAATACATTAAATGTGCAGCACTTCAATCTTAATGTACAAGATAATACATTCTGTAATGAATAATTATCCAAATTTACAACCAAAAAAAAAAAATCTTTATAAAAATCAAAACCAAACAAACATACAGTGAAATCCTCACAAATTACTGTGCATAATCAATTATACTGTAAAAATGTCCACAAACCTAAAATAATCAAAAAATAAGTCCACCCTTGAAAGTGATCATGCAACATATAATCTTCTTGAAAAGTGCTCTAAAACGAAAGACGTCTCAAAAAAGCCCAGACATAAACCTCCACCAAACACCACACTTGTGTCCGTGAGTCTTCTCAATTTAAATTGTAATATAGGAGGTAAAAATGGAACAGCAATCTGGGTAAGAACCCTCCTCCCAGATAATCCACTTGTACAGGTAAGCCTTCCCAATTTGGTTATACATATGCCTACCAACTTCACTTCAACATGCAGCAAGAGATCCTCAAAGAAATAACACCACATCTAGTGCTCTCTGTAAACTAAACCATCTCTTTAATTTTTCTAAAAACAGCTAAACATATTTACAAATGACATGCTTACAAGTCGTTAAAATAAATTGAAACCACAGCAGGATCTGTTTCCTCAATGCTTGGGGTAAACACAAGCAAGCCACCGTTCAAAAGAGTAAGCCACGTGTGGCTGTGCATGATGACGTCACTTGGTCCTTGCTTCCCTGGAGGGGGACTTCTTCATATGGTATGGCTAGCATCATTGCTGATCACTAGGGATGCACAGATACCATTTTTTTACAATGAGTACAAGTATCTGGATCTTTCAGCTGCCTTTGACACGGTTGACCACCCCCTCCTCAAAAAACTTTACTCCCTCTGTCTCCGTGACTGTGCTCTTCAGTGGCTCTCATCCTACCTATCCCAACGCACCTTCAGTGTCACTTACAATTCTACTTCCTCCACTCCTCTTCCCTTCTCTGTCGGGGTCCCCCAAGGTTCTGTTCTTGGACCTCTTTTATTTTCAATCTACTCCTCTTCCCTGGGTCAGCTGATAGCCTCTCACGGCTTTCAATATCATTTCTACGCTGACGACACACAAATCTATCTCTCCACCCCTCAACTCACCCCATCAGTCTCCTCGCGCATCACTAACCTACTAACCGACATATCTGTATGGATGTCACACTACTTCCTCAAACTCAACCTGTCCAAAACCGAGCTTATAATATTTCCTCCCCCTTGTGCCTCTTCCCCTGACTTGTCTGTCAAGAGCAATGGCACAACCATCCACCCCCCCTCATGTCAGGTTACAAGGTGTTATCCTGGATTCTGAACTCTCCTTTCGGCCCCACATCCAATCACTTTCCAAAGCTTGCCGCCTCAATCTCCGCAACATCTCTAAACTACGTCCCTTTCTAACCAACGAAACCACAAAGCTCCTGATTCACTCCCTGGTTATCTCTCGCCTCGACTACTGGAACTCCCTCCGCATTGGCTTACCTTTAAATAGACTATCCCTCTTCAGTCCATCATGAATGCTGCTGCCAGACTCATCCACCTTACAAACCGCTCAGTGTCTGCTACCCCTCTCTGCCAATCCCTCCATTGGCTACCACTCGCCCAACGAATTAAATTCAAAATACTAACAATAAGTTACAAAGCCATCCACAACTGTGCCCCCAGCTACATCACTAGCCTAGTCTCAAAATACCAACCTAATCGCCCTCTCCGTTCCTTCCAAGACCTTCTGCTCTCTAGTTCCCTCATCACCTCCTCCCATATCCGCCTCCAGGACTTCTCCCGAGCCTCCCCCATCCTCTGGAATTCCCTACCCCAATCTGTCGGACTGTCTCCAAATTTATCCACTTTTAGGCGATCCCTGAAAACTTTCCTCTTCAGAGAAGCCTATCCTGCCTCCATCTAACAATTGCACTATTTTCTCCATTAGCTCATCCCCCACAGCTATTACCCTTTTGTATAACTTGACCCTCCCTCCTAGATTGTAAGCTCTAACAAGCAGGGCCCTCTGATTCCTCCTGTATTGAATTGTATTGTACTTGTACTGTCCTCCCTAATGTTGTAAAGCGCTGCGTAAACTGTTGGCGCTATATAAATCCTGTATAATAATAATAAAAAACTATCGACTTTTTTTTAGTACTCGCCGATACCAATTACCTGATACCTACCGCAACTGTTTTGTTTTAACTTCAGCTGTCAGCAATGGTACAAAGCATTGAAAAGTTATTTACAAATTAAATAAAATAAGATTTTTTTTTTATTTAGCTCTTTTTCAATGTGAAATGTGTAAATATGTTAATATATACGTGTAAAAATATTCACCAACAATGCAAACAAAAAAAAAAAGTTTTAATTGTATATCGTTTATAAAATAGACATAGAAATAGAAAAAATAGAAGGAAAATAAATAAATGGAGGAAAATAGTGAGTTAAGGCTGATTAGAGTAAATTAAGGGTTATTAAGGGGTTAAACAGAGGAACATTTGTTCATCCCTTTGATCTGCATATGAAGAAACAGAAATATACAAAAAGAAACAATGTTTCTTTTTAATTTTAGTGCTTCAGGGGCTGCTTTTTTTTTTTTTTTTGACAGCTCCAATTACCGGACTTCTTTAACACGGGGAGGAGACCCACTGACAGCTCAAAGAACCAAGACTGAAAGTATCGGTTTCAGGTATCGGTGCATTTGCACGAGTACTGATACTTGTGCAAATACTCGGTATCTGCACCGATACCGTTACTAGTATCGGTGCAACCCTACTGATCACATATGCAGCACCATGGCAACTGCAGATCAAACAGATCAAATCAGATGTTAAGATTAAGATGGCAGCATCCTTGGCTGTAAAGGGGAGAAATGCTTTGTCCCGCTTTAAAGCAAGTCCTCACCCTTCTCCCTCACTCTGCTGCAGAAACATCTGGGGTTTTTTTTTCCCCCTTTACTTACTTTTTCTTTTCATTTTCATTTAAGAGGTTTCAGCTCAGCCCTCCATCCTACCTCCTCACCAGTGGACTGCATGTCATCCACCTAGAATGCCGGGAGCACTACAGGCATTGCATTCATTAAAGGAGGGGGGGGGGGGGAAGAGGCCTAGCAGCACATCATCGGGAGGCAACGCCTGAACCCAGAAGAGCCGGCAGCCTCCCGACGACATTACAGGAGAAGATGGCGGAACAGGACTCGAGCGGTGCTGTAGCAAAGTGGTTATTAGCAGGACAAAGCTGGATCCACTGGGTGTGTGAGTATCTGAACTGTGAAGAACTTAAAGTCAGGTAAGGTCAGCAGGGAATTAAACAAAAAATAAAAATTAAAAAATTAATAGGGAGGGCGACGTTCCTCTTTAAACATGGATCTTCACCCAAAAGGTGAAGTTTTGCTTCTTCGCCTACTACCTCCCTCATATCAATTCTGAATACTTTTTTTGGGAGGGGGGGCAGTACTAGGTTTTAACAGGTACCAGCTCCCACTTTATGCTCAGACTGCTTAGGTGATCCGAGCAAAAGTTTAGCCGCCCCCGCCCCCCCCCCACGGACATATTCCAGGTCCCGGAAGGCTGTGGGTCCATTCACAAACAACTGTGCAGCTCACACATGCGCAGTGGGAAGACGGCCAGCATCTTCCCTTAGTAAACAACGGATGCAGGGGACCCAAAGACCGGTAAGGAACCAGCCTGGGTAAAGACAGTGCTGGATGCTTGAACAGGTAAGTTCTCCTTTATTTAAAATCAGCAGCTACAGTACTTGCGTTTTAATTTTTTACATTCAGCCTGAAGATCCTCTTTAGGCAACACAGCTTGGTAAAAGACCCATCTAAAAGATGATCTGCACAATGGAGAAGCAGCAGCACATTGATGGTAATTCCTCCTCTCTCTCCTTCTGTAAGTATGCTTACTGTGTTAGACTGAGAGCACCAGCATATTTTTCCACAGTTTAATTATTGTTAGACATAGGATAGACACACAGATGGAAGAAACTGCAGATCTATAAAAATATTTTGAGTGGGGTGAAAAGATGAATATTTCAAACTGGCATAACCAGATATAAAAGAGCCCCAGCTGTGTAACCAAAATCCCGGATGGGCCAATAAATTCACAAGAGAGTAATTGCATACTTGGGAAGAACAAAAGTTCAGATTCTGCCAAGTATTTGTTAACAAAGAACAGAAGTCACAGATACAGTAAGTAATACAAACATTTGGTTTGCGTTTGCTTACATAGCTAATAGTTACTAAGCGAGCAGAAAAAGTATACCAGCAAAGACGGCAATTTAACAGCACCAGTCTTCCCTTTACCAACATAATAGACAGATTGCTATGAGATTCTCTCCAACAAATATGGAAATAAACGCAAATGGTATAAAAATGGATAAAGAACTAGTTCCTTGTTCAAGCAAGAGGTGAAGGATAATACGAAAAAAAAGGGAAAATGATTAAATCGAAAGTGCTATGGAACGCAATACTTTCTGTCTTGTTTTAAGGAAACAGCCATGTATGACCATATAGGCATTATGATCAAACATAAAACATGTAGCATTCTAAAAGTGTGGTATTATGATAGTTTTTTTGAATAATCTTTTTTATTATGAAATCAATACATCTTTATAAATAAATAATTTTTTTTTTTTTTTTTTTTTTTTTTTAGCATTGCTGTGTTTGCACAGAATATTATGCACTGATGAAAAATACCCTAACATTTACATACTGTATGGCTCTTACGTTGGAAACTGTCTCTGCCAGGGTGATGGTGCTTTAAGATGCTGGCTTACAATCCGTTTCACAAATCATCACTTAATACTGGACAAAGGATTCCTAGATCAGGAGGGTTAGCTTAAAAGAGAAGTAAAAGTTTTGTTTTTTTTCCATATTCACGCTTGCTTAGGTGGATACAGCGTGGGTCCCCCCGGCGCCTCTACACTGAGAACCGAGAGATCGAACATTGTCGATGGCTTGGTTCTCACAGCTGCCCGAGCAGAGAGCTGCTGACTGTCAATCAGTCCTCTCTCTGCTGAAAACGGTTCACAGTAGTGCAAATATGGATCACTCCTGTGATCTATGGGAGAAGTACACCCAAATGAGCTTTGGCTGGACTTCTCCTTTAAGAGATAACAGACATTACCTGCTTAGAAGCTTGGTGAAGCTGGCCATACATGGATCATAATTCAGCCAGTTCAACAGGATCAGGACAAATTTTAATGACATGCACGATCATTCCCATTCATGAGAAATCGATCAGTTGACTCTTCACAAAGGGGTTTGTTGGTATATTTTCGCTCGATCGGCACATGCAGCCAACCGGCTGCTGCGCCGATCAATGTATACTGATGACGAGGTGTTCCGCTGTCAGAATACAATGACACAGCTGGAAAATTTTCCCTGACTGGCGGATTGAAAAAAAAATGTAAAAAATTAGTGATGTATGGCCAGCTCTAGGCTATATGCAATTACCCAGGTGTGCGTTTACTATTCTAATGGAGACTTAAATGGGTATTTGGCAAGATTTTTGACCAGTTTTAGTACTGTAACCGTTTAGCATGTCAATAATTCTTCCCCATTTTCGCCATGAACCGCTGCAGTGGCCACTTTGATGTCCATCTACTGACCGTTGCAGTACGAGAGAACATTGTCTTATGCTCCTTTCACACTGGCGGAGTGCGCCAGCAGATCCGCCCGCTCAGCAGGGGATCTCTCCGCTGATCGGCGCTGAGCAGACAGCTCACAGGTCCGTGTCTGCTCGCCTGAAGCAGACTGTCCTCTTTGGGCTGTAGGATGGAAACGGACCGCCTGTCCGTTTCCACCCAACTGTCATTTAATCCACCAGATGGATGGGGAACGGATTCCCAACCAACTGTTTTTAGCAGACAGGATTGGATGTCAGCAGACACGTCTGCTGTCATCCGCCGCTTCATAGAGATCAATGGATGGTCAGATAGAGTCCCCCTGAAAATCTGACAAGCGGACCCGATCGGTCAGTCGGTGTAAAAGGGGTCTTAGTATGTTGGTTTGGTAAGGGGGATGTTTTATATATTCAGGCAGGGCAAGCTGTCCCTGCCGGGAGAACACAGTGATTATTGCTAGTGGCCATACCAGCTGCTAGCGAGAATTGCAAGTAAATCAGACAGGCTGGTTGTTCCAAAGTTGATCGATTGATCAGCTTGGTACATTCAGCCTGCCCATACACAGTTCAAAACTCAGCCGGTTCCTGCAGAATCGGCCGAGATTCAAACCGTCTATGGACGGCCTAACTAACATAAAGCATTTTCAACAAACTGCATCCAGTTTTTTCCTTCAATAAATGTTATTTTTAATCTTGCAGACTTGTATATGCTGGCTAAAAAAAGAATAATATTGACTAAACAATAAAAATATTTCTAAAAACATTGTAACCACCATAATAAAATAAGTACAAAACTATATATACGTTTCCTTTAAAATACCAAAGAAAAAAATATGCTTTGTTTTCTATAGAATGTTCTGGTTTTAGCATATTTGATGTAGTACCCCCTAAACTCCTAGAAGTGCCCTTTGGGGTACTTTTTCCACACATCAAGAATAACTGGTTTATACAATCAACAATATTTGGTAGGGTGGTTCAATGAGTAAGTGAAAAGATTAGATTCAGATCAATCAATTGGAAATAACATTTTACTAATTGGACTACAGTTAAGCCAGCCAGAGATGACTCAAATCTCAGCCGGTTCAGCAGGAACCATCTATGGACAGGCTGATTGTACCCAAGTCGATCCATCGATTGACTTGGGTACAACCAGCATGTCAGATTTCTAGAATGCGATTATTGCCCATGGCTATAGCCGCTAGCAATAATTGCTGTGTCCTCCCGATGGGGACGGCTCCATGTGGCCCCCCAGCCAGGAGAGCACAAACGCTCCGCAGGATGCATTTCCCCATCCATGCTGACTTTGTTGATGGGGGAAATCAAATGGTTCTTTCCTAAAACCCGTGGCTGCATGAAAAAAAATTGCATCATCTATGGCCTGACTTACTTGAACTTTGAATGGTTGTTGTAGGTTAGCGCTCTATGTAGAACCACAGACTCTATACTACTTAACTGCTGGATTGTGGCTACAGGTTATGTCTCTCTGAAGAACCCTTATATTCTGAATTACACTACTGAATGTTGAGAAGGAAGGGACCTGGCAGTCAGCTGGCAATCCTCACATAGAAAACATTACTGGCAGACTGAACCAATTAACCAAATTTATGACGATGGACTGAGTCATCTATCGATAGAATAAAACTCAATTACCTAAAGAAATCTTAGCAGATAGAGATATGTTAGCGTCAACTGTAATGGTTATTTCATAGCAGCAATTCAGGGTCAGATCGGCACAACAGCCAGTTCTGGGACTTAAAGCGCCCTACCCCAAAGATGTGACATTAACCAACCTTAGCCAAACCTGATATAGAACCAATGTGTGGAATAAGTATAGGCTGCAGTAAGCCATGTTGATAACTAAAGCCCACTGGTAGAGACAGGACAGATTGCAGGAGATACTCAGCGAGATACTCTATCACACAGCACTTGGAGACTGAAGAGCATAGAGCTGACCTCACCAGTATAATGCTGTACCTGCACCATCCAAACTTAAAATGGTTGTAAACCCCTACATACTGTATATCCAGTAAAGTGACTGGCCTCAGGGGATACACAGAGGTGAAACAAATCCTCCTATACAAAAGTTGTACCTGTTTATCTGCATCAATTTTTCCTCACCATCCTTGTTTTTTTGATCAGTATGTGGCCGTCCCTGCTCAACAGAAGTCGATCATTTCATTTTTTGGCATGAATTGCCCAAAATTCAAGCCGTCTATGGCAGCCGTTAGGCTCGGTTCACACTGCCGCGACTTGGGATCCGACCTGTGAGACTCCAAGTTGCATGACATGTGAAATCCTATGTTAGTCAATGAGGAGTTGTCTTAATTAGCACTACTAAAGTCGCTCCAAATTTATAAAATGTTCCCGTACTACTTCAAGGCGACCTCTATCTGACTTGTGCCCATAGACTTTAATGGAAGTCGCCTCCAAGTCAGTCGCACCAAAATAATACGCAGTCTCATAAAGTCGCCAGGAAGTTGCAGTAGTGTGAACTGATTACTAGTCTTGAGCAAGCTCTAGATTTTTTTTTACTGCTGTAAGGAAAAGTAAACAGCCAGGGCATTGCATAGGGCAGTGATGGCAACCTTGGCAAACCAGATGTTTTGGAACTACATTTCCCATGATGGTCCACTACACTGCAGAGTGCATGAGCATCACGAAAAATGTAGTTCCAAAACATCTGGGGTGCCAAGGTGCCATCACTGGTATACAGTTTAGTAGACGTATCTGGATTGGACAACTTCCACAACGGGTATGACAGATTACATATCATTTTCAGCTGCATATTTAGCGTCTTTTCAAAACGAAAAATTTAATATAAGCCAATTCAGTAAACTGAGAAAAACTGCAAAAGTTGGTCAAATGATGGAAATCTTTATCATGAGATGACAAAGCTGCCTTCAGAGAAAAAATAGAGAATGTGAATTGAATAAAATCTTGTCTAACCCATATGGGTAAAAGAGCAGATGTTGTCAGTGCTGAATAAGCCCAGACTGCGTGCCATGGAGCTTTCCCCTTTTTACGGATATCACACCAGCACATTGCATCCCTTCCCAAATAGATTACAATCTAATTTTAGGACCTGAGACAGATAAAATGACTTGCCAAAAGGTCACACAAAGTTAGAACAGGGTCTCTCCAAAAGCACTCCACCCACCTCATGGACCACTAATCACACCCAAGCCTCTTCACACTAAAAAGATATTACTGTATGCAACCGAACGAAGAGTACACCTGGCAGTTGATTACTTTCACAACAGGTTCTTGAAGTGACAGACGATTTGTCTTTGTGTTACTAGAACAGAATTTAGGAAGTGGTCATGATGGAGTGTTAATTCACTCCCAGCTTCAGCTGCCCCTTCCAACCTGCCTCGTAGACACCTTCTAATTACAGGACCCTGAAGATAATCGCCTACCATGTGCAGAACTAAAGATGGTGACGGACAGTTTTCCTAATAACACTACCCAGTTCATTTGTCCGATTACAGGGTAGGATGGCAGCTCTGGATGACCTAAGTACAGGACCTGGGAAGGTAGGGCAGTATTCATTAGATGGGATGTATACAATTGAAGTGTTTAAAGCCTAACTCTAGGCAACTAAAAAATGATCCTTTGCAGTAAGGAGGCACCCACACTGCAAGGGCTAATAACCTGTTTTGTCTTGGGGAGAGAATAAACTGTTTTACTTACCTGATCCAACCCTTCCCATCAAATTAGTTGTCAACTGTCCCTCGGCGTCCTCAGATCCAGTACAGGGCTATATGGACCCTGCTCTGGTCTACATGACGTCCGGATTCTAGACCGGTGGAGTGTAGGGGTGCAGACAATTCAGGGAGAAGCACAGGATTGGGTAAGTAAATCTTTTTATTGTTCCTCCAGACAAAAAATTGTTTTAGTTGCCCAAAGTTGGGCTTTAAAGTAGAATTCCATGCTATGCCCACACTGCAGGGGTTAACTTCTCTTATGTCTAAGGGACCAAGCAAAACAATTATTACCCGATCCTCCTTTCTGGCAGACTACGCCACACTGCTAAACCGGTGCCTGCAGACAGTCCTCCCTTGCACTCAGGTGGTCGGATGCCCCCGTCAGGGGTGTCCAGTCTTTTGATCTTCTTGGGTGACACTGAAAGAAGAGGGATTGTCTTGGGCCGCACATAAAATACTCTAACAATAAGGAAATCTGCAGGTTGGGGGAAGGGGGTGCAAGAGTGTATTTCCATTTTTTTCAGCCAAATTGGGAGAACGTTGGGACTTTACATCTGCAAAATGTTCCCACTCACACAGCATAAATGTAAAAATAATTAAACATTGCTGCTTACATATTTACTTGCTCTTTTCTGAAAACTCCAATTCTAAAGTTTTCCCCTGCTATGTTATGTTAATTAGTGGGCAGGAGGTAGTGTAAAGTTTATCATAATTATCCGGTCTGTACTGGGCTGGACAATCTCCTTATCAGTTGTGAACTAGATTTGAACAGCCCATCCTAAAAAAGGATTCAAGATGTAAGTTCTACATTGTAAGTTAATGAAAGGCAACACAGCTGATCCCTGCACTGTCCACCCACATTCAAATTGTTCAGAGTAGACTGCAGTCTTCCCAAAGGCCTGCTTTAAAGAAACTAGAGAGGTAAGAAATGTTTAAAAAATAGTTATAGGAATTGCTATAGTTTATAGTTACATAGTTAGTAAGGTTGAATAAAGACACCAGTCCATCCAGTTCAACCTGAGCGAGTGTGGGTGTGCGTGCCTACAACTGTCCCTATCCCTGTACATTGTGACTCATTAAGACACTCTATTGCTGTGTGAAGGGAACACTTAACATATTAAGGTTTTCCTAAATGTAACCGAAAAAAAAGGGATCTACGCTTTCACAAAAACGTTTGGATGGAATAGCTTTACATCCCAGAGAACCTCTAAGCAGAGCACAATAAACGCTAGCCAACAACCAGAAGGGATGCTGGCATTGGGGCAGAGAACACCTCCGCAGCACTTTACACATGGCTGCAGGGGTGGGACCAGCTTGTCCTAGACAAGAACAGCCTCCAGCACTGGGCGACAGCCAGCCAGGCAGGTTTCCTGTAAAAGGTAATCTGCACTGGCCTCCTAATTAAATTGTTAGTTAACTGGATATATCTGGCTTGAAGACTGGAGCCAACCGATCAGCATGACACCCAAGCAACTAGCATTTTTAAAAAGGAGAGATCAGCAACGGTGGTCTAAATTTTTCCATCAGTACCACTTCTGTAAATGTAGGACTCCAGGCAACAAGTAAACATGTAGATCTATGCCCACTCCAATCCCTCTGGAATGGGGGCCCAACCACACTATGAATCCAATAGGAAAAGCAGGAAGTTGCACACTGAAGAGCCCACTGCAGCACCACTTAGGACAGGTCCACCCCACACAGGCTTGATCACAGACAATGTCCTGGTTTAATAAGATGTCATCAGATCACAACTTCCTGATTTTCTATTGATTGAAATAAATTGCCATAAATCTGTTAAAGGGGGTATGTATTCTGTTCAGGAAGTCTAAGGATTCACATACCCCTATCACAATGCATCTCCGGTCTTTTTTGGTTCATCTTTACAACCACCTGTTTTATCTGCACTGTACAGTATAACTGTAGTAAGATGATTCAGAATAACTGTCAATGCATTGAAAAGTTGACAGAGGGAACCATTACAGCTGAATCAGGTAACAGGACTGTCACCTGCCTGATATACAAGTAAAGGCAAAAGGGAACTAGAGCAATATATATCCCACAGTATTATTAAACATAAATTAAAAGCATAGTGATCTATGCAAACATAATAATGAAATGACAATGTCACCTGCCTGGCTGCATGGTGTGAAAAGATGTGCAGGAATCCAAAAACAAGCCTGCCATCTTGCAGAATAATGGGTATTCGTAGACTAAAAGAAAAAGAAGGAGAGCGCACCGACCTAGTGCATTACCACTGGTAAAGCTTTATTAAAGCGTAAAAAACAGCAAAATATATACTCAAACACGAGCATTTGTATGAGGCTTTGACAATTTAGCAGGTTGTGATATCAGTTTGACCCACTCAACATCAGCTCCTGGCTTACCAGTGTTTTGAACAGCGAACCTGCTAAATTGTCAAAGCCTCAAACAAATGCTCGTTTGTGAGTATATATTTTGCAGTTTTTTATGCTTTAATAAAGCTTTACCAGTGGTAATGCACTAGGTCAGTGCGCCCTCCTTTTCTTTTTCTGCAACAAAAAATGTACATGAAGGCCTTCATGCTACAATTTCCTTAAATAGTATGATTCACCAAAAAATTAAAGCTCAAGCGATCCTGAAAATTAGTGCCAGAATTTTGGTAATAATCATGGAAAAAGATGATCAACAAAAACTGTACAGATGTTTAATACACACACAAATACATAGCTGCAACCTGCCTAGTGACAGGGACACATGCCAAGCACACAAAGGAGTAGTTAGCAGGTGCTCATTAATTGGCATTATTAATTTGGTTCTTGTTTGGGAAGCATCAAGCAGTGAAGAAGGAATTCTGGGACGGTCTCCTCGTGCTCTCTGCTGACTTGCAAAGGATTTCCATGACTGCTATTTTCCATCAAGGGACATATCATTTGTAACCAGCACACACAATGACACAGGATTTTTCTCTTATATATACTGTATATGGACCGGTGTTAAGACTACAGATACAAAAAGAATACTGGGGGGGGAGAAATATTTCCTTTGCCTCATATGGACATTCTGCATTTTAATACAAAGCCACAGGCTGATCTTTTAAACAAAACTTCATCACATCTGCAACGACATACTGAAAGCTACACACACACACACACACAATTATTTCAGGTAGGCAGCCGACTACCCAATCAATAGCAGTTGAACTACAATTCCCAGAATGTACATGTGGGTTGGTAGGTATATGAAAAGGTCTAAAACATTCACTAAAGAACCCTCTCTGACATAAGGATTAGCATGAAGTATCATACAACATCAAAGGCATGACAATGATGCTGGGTGGAAGAGATCTTCCATAGAAATCTCTGATGCCAATATTTGGGCAAAGAGGAGACTCTACTCAATGTTAATGTTTTTCAATATGCCTATGCATTACATCTCCAGTAATTCATATCAGTGATGGGGGTCTTTTTATATTTGTGGTCAGTGGGAAGACTGCCTCCTTTACAGTGGTGGTCAGAATGCCATCCTTACAGATAATTATAAAGATCACTGGTGTCATGTCACAGACTCTGCCAGGTGGCACTGGCCCTGGAAGTATGCAAGCACCATAAAAATGGGAGGTCAATCAGCCACAGCTCAAGGAAGCCTTAGCAGCCTCTAAAGGAACCAGGAGCAGAGCCTAAGGCCTAATGGCCGAAAAGCATTGGTTGTTTTACAGCCGTTAAATATGTTTTTGCAATAAAGCATAACCCCTGCTCTAAAAAAGCAATCAATTGCAAATTGTTCTTGAAAAAGTACTCAATCCTGTGCGTCAACGCACGCCCCGCCGGTAAATGCACAGTGGGACGTAGTATAACACAGTCTCCCCTCACTCATGCCCGCCTACTGAAGAACTTGCTTGACAGCACCTCCTGTTTGTGTTGCTGCTTTCCAATATAAGCACAGGCCATTGCAAGAACTCATGGCACTATGCACTCGGGAATATAGTTATATCACCACAGCCATGTGACTAAGTAATCATGCCATAATGACGAAGCACATCAGGGCGGGGGTATACAGCAACCGGAAATGAAGTCAACACTCTGTACTGGATGTAATGCGAACCGGACGTGATGCAGAAAGCAAGTTCAGCGAGATACACTGATCACTGGCTGCATGGTTCTGGCGTTTTTGACATTGATGAGCATAGGTTAGATTATGTGTGAGTGCAATTTTAACTGGGTATATGTTTTAAATAAATGTGGTTTAAAATGGGACTATGCTTTGTTAGTTATTCTTATCTCCCCGTTTGTGTGCAGTACTGGAAGTGGAACCATTATACGGATTTTGATGAGAGCCTTTGTTCTTTATAAAGTCGGTGAGTGTGACACCTTAAAGGGAGTGAAAATCACTTGGAGCGCAGTGGTGGATATAGTTAGTCCTGGTGAAGTAGACTACACTAAGATTGTTTGGGATCATTACATTGAATTTATTAATTTTATATTATTTTACATTGTGGTGGCCTTTGTATTGTTACACGTTTAGCACTGGGTGGTTAGTGTTTGCGAAATTAAGTGTAGCGCTACCCTAGAGTGTTAGTTTATTGACTGTATTTTTGGTTAATCATCTGAACTGGAAAGGGAGAATAAACAGAAGTTTTAGGTTTCAATGAATAAAAGGAATTTTTCGGCATAGACCAGTTATCCAACTGTTGGGGGGGTGAAATGCAAAACAAATATGTTAATTTTCTTTTGAGAGTTTAGGACTACTTTAACCAAGTCAATAAAAACCTTTGTTAGACAAAATGCAGCATCTTCCCAGTACTCTTTCCAGGTCAGCAATCAGTATTATACACCCAGTACTCTTTCCAGGTCAGCAATCAGAATTATACACAACGGCATATATGATTGTAAATATATGCGAGTTTATATCTACTGCTAGGAGTACAGTGCTAAGTGTAATCAGTAAAAGCAGTCAAGTGACATTGGGTAATCATGTATAAATGCTGAACCGTATCAGCCAACAAGAATGAAGCACCTTCCTTGTATAGCAGCCCACTTCTACAAATGACTGTATTCAGGAAACATCCAAATTAACAAAAGGACACAAATTTTAACTCTTGGGGCCATGTCACACCAGGAATCGCATTCATCAGTGATATCAGCCCATTAAATCTTATCAGCACCAAAAGCACTACTTCTGGAAAAACACTGCAAACGCATCGCACAGTGCAGAAGTACAATGTGATCCGGTGCAAACCCACTGCATTTGCAACTTGCGTTTGGGGTATTGTTAAAATTGACACCCACTGCAGATCGCAACTGTAGTGTGTTTTGAACACGGTATGGGAAATGTGCACAGAACTTGAGTTTCCCCCAATGGGGAAAAATCAAAACAATTTAGAATTATGAACTTTAATAAAGGAATCTCAAGGTGGTTAACATTTCAGATATTCCTCGACATCAAGGCAATGAGCCTGCCATATAATGTGGTTTCGTTCTCAGTACCATCTTACCTCTAGCAGACAGCTTCTTAGTATTGATAATCTTTGCAGCATATTCCTGACTGGTGGATTTCTTCACACATCTTCGGACTACAGAAAAGGCACCCCTTAAAAACACGGCAGATAAAAAAATATAGATTAATGAAAATATAAGCCAGACAAAACACATAAAATATTGATTTCATGTTAGGCTATCTGCACGCTAGGCATTTAACCCACATGCATGCAATACCAGCATTTTAGTAAACCAGAAGGCTTACAGCCCCGCTGCCTGCAGCCTGTCACAGTCCATGGCAGGCTGAAGTATGCTTCTTCTGGAATGAACTAAATGCTGTACTAAGTGGTAATTGCGTTTAGGGTTCTATACCTTCAGAGACATATGCCAGGATTGCAGGTATTCTGCATTCTGGGCATATTGTATGTCCCTGAACGCATAGGGGCCCAAATTAAAGTACCACCCTAACCCTATGTACAGCACTCAACGCTGCACCGTTGCCACCTGGGCACACTAAAATGCCAAGATTGGACAAACATGGGCTAAATGCCTAGCTTGCAAGTAGCCTTATAAGTAGTTTACAACAACATTTAAAAATAAGATTTTGAGTCAACATCTTTTTTAAAAGTAAATATAGTTACATAGTAGGCGAGGTTGAAAAAAAAAAAAAGACACAAAGTCCATCAAGTCCAACCTATGTGTGTGATTATGTCAGTATTACATTGTATATTCCTGTATGTTGCGGTCATTCAGGTGCTTATCTAATAGTTTCTTGAAACTATCGATGCTCCCCGCTGAGACCACCGCCTGTGGAAGGGAATTCAATATCCTTGCCGCTCTTACAGTAAAGAACCCTCTACGTAGTTTAAGGTTAAACCTCTTTTCTTCTAATTTTAATGAGTGGCCACGAGTCTTGTTAAACTCCCTTACGCGAAAAAGTTTTATCCCTATTGTGGGGTCACCAGTACGGTATTTGTAAACTGAAATCATATCCCCTCTCAAGCGTCTCTTCTCCAGAGAGAATAATTTCAGTGCTTGCAACCTTTCCTCAAAGCCAATATCCTCCAGACCTTTATTAGCTTTGTTGCCCTTCTTTGTACTCGCTCCATTTCCAGTACATCCTTCCTTAGGACTGGTGCCCAGAACTGGACAGCATACTGTAGGTGCGGCCGGACCAGAGTCTTGTAGAGTGGGAGAATTATTATTTTATCTCTGGAATTATTCCCCTTTTTAATGCATGCCAATATTCTGTTTGCTTTGTTAGCAGCAGCTTGGCATTGCATGCCATTGCTGAGCCTATCATCTACTACGACCCCCAGGTCCTTTTCCATCCTAGATTCCCCCAGAAATTCTCTCCCCAGTGTATAGATTGTATTCATATTTTTGCCACCCAAATGCATTATTTTACATTTTTCTACATTGAACCTCATTTGCCATGTAGTCGCCCACCCTATTAATTTGTTCAGATATTTTTGCAAGGTTTCCACATCCTACGGAGAAGTTATTGCCCTGCTTAGCTTAGTATCATCCGCAAATACAGAGATTGAACTGTTTATCCCATCCTCCAGGTCATTTATGAACAAATTAAATAGGATTGGTCCCAGCACAGAACCCTGGGGGACCCCACTACTCATCCCTGACCATTCCGAGTACTCCCCATTTATCACTACCCTCTAAACTCGCCCTTGAAGCCAGTTTTCAATCCATGTACTCACCCTATGGTCCATGCCAACGGACCTTATTTTGTACAGTAAAGGTTTATGAAGAACTGTGTCAAATGCTTTTGCAAAATCCAGATACACCACGTCTATGGGCCTTCCTTTATCTAGATGGTAACTCCCCTCCTCATAGAAGGTTAATAGATTGGTTTGGCAAGAACGATTCTTCATGAATCCATGCTGATTACTGCTAATGATACCGTTCTCATTACTAAAATCTTGTATATAGTCCCTTATCATCCCCTCCAAGAGTTTACATACTATTGATGTTAGGCTAACTGGTCTGTAATTCCCAGGGATGTATTTTGGGCCCTTTTTAAATATTGGTGCTACACTGGCTTTTCTCCAATCAGCTGGTACCATTCCAGTCAGTAGACTGTCAGTAAAAATTAGGAACAATGGTCTGGCAATTACTTGACTGAGTTCTCAAAGTACTCTCGGGTGCAAGCCACCTGGTCCCGGTGATATATTAATGTTAAGTTTCCCAAGTCTAATTTTAATTCTGTCCTCTGTTAACCATGCAGGTGCTTAACCATGAAGTGAAAAAAAAAAAAAAAAATCAGCATAAACCTATGTTAGGATAAAAGAGGTACTGTAAGGATCCTATTTTAATGGCACGCTCTCCGTAGGACCCTCAGAGCTCCAACAACGTGCCAATAAAGTATAAGGCAACCCCAATGGATGTAATTTATTGAGGCCCTGGCCTGTAACAATGGAATGTTTTATTTACCAGCTTTCAAGAAGTTGGCAGCTCAAAGAGCATGGATGGCGCTCTAAAGGGCCAGCAAGGTACATTTAGGTTTACCTCATATATAATGCCTTATATTTTCGGGTGGTAAATAAACAGCACTTTGTACTACTAGTTCTATCATAAACTATATCTAAAGCCAGGCTTTTTTCTTTATTTTGGATAGAGGATTCTCTTTCAGCTATTGGTGGCCAGATAGACACCAATAGCAAACAGACAGAAAATGTAACAGGAATGTGAATAGAATATGTTTTCTTTAAGGACCTCTTAAATATGGACGATTAGAGGCTTAAAAGCGCTCAAGTGTACAATCCCCACTCACTGGGATCTGCAAAAGGTGCATATAGCTGGCCACACATGTGGTTGTAAACACGGAAATGCCGATGCTCCTCTGCATCGCCGTTTACCCATGTATGCACATAGAACGTACTTCCCTGAATGCGAAACAAACACAGGAACGTGGAAAGCGCTGGGAATTTTACCCTTGAGTACTATTGAAAATCGAAATGGTCATGTGCAGGAGGCGTTAGTCTGTAAATATATTTACACTTTAGCAGCACACATTTCACAACGGGCAGATTTAATATTGTTTACCAGTAAAAACAGTTTTAATATGGTTTATTCTGTGACTCGTTCACTAAAAATCCCTAAAACAGAGAACACTGGTAGTAATGCTCTGTGACTGGTGGCATTTGTTTTATATTCCAATCTCACCATTCCATTAATGGGTGACCTCAATTAGTGGATTAAGGTTGCGGACCACCATATTAGTGAAGCACAGACTGCAGACACTTTCTCAGCAATAGTGTTATGGAGTGTGGTAATATGCCTCCACAATGCGGCCTAGGCAGGAGCCGTGGCCTCTGATTTAGTTAGTGAACTAACAGGCTAACATTTATTCAAGCTACGACGCTGCCGCCTCAGATGACTGGTCCAATTTACTGAAAAGCAAACGATAATCCCAATATTACAAAACCGTGCACACACACAGGATCAACTAGAAGGTCCACACAACGGGAGGGGTCAATATAACAAGCTAAATGCTGACAGAATCAGGTGCTATCTAGGATAAAAACCATCTGCCAGCCTTATTAAAAGATATGAAAAGGTTTGGCATGGTTTATTTCTTAAAGTGGTTCCAAAGCTAAAACTATTTTTACCCTTAATGCACTCCCTGCATTAAGGTAAAAAAGGTTTTACCACTAGCTATGCTCTACCAACAACCCCCCCCGCCCTGCCCCCTCCCCAAACACCTTAGTCATCTCTCTTTCTGCTCTCACGGGCTACACAGAGGGTGGGAGCCATTGGCTACTGTTGCTGTCAGTAAAATCCTGTGAGGAGGGAGTGGGGGAGGGTCGAACCAAGCTGTGTGCGTCTATGGACCCACACAGCTCAGCTCAGGAGCGTGCCAGCTTGTGGGGAGCACTGGAGGGGGACCCAAGAAGAGGAGCCGCTCTGTGCAACACCTTTGCATAGAGCAGGTGAGTATAACATGTTTATTGTTTTAATAAAAAAATAAATCCTTTACAACTGCTTTCATTTCTACATCTGTAAACTGGCAGATGATGCTAACAGTTTCACTGCGTCTGGGGAATTTTATATAAGACACATCACTCCTTCCAGAGAGCAGAACGGAAATTATTAAGCGCTGAAATGTCACCATAAATGTGTCTGAAATAATTCACTATTGACCTCCTCCTGCCCCGCCTCAATCATGCTTTAGTTGATAAATTACCCCAGAGACAGGGCCTAGTCCAGCTGTATTGATGCACCGGGGTGCTGCAGCAAAATGCATCTGCCTGGAATATGTGCATTTTATCTGTGCATGAACCAGTTTCAGAGTGCTGCCACATCAGTGTTGGACCTCCTTTCACATAGTGGTACAGGAGCAGCTGGCAGGCATTCCAGAGGCGATACAACCTTCTCCTGAAAACCGGTTTTATTTTGTTTTTTTATTTCATAATCCTAGCATTTGGCCTGCAGCTGCAGCTCACCCCCATTCACTTAAAGTGACGTTAAAGGCTCATTAAATAAATGAGGGGGCACTGGCTCCACCTCTTCATCCAGTGCCCCTAATAGCAAGCTGCTTGCTCTGGAGGCACTGGTGCATGCTCACTCCCAAGCCCCACTCTATGCATCCATAGAACACAGAGCTGCAGCTCACGCTCCCCAATCCCTTCTCATTGGATCACTGGCAGTGATTCATAGTAGCCGGAGCCAATAGATGTGGAATGAAAAAGGAGAGACCCAAGAGATGCTCAGCTCTGGTGCATGTCGCTGGATCAAGAGGGAGCTCAGGTGAGAATTGAGGGGGGGCCGCTGCACACAGGTTTTTTTACCTTCATGAATAGAATGCATGAAGGTAAATAACCTTAAAAAGCACTTTAAGGGTATGATTTTTTTTCCGTAGCCGCAAAGTAAAGCATCGTGGCCGCAGCATGTGTACAATCCCATCAGACCACTGTTGCAGCTTAAGAGGATAAGAAAACCACAACTCAACTGCCTATTTTTACCACCCCCCGCCACCTGTATATAACCTGTTTTTTGCCTTTAAGGGTACATATTTTTGTGTAAGCTTAGGGTAGGGGCATTAGGTTTTAAGATCCACCGAGGCAGAAGCTGATGTAACTAGTGACAGAGCAGGCACACCTATTGCTCATACCACCTGTGAGAAGAATACTGAAGACTACGATACCTGTGCGATAGGGACTTGGGTCATTGTTCACTCCTGCACCTCAGACATTCAATAAACACTTTGTATTTAAAAAAATAAACATAAAAAAATATACAATGAATACAAGATGTTGTCTGATGTGACAAGGTAGATAAAATGTTTTTTTTTTTTTAAATCAGGTCTTTTTGATTTAAATCAGATTTTTTTTTTCTTCAAATTTATTTTAATAAAATGCTTTTGGAGTAAAAATCTAAAGATAGTTTTCTATCTAACATCTAACATGCATTATTATCCGCTTCAGCCCCGGAAGATTTTACCCCCTTCCTGACCAGAGCACTTTTTGCGATTCAGCACTGCATCGCATTTAACTGGCAATTGCGCGGTCGTGCAACGTTGCACCCAAACAAAATTTACGTCCTTTTTTTCCCCCATAAATAGAGCTTTCTTTGGTGGTATCTGATCACCTCTGTGGTTTTTATTTTTTGTGCTATAAACAAAAAAAGAGCGACAATTTTGAAAAAAAAGCAATATTTTTGCTATAATAAATATCCCCCCCAAAAAAATATATATATATATATATATATATATATATATAAATAAAAAAAAACACTTTTTTTTTCCTCAGTTTAGGCCAATATGTATTCTACATATTTTTGGTAAAAAAAAAAAAAAAATTGCAATAAAGCGTATATTGATTGGTTTACGTAAAAGTTATAGCGTCTACAAAATAGGGGATAGTTTTATGGCATTTTTATTCATTTTCTTTTTTTTTTTTTTTTATTAGTAATGGCGGCAATCTGCGATTTTTATCGTGACTGCGACATTATGGCTGACACATCGGACACTTTTGACACTATTTTGGGACCATTGTCATTTATACAGTGATCAGTGCTATACAAATGCACTGATTACTGTGTAAATGACACTGCCAGGGAAGGGGTTAAACACTAGGGGATGATCAAGGGGTTAAGTGTGTCCTAGGGAGAGATTCTAACTTTCTGGGGGGATAGGCTTCCACTCACATAACAGCGAACACTGCTCCCGATGACAGGGAGCAGTGATCTCTGTCATGTCACTAGGCAGAACAGGGAAATACCTTGTTTACATTGGCATCTCCCCGTTCTGCGGCTCTGTGACACTAACACCGGGAGACTGGCGGACATAGAGTCTGCGGGTCCCGCAGGCACGGCCACGCTAGCCCCGCCAATTAAAGGGGATGTAGAGGTACTCCCATTTGCCCACGTATATCGGCGTGCATCGGTCGGCAAGTGGTTAATTTAGTTTACTCAGCATGTAAGGGAGCTTAGTTATGTAGCATGAGACTGTATATTTTGCAATATTTACATTTTTGGTAAACTCATTCAATGAATCCAAGCTCTGCAAGCTGAGATAACATGCACTGCATTGATGCATTCACACACATTAACAGTAACCATGAGATAAAACAAAGTTCGGGAATATTCCTTTATCCCATTGTTTTGCAAATGTATGTACACTACAAACTGTATGATTGTTTGAAGAGAAATGCATCTTTACCAGGCTCTAAGTGTGAGGAGGAAGGGCAAGCAGTAAAAATGAAAGCGAAACCTTTTAATCAGCTTATAAACCATGTGATCTTTCTGCACATAGCTTGAAGTACTTATTTCCTCCCTTAATGAGCAAAATGGCAGCAGGCCGTAAAAGAGAAACAGTTTGGGAATATTTTATTGAAGTTCCTCTACCCATGGGTAAAGCAGGTATGCATGCAAAATGCAAGCAAAGCAACAAGGAGATGCAAGGCCTGACCCAGCTGATATATTCAGTTTAAGGCTGACCATACATTATACAATTTGCTTGTACAACTTTCCTTTAGATTTACCAAAACCATATGAGGTCAAACTTAAACACTTTCAATTTGTATGCAATCAGGCAGGCCCTTGCACTACATAGTTGAAGGTAAATCAAAAGAAAATTGAATAAGAAAACTGTATAATGTAGAGGTCGATCGATATGGGTTTTTCTCTGGCCGATGCCGATATTTAGAAATCGGGGTGGCCGATGGCCGATATGATGCCGATTTTTGCGGCTGATATTTTAGGCCGATTTTTTATTTTTGGCAGGTGGCACTGGCAAGTGGCACAGGTTGGCGAGAGAGAGAGAGATAGATAGATAGAGAGAGAGAGAGGGAGGGAGGGAGGGAAAGGGGTGGGGCCACATACACGTAGCGGCCCACCCAGATCCCATCCCATTGGCTGGTGCTGGATAGCTGGGTCCCACCCACCCCCGACATCCAACCTCAATTTTGACAGCTCCTTTTTCTCTCCACACAGTTTCACACACTGCGGCGCTGCTCTGCCAACAGAGTGTGGAGAAGGGAGGAGGAACCCCACATTCCTCCTCCCTTCTCCACACTGCTGGCAGAGGTAAGGCCAGTGTTCAATATCGGCCTAATTTGGATAATAAATGGCTGATGCCAATTTCTCCAAAATGGCCAAATATCAGCCGATATATCGGTCAACCTCTAGTATAATGTATAGCCAACTTAAGTTTGTTTGTTTTTTCAAAGATATTTTGTTTATGCACTTCAGTTACTAAACATTGATGTTTAAGCAAATACAAGAATATGCAATAAAATGTTATTGTTAAAATAAATGAAAGAATTTGAGTAGTTCAACTATGTGTGATTAACCTAAAATCTGTTCTGATATTGCTGTTTTACTAACCTGACAGCTTATTATTCTAAATAGGAAACTTTCATTTTGTTTGCAATTATTAAAGATTCTAACTACCAGCAAGAATAAGTTACATTTAGTCCTTACATTTAAAGAGCACCTGTCATTTCAGATCCATCATGGCAGCGCCTGTTAGCGGGCATCCACTCACCTGCTGCTGCCACGTCCCTCACCTTGTGTCACCTCCACTTCACCAGCCATCCCATTAAAGTGAATGGAACGGTCGGTGAGTTAACAGCAGGTCAGAGGAGGAGCCGCTGAGGGACAAAGATGACAGTTGCTCTTTAAAAATGATGATTTAAATCAAGCCTTTTTACTAGTGATTTAAGTCAGAACCACCCTGCAATGTGGGGATGACATCATCCTTCCCTCCTCTCCAATAAAAGAGTGCCTTACATTCACTGAATAAAATCCAAGGCATTTCCCGAATGGCTGGGGTGTGGGAGTGAGTGATGCTGTGTTTAGTGTAAGACACGGGAAGTCACTTGAGCACCTGCTGTTAGCAGCCAGCACATACGGTATATAGCACAAGGTACTACAGTCATGTGCAGCATCCCCAGCAGCCCTCTGAAGGTGCCTTATGAAGCATTAGATTGCAACAAGCTGGACCAAAAGTTATCATTTAATGCAAGATAATTCCTGGGGTTCTCCTTAAATAAAGTATCCTTCCGCTCCCTATAGCCATATGCTGGTTGCGTAGTGCTGCATCCTAGGTTTTCAAAGCTGGCTCCTAGTTCTGGGTGACAACTGTCCACGATGGCTCTAACATACCGTATTTCACAAATCAGTAAGGACACAGATACCAGACAGGACAAAATCTGCTAGAATTCACTAATATGGATGGGATTGGCTAAAATGGTAGTTCCTGGAGCACAGAGAATCCTAGCTATATCTCTCAACTCCTCTCCAGAGGTCTGCTAACTACTTTCTTGAAGCAAGCATGCCTTCTTCTACTGGACTGCAAAGCGTGCCCTGAGCCTGACGCATGTGAAAAGTGTTGGAATTCAATACAGACTCGGTCACTGATTGAGGAACACAGAAAAATAAAAGCCACAGGAAGAAAGAAAGACAAGAATAAAGGAAGATTTGCCAATATCTGAAGACCTACTGTTTTCTGTAAGAGTGCAAGCATATACTGTATACACACACACATACTGTATATACACACCACACTAATGATTACATGCTCTGTTATGCAAGAGCTTCAAGAATGAGTTATCATAGTAAATCACTACATGATGAGTCACAGTTTTACATCCCCGTCGACAGATTAGACCTATCAGGGGAATATATAAAGGGTATCGTAGACTCCCTTTAAAATTCCATTGGCCCGATGCATCCAAATTGGCAGTGTGTGTGCACAAATCATGAGACCACTCAGACAGGTACCTGAACCTTTCAGGACACTACTACTTCCCGGCCACTGCGTTCATCACACCGACAGGTGGTAGGGAGGGTTTTGTAGGTTTTATAGTAGGAGTGACCAGTGTCTGATGGGGGACTGAGAGACTAGTTCCCCATCAAGTCCACCTGGCTGTTGTATGGATCCATAGCCACTATTCCAATAGCGGATTTCAAATCTGTCCACTGCCATGCGCTATCAAAAGTAAGGCTGACCTAATGGGGAACTGGATCCTCGGTTCCCCATCAGGCTCTGTGGCCAAATCCCACATTTGGGTAGTAACATCACCACTATACCTGGCCCCCTTTCTTTACATTTAGCTTTTGCCTGGGGAAGCTCCCGGCCAATGGCTGAATGAGCCAGGGATAGAGCCCTGTGAAAGAAGCGTTCACATTCATGACATCTCCCCGGCACAGATATGTACCACACTAATGTACGCCATCTCAGAGCTGGTCTTAAAAGAGAAATGTGGGAATGTACAAAACCAAACATACATACCATGCATCATGCATGGTATGACCACACATGGTATACATAAAACATACATACTCAACCAGATGGCTGCAACATCAATCTGATGCTGCAGCCGCCCCCTTCCGGCTCTACACAGAGAACTGATCCAAAAAATGTTGATTGCTCAGTTCTCAGGTCCACTCTGCACAGAACACAGATAGTCAGTCACCAATCTGTGCTCTGCCCCTCCAGCACTCACTGGAGCGCTGGGCTGTGGAGGGGGCAGGAGTGGCTGAGCAAGCTGCCCGTCAGGCATCTGGGTGGATTCTGACATTATTGTCGGATCCCTGCTGAGTATGGACCGGCTCTGCACTGTCAGCCGACAGCGGATTTTAGCCTGCTGTTGGCTAAATCTGGATCAGAGGAGTGCAGAGCGAAGTGCTCTCCTGTGACCCCCGCAGGAGAAGTATGGCCATTGCTGCCAAAGCAACATGCATCAGTAGTTAGAACTACAGTACATGAATTTGTTGCCTGTGTCGGTTATGTTATGGAGACTGGGGCAAGTGCTTGCCTGAGCTGCTAAGCATTTGTCCCAGGGCACATACTGCTCTAAACACAAGAACCACTCAGTGCACCATCCAGCCCTGTCCAACTACATCAGGTGTCAGAGTCTCGTTGACTTTTACAGGCTGCCAGCAGCAGGTAGTCCTAAAGGTCACTACCGACAAAAGGGTGTCATTCAGGCTTTACTAAATTCCTCTGAATGTGTTAATGCAAAATTCACCTGTCAATTTGCTGTGAACTACTAACCCCAGCAAGCCCTTGACCATGTACTACGAAAAGCCAGAAACACTTTTTACCTTTCCTAGCATAAAAAGGTACAGTGCGACATGATGTTCGGTCATCCTAGGATTACCTGTGTATAAATATACCTGTCACATTAACACTCGTTACCAACTGTTAAAAAAAAAAAAAAAACATGAAGCTGTAAGATTTATGGCTCACGTTACTATAATTAAAAGGCAATACACTATAACGCTATAAATTACAGAGCAGGGGATAATTACCATAACTGATTTCATGTAGAAATAATTAAGTATGCAATTTTCACACATTTCTATTACACACATTCATTAACTTTTTAAGCAACACGTTCGTTTAAGACAAGCCTGCAGGACGACGGAGGTTAATGACACAACGAACGATGAAGAAAAATGACAACGCATAAAATGTGGTCCTACTCTTTGGAAGCGATTAAGGTGGAAAAGTGGGTACGCCAAGTTGAAATCTTAGTCGGTGTGAATGATCTAAATCCCTTTTTTTTTTTTTTTTTAATCATTCTTTTTATACTAAAATTACCAGGGATCAGGCCATAGGAGCAGACAGACAGATAATTATGGAAGGTGAACAAAGGAAAAGGATGGGAGAGGGAGATTTGGCCAAAACTTCTGCAATGCAGTGAACAGAGGAGCCATATAAATGAGCAGGACCCACTCATACCTCTACCCAACACATGCTTTAACTCCCTCCATACCAGGCCTGCAACCACTGATAACAAAGGGATTAGGGTCTCCCAGCAAAGGCTCAGCTAGATGTTCTTTGTACATAATCAGCCTGAATTCTAGAGGTAAAGAAGCAATGAAACATACCTGCTACAGTAACAAAGAAAATAGCAAGCAGATGACATGTAGCAATATAGAAAATGTTATGTGTATGTATTAGAAAACCTGAAGACTAATATTTTCGACACACTCAAAAGAATTCATAAATACTGTGTTAAGCTACAACCTGCCAACTTTGCTTTTCCTTTATAGCAATGAAAAAACCTTAAAGGCCAAGTCTGCCTTTTCC
Source organism: Aquarana catesbeiana (assembly GCF_042186555.1). Lineage (NCBI taxonomy): Eukaryota > Metazoa > Chordata > Amphibia > Anura > Ranidae > Aquarana > Aquarana catesbeiana. Next base: position 160,516,862 of record NC_133331.1, on the reverse strand, counting down.
CAAAAATATTATATTATAATATATATATATATATATATAGATATGAAAATGTGCATTTATTATATTTTCCAGCATTGCAACTGTAATCAGTGGTTTCCAAGTGCAATGCCAGGCTCCTGCAGACTCTCTCCAGCTCGATATCTGTACCAAGGTAAAGCTTTCAGTTGGAGAGCTAGAAAAGTGTTGATGGACTAGGAGTGTCTTTATCGATTTGGACCTACCGTTCCGTCTGCCACGGTGGCAGAGCCCTACACAACCATGCAAATTTCAAAAGTGACAGCTGCTATGAGGGTGCACAGGACGGGGGGTCCCATTTAAACTCCCTCTTAAAGTGGAGGTCCACCCACCACTGCAAAAATTAAAAGCCAGCCGTTACACATACTTTAACTGCTGGCTTTTAATAATAGGACATTTCCCTGTCCTGGAGTCCAGCGATGTCGGCACCGCAGCTTTTGTTTGCATCAGCTGCCGGGTGCTGCTGCTGCCGCCGCCATTGTGGGTGAGGGTACCCAGTAGTGTAGCCTTATGGCTTCATGCCAGGAACCCTACTGCGCATGCACGAGTCTCCATTCTTCTCTCCTACTGGCCTGGCGACAGGGGGAGGATGGAGCCACGCGGTGACGTCAATATCCGTGGCTGTGTCTCCCGGAAGTGGGAACAGGATACCTGTCAAAGACTGGTATCCTGTCCCCCTCCCCCCTGAAAGGTGCCAATTGTGGCACCGGAGGGGAAGAGGAAACAAATCAGCATAAGTTCCACTTTTGGGTGGAACTCCGCTTAAAAATGGAAGTTAAAGAGTAGTTCCACGACCCCAGCAAGAAATTAAAAGTCAGCAGCTACACATACTGTAACTGTTGACTTTTAATATTAGGACACTTACCTGTCCTGGAATCCAGCGATATTGGCACCCCAGCCGGTGTTTCTATCACCTCTCGGGTGCTGCCGCCACCATTCGTAAGGGAACCCGGCAGTGAAGCCTTGCGGCTTCACACCCAGTTCCCTGAAGCGCAAAGCACTTTCTGAATGGCCCGGTGGCGGGGGGAGGAGGAAGGGGACCGAACTTCCGAGTGATCGCGCCGCGATCTCCTGGAAGTGGGGATGGGTACCTGTCAAAAACAAGAAAAGGGGCCAAATGTGGCACCGGAGTCAGATAAGCAGAGCTTCCACTTTTGGGTGGAACTTCGCTTTGAGTTCACTTTTTAACTTACCTTTAAGGCTTACCTGTAGGTACAGTGAATATCTCCTAAACTTGCAGTGTTTAGGAGATATTCACACGGGATGCAGCCAATGACATCACCGAAGGATGTCCTCTGAAGGGACAGCATACCTGTAACATAATCACGGCCCCGGCCATTCATACAGCCGGAGCCCATGGACCTGAAAGGAAGATTGGGTGAAGATTGAAGTGCCAGGGAGGCTTGACAGCTCTGCGCTAGAGGGCTCCGTATGCAGGCAAGTCTGTCATAATGTGCTAGTATGCCGTGCATACTAGTACATTATGACTTAAACCTGCAGAGGGGCCCCCCTATTTTTTTTTTTTTTTTTGTGGCGGTTTACCACCGCTTTAAAGGCTAAGGTCAGCTTCATGAAAACAATTATAAATACACATTTTTTACAGGAACCTACCGAGCACTGCACCCATGATCACTGGATCATGGGTGCAATGCCAAACACATGTACACACTGCCAGCAGCTCTGTTTCCTGTACGCTTTTACAGTTATTCTGTTACTGAGCTGTAGACATTGTGAATTGACGTGTCCATTGTGAATGGCAAGCTGTCTGCCACGGTGGAAGACGGGACATGTCACTTTCTCATTCACAGATTCCTTTGAATGAATGACACAGCTGTGTGGTCAGAGCCCCACACAGCCAAGCAGTTTTCAAAATGTGACAGAACACGCTGTCACTGGGGGCAAATCAGGTTTGCAGGGGGCAGGTTTGGAATGTTACACCCCAAATATGGGTGTATTATATAACATGCTCCAAAAGGTTAACTTGGCCTTTAAATATGCCCTTGTTCTAATTTGAGCATTAAGATGTCTGAAGGCACATGAGAGATACTTTTGAAGCAGAATCAGTTGTTTTTAGCCCCATTAGCTTCAGAGGGAGTTTCCCAAAAAAAATAGCAAAAACATGTTATGCATGTTTTTCAGGTCCCTCCATAATAAAAGTCTAGGTTAACAAAAATGCTCTGCTCCTGTACGGCATTTCACTCCTTAAAATGTGCAAGAACCCACATAAAGCTTCAAAAATCGCCCGAACACTCGAGTGATTTCAACGTTAAAGTGACATTAAGAGCCCTTTCACACTGAAAGCGAGAGGGCGTGGGCAGTAAAGCGCCGCTAGTTTTAACGGCGCTTTACTGTCGTTTTAGAGGCACTTTTCGGCCACTAGCGGGGTGCTTTTAACCCCCACTAGCAGCTGAATAAAGTGTTAAAAGCACCGCTGCACATCAATTTCAATGGGCAGTGGCGCTTTAGGAGCGGTGTATACACCACTCCTGAAGCGCCTCAAAGAAGCTGCTTGCAGGACTTTTTTTGACGTCCTGCCAGCGCAGAACCCCAGTGAGAAAGCACTCGGGCTTTCACACTGGGATTGCAGATGAGGCATTTTTCAGGCGCTTTACAGTCACTATTTTTAGCGCTAAAGCGCCTGAAAAACGCCTCCAGTGTGAAAGGGGTCTAAAGGTTCGGGGGATACTTTTTTATTTTAACCCCTTGGAGCATCCTTTAAGGGGTTTAGAATGGTGGGAGGCGGGGCAAGGCTTACAGTCATGCGCCGTCGTGATTGGCCGTCACATCATCACATGATCGGAAAGCTCCCGATCGCAAGCAGCGAATGGGAGATTACCGTTAGCCATCGGTAACTGTGCCAGGAGAACTCTCTCAGCACAGCTCTTTTTGAACTATTGCACGCAAATGTGCGGCCGCTCAGCGCCAAGGCCCACCCGCTGGGAGGCTACATATTTCCATGCGCTTGGCGCCAAGAGGTTAAATAATGTGTCATACATAACTGCTCTGTGCAGTGGTACCCCCCCCCCCCCCCCCCACCTTCTCAGGTCCCCTCCCTCCTGCCTAGTGCCATAGCAAGACTCCCAAACTGCTGCTCTGTGTGTCCATTCACACACACAGTGTGGCTTGGCCCCGCCCCCTCTACCCTCCTTGGCTCACTGATTGTGATTGACAATAGCAAGAGCCAATGGCTGCGGCTTCTGTCTCAGCCAATGAGGGAGAGGCCCAAACCCTCGAGAGCCAAGGCTCTTGTGCACATTGCTGGATCGATATGGAGCTCAGGTAAGATTTTGGGGGCCACTGCTGCACACAGGGTTTTCTTCCTTCATGCATAGAATGCATAAAAGGTAACAAACCTTTGCAACCATATTAAAAGGACAAGTTTACCTTTTCATGAAAAATTAAGAGGCAAACCAACGCCAAATATCCTGACCACTCTCCAGACCCCACTGCACACAGTGGCTATAAGTGATGCCCCATACTGCGCTGGAGTATAGCAGTCCACACCCCAGGAATGAGTATCCATCATAATGCTCACAAAGCCCACGCACTCATTGGTCAGCACAGCCACAAATGAAAAGCACATCTGAGGATTCTTCTAGTAATGTGTCCCAGAACCACTTCTCATTGGTCAGAACAGTCACATGGTGATGCTGACCAATGAGCGATTACCACTGTGTGCAATATGACAGATACTGACTCCAGGGCCATGTACAGACCACTACACTGTCACTGGCAGCCCTGGGTATCACAGCCAATATGAGCAACAGGGTTCAGAGAGGGTGGCAAGGATATTCGGAGTTAATTCATCTTTTCATTTTTCATGAAAACATGACCTAACCTGTTTAAATGTATAAAAATGTTATAATATGGGAGGACCCAACTAAACTATGCAATCAATTCTTACAAAATTAGGCAAGCCTTTGTACTACATAGGTATTAGATCTAAAGGAGATTGTACAATTAGAATGTAACATCTATGGTGAGCTTTACTGAGCAAGCTAAACTGAGTTTCATTATACTGCCTACTAAACACAAACTGTATAAAACGTAGCACAAGTGCTTGATTTTCCCATTATAAAGTGATGAGGAGCTTCCAGATCTATGACTTGATACAGATCAGGCAATATTCCAAAGACCAATGCTGTGCCTGGTGTTGATGCATTTGTATCTGTTAACTCAGCGGGATATTATAGACCGTGTACCAATGGAGGAACACGGCCATTCAACCACAGTAGACGTTGACATCCATAGCAGCATTTGGTCAAATGACAGCACACATCCAGCACATTGTCATCACACAAAGGAAAATCAGGGATAAACGTTGGGATATTTATTATCCTGGTCTAAGCAATGGGGATGCCATATGAAAGGTCTCTGAATAAGGAGCCAAGGGTCTTCTATTACATAAGAACAGCCAATGAAAGAAATGTCTTTGTCCTATTGTCTAGGTACTACAGCTGCGATTGGTGCTCAGTCTTAAAATCTCTAAACCCCTCTCCCCCCTCCCTACAAAGACGAGACCGGCTGCTGTGTGTGCCGGGATGATCTGTGTGTGACGCTGTCACTGTGCCTGTCAGGTCACTAATCAATGTCACTATGTAGGAGCTGCCTTGTATGTCTGGCCTTGCTCTATCTGCATGCATGCGTTTACAACATTTCATTCACATCTTTGCTTCTACAAAACTACTCTGGGCCGGGCCATTATGTCAGCAGCCCACCCCAGATCAGGGTCTGGAATAAACCTGTGTCTGCAACCGGATGTTTCTGATCCTGTCCCCCCCCCCATGATCATTCTTATCCCCCCAGGCTGTGTGTGATCTCCATGAGCTGCTTGTCTGAGCTGTTCCCTTGTACCCAGGTGATCAGTCTACCTCTGCCCCCTCCTTCACAGGACTGACCTCACTCTTATCTGGTGTGCTCATCATGGACAGTCACTCTAAGCCCCCCCTGTGACAGTGTTCTCCTGGTGATGGGTGGGTGCTCTCCATGTGTAGGCTGCAGAGTCTCTGAGTGCTGAGAAGACATGTCTCTAACAGCACTGGGAGTCCACAACTACACGTCAGATCCCCTCTCCCCCGGTCATTGCTGTCACTGGAGTGTCCCTGCGCCCAGTCTGGGGACATTCTATCGCCTGTGCAACATGTTGTGTTCTGTCTGGGCATGGGCCCATTGTAAAACCCCTGTAGTAAGCTGTGCCCCCCATCCCACCAGTGTAGTACACCTCTAATCTTATCATACAGTGCGCTGTACCCCAGTCCGATGCCCATAGTATCGTGCGCTGTACCCCAGTCCCGTCCCATCGTATGGCGAGGTGTACCCCAGTCCCGTCCCATCGTATGGCGAGGTGTACCCCAGTCCCGTCCCATCGTATGGCGAGGTGTACCCCAGTCCCATCGTATGGCGAGGTGTACCCCAGTCCCATCGTATGGCGAGGTGTACCCCAGTCCCATCGTATGGCGAGGCGTACCCCAGTCCCGTCCCATCGTATGGCGAGGTGTACCCCAGTCCCATCGTATGGAGAGGCGTACCCCAGTCCCATCGTATGGAGAGGCGTACCCCAGTCGCATCCCATCTTATGGTGAGACGTACCCCAGTCTCGCCCCATAGTATCTTGCGCTGTACCCCAGTTCGGTCCCATAGTATCGTGCGCTGTACCCCAGTCCGACCCCATAGTATCGTGCGCTGTACCCCAGTCCGGTCCCATAGTATCGTGCGCTGTACCCCAGTCCGACCCCATAGTATCGTGCGCTGTACCCCAGTCCGATCCCATAGTATCGTGCGCTGTACCCCAGTCCGATCCCATAGTATCGTGCGCTGTACCCCAGTCCGATCCCATAGTATCCTGCGCTGTACCCCAGTCCGATCCCATAGTATCCTGCGCTGTACCCCAGTCCGATCCCATAGTATCCTGCGCTGTACCCCAGTCCGATCCCATAGTATCCTGCGCTGTACCCCAGTCCCGTCCCATAGTATCGTGCACTGTACCCCAGTCTGATCCCATTGCATGGCGAGGTGTACCCCAGTCCGATCCCATAGTATGCTGCGCTGTACCCCCGTCCGATCCCATAGTATCGTGCACTGTACCCCAGTCCCGTCCCATAGTATCGTGCACTGTACCCCAGTCCGATCCCATTGCATGGCGAGGTGTACCCCAGTCCGATCCCATAGTATGCTGCGCTGTACCCCCGTCCGATCCCATAGTATCCTGCGCTGTACCCCAGTCCGATCCCATAGTATCCTGCGCTGTACCCCAGTCCCGTCCCATAGTATCGTGCACTGTACCCCAGTCTGATCCCATTGCATGGCGAGGTGTACCCCAGTCCGATCCCATAGTATCCTGCGCTGTACCCCCGTCCGATCCCATAGTATCGTGCACTGTACCCCAGTCCCGTCCCATAGTATCGTGCACTGTACCCCAGTCCGATCCCATTGTATGGCGAGGTGTACTCCTGCCTGTGTAATGTGCCCAGCCTGCTCCCATCGCACAGTGTGCAGTCAGTGTGAGTCCACCGTCCAGTGTACAGTACACTCCCCATGGTCCGGTGCAGTCAGTGTGCTCCCATGGTCCGGTGTTCCCCTCCTTACTTGCCGAGCTCCTCGTAGAGCTGGTACTCGTCGGTGAAGCGGGTGCAGGTCGCGGTGGTGGCCATGGTGTTGTATTGGAGGAGACGATGTCACATCAGGCGGGCGGGCTGTCAGAGAGGAGGGAAGAGCCGGGACGAGCTCTGTTCTGCTTCTTCCTCTGCGTCTCGCCCTCCTCCTCCTCCGGGGCGGCTCCTGCTTCCCCTCCCTCCCGCTCACACCTTCTCCTCCTCTGGTATCTCCGGGCCTTCCGATCCTCCGTGTGTCCTCCGCTTCCCCCAGCTCACCCTGCCCAGATGACTGCTGTCCCTCGGCTCTGGCCGTGCACTGTCACTGCTGAGAGGCCAGAACCGCGAGACTTCCCCGGGACACGCCTCCCTTCCTGCGGACGCCCAGCCCAGGGGGGAGAGTGAGGAGGGGGAGGGAAGGCTGGCCGGGTTGTCAGTGTCCCCTGTGTGTACAATAAACACAATACATCCGTATGAGGAAACAAAGGGGACACGTCGTGTATGGGGACACGTATAAGGAGACACAGAATCATCAAAGTGTCTGAGAAACCTCAATCTAATTCTGAACTCCAGACACGCATAATATACACTGCTAGTGTGGGGCTCATTCACATAACTGAGGAGCGCTGTACACAGTGACCAATTAGAGGATCCCTACAGCACGAGAGGGGTCTACGTTCTAATCAGTGACAGGCTGGACGCTGCTTATCGCACGTTGCTCAGTCCTCCCTGTATACAAATAAACACCGGGTGTGCGGTCACCAGAGTACAGCCTGTCATTGATTTCTACGCAAACATCTGTCACTCCCGGGTGCAGAGTATGGTTGCCACCTCATCCCTTTAAACCCAAACACATATGAATTACACAGGTTCTGTGGCTGATTAAGGTGGTAATTAAACTCACTTGGTGTCTTATCTGCATTTAATTAGCCTCAGAACCTGTGTAATTCATATGTGTTCGGGTTTAAAGGGATGAGGTGGCAACTCTAGTGCAGAGTTAGGCCTCATTCACACAGGGTGTAACAATGTGCACAACCGTGCAAGGCCATGTTTACCTGCATGGGGATGTACGGATGTTCCGTGCACGCAGTCCCATTGACAGCCCATCGGTTGTTCCCAATTTCACACCCATGCAGGTACACGGCCTGGAGCGCACACTGTGTGAGCTCACCAACACTGCAAGGACACCCCCATGGGGGTACACGGCCTGGAGCGCACACCATGTGAGTTCACCAACACTGCAAGGATGCCCCCATGCGGGTACACGGCCTGGAGCGCACACTGTGTGATTGCACCAACACTGCAAGGACATCCCCATGCAGGTACGCGGCCTGGGGCACACACTGCGTGAGCTCACCAACACTGCACGGACACCCCAATGCGGGTACACGGCCTGGGTCGCACACTGTGTGAGCTCACCAACACTGCACGGACACCCCCATGCGGGTACACGGCCTGGGGCGCACACTGCGTGAGTTCGCCAACACTGCACGGACACCCCCATGCAGGTACACGACCTGGGGTGGCGGGTACACGGCTTGGGGCGCACACTGTGTGAGTTCACCAACACTGCACGAACACCCCCATGCGGGTACACGGCCTGGGCATAGTTGCCAACATTGTAAAAAAAATTATAGGAGCACTTTTTTGTCTGTGGGTGGAGTCTTATTATAATTAGGGGCGGGGTATGCGTTTTAAGGTGTGGTGTAGAGGGGGAAGAAAAATGCGCCATAGTTTCAACGGAATCGTGGGCATGGATTAAAGGGGTGTGGCTCAAAGGGGGCGTGGTCCGAGTTTGAGATGATGGAGGGAGATAGGAAGAAATAGGGAAGGAGGGAAGGAGAGAGAAAGAAGGAAAGAAAGAGGGATGGAGGGACAGCAGGCCCAGATCCTACACCACAATAGAAATGTGTATTTCATAAAGTTTAACAATCAGCATAAAGATACTCCAAACACCTGGTGTTAGCGCTTCAATTATCCCTGCACCATGGTTGTTATGGTGTGTGGATGATTGCCGCGCATTATTATTATTATTATTACATTGTAATATAAAATTAAATATTCTACATTATGGTGAGTTGAACTCAGTGGGAGCCCTGAGTGTGTCCCCTGCCACCAGATGCCATCAGGTGTCCCCAGTGGAGTCCCTCCTTACATCAAGTGTCCCCAGTACAGTTCCTCTTACATCAGGTGTCCCCAGTAGAGTGCCTCTTACATCAGGTGTCCCCAGCAGAGTGCTTCTTATATCAGTGTCCCCAGCAGAGTGCCTCTTATATCAGTGTCCCCAGCAGAGTGCCTCTTACATCAGGTGTCCCCAGCAGAGTGCCTCTTACATCAGGTGTCCACAGCGAAGTGTCTCTTACATCAGCTGTCCCTAGCAGTCAGTGTCTCCAATGGAGTGCCTCTTACATCAGGCGTCCCCAGCGGAGTGCCTCTTACATCAGGTGTCCCCAGCGGAGTGCCTATTAAATCAGTGCCCCCAGCAGAGTGCGTCTTAAATCAGTGTCCCCACCGGAGTGTTGACTACAGACGGAGTGTTGGCTGCAGTCTAGCTACATATCCTCTCGTTCCTCATGTTCAGTGGAGAGGGGAGGAGATACAGCTGAATACACGGGGAAAGCTCTCGCGGCGGCGCCAGCGGCCATTTTGTTGGAGCCAGCAGCCAGAACTGCTGCAGAGCCAAACATTCCCATTTTTCCATTGACAAAAGGCAAAATCCCAAATCGGGGCGGCCTCTGATCATGACGAGGGTCCCAAAATCTGGATTGTCCCAGCAAAATCGGGACTGTTGGCAACTATGCGTACAGTGTTGGTGAACTCACATAATGTGCGCTCCAGGCCGTATACCTGCATGGGGGTGTCCGTGCAGTGTTGGTGAGCTCACACAGTGTGCGCCCCAGGCATAGTTGCCAATAGTCCCGATTTTCCCAGGACAATCCTGATTTTGGGAACCTTGTCCCGATCGGAGGCCGCCCCAATTTGGGATTTTGCCTTTTGTCCATGGAAAAACGGTAATGTTTGGCTCTGTAGCAGTTTTGGCTCCTGGCTCCAACAAAATGGCCACCGGCGCCACCGCGAGAGCTTTCCCCTTGTGTTCAGCTACATCTCCTCTCGTTCCTCGTGTTCGGTGGAGACGGGAGGGGGCGATCTGTGCAGCCAATGAATTGGCTTCTCTCTTCACAATTCTCCAGCCAGGGTTAGCTGCATGGATCAGCCCCTCCCCTCTCCACTGAACACGAGGAACGAAAGATGATGTAGTTAGACTGCAGCCAACATTCCATCTGCAGCCAACACTCTGCTGGGGGCAGTGATTTAAGAGGCACTCCGCTGGGGGCACTGATTTAAGAGGCACTCCGCTGGGGGCACTGACCGCTGGGGACACCTGATATAAGGTACTCTCCGCTGGGGACACCTGATATAAGGTACTCTCCGCTGGAGACACCTGATGTAAGAGGCACTCCGCTGGGGACACCTGATACAAGAGGCACTCCGCTGGGGACACCTGATACAAGAGGCACTCCGCTGGGGACACCTGATACAAGAGGCACTCCGCTGGGGATACCTGATACAAGAGGCACTCCGCTGGGGATACCTGGTGTAAGAGGTACTGTACTGGGGACACCTGATGTAAGGAGGCACTCTGCTGGGGACACCTGATGTAAAGAGGGACTCTGCTGGGAATGCCTGATGGAAGGAGGCACTCCGCTGGGGACACCTGATGTAAGGAGGAACTCTGCTGGGAATGCCTGATAGAAGGAGTGACTCCACTGGGGACACCTGATGGCATCTGGTGGCAGGGACACACTCAGGGCTCCCACTGAGTTCAACTCACCATAATGGTCAATATTTAAATTTTATATTACAATGTAATAATAATAATGCGCTTCAATCATCCACACACCATAAAAACCATGGTGCCGGGATAATTGAAGCGCTAACACCAGGTGTTTCGAGTATCTTTATCTGCTGATTGTTAAACTTTATGGAATACACATATTTCTATTGTGGTGTAGGATCTGGGCCTGCTGTCCCTCCATCCCTCTTTCTTTCCTTCCTTCTCTCTCCTTCCCTCCCTCCCTATTTCTTTCTATCTCCTTCCATCTCTCATTCATCTCAAACTCGGACCACACCCCCTTTGAGCCACGCCCATTTAAGCCACGTCCACTACTTCGTTGAAACCACGTCACATTTTTCTTCCCCCTCTACACCACACCTCAAAATGCATGCTGCGTTTTTTTTACAATGTTGGCAAATATGTGTACGGACACCCCCATGCGGGTACACGGCCTGGAGGGCCTGGAGCGCACACTGTGTGAGTTCACCAACACTGCATGGACACCCCCATGCGGGTACACAGCCTGGAGCGCACACTGTGTGAGTTCACCAACACTGCACGGACACCCCCATGAGGGTACATGGCCTGGAGCGCACACTATGCGAGTTCACCAACACTGCATGGACACCCCCGTGTGGGTAAAAAAAAAGCAAGAAGCACCAATCTGAGTGCAGTATCAGTAAAACTTTAATGGGGTTATATAAAAGAACAACAGCCGAATGGCTACTCACAAAGATGGGATTAATAAAAGCAAGGACAAGTGGTGGGTCCAGGGATGTCCGCCTCAGATGTTGAAAAAGTGCATGGTGCAGGTTCACATGGAGGCGCTGTCAGCGTTGTAATGCGCAGGTGGTCCGTGGGGTCACCGCTGGGCGCTGGACTGCAAAAGCGATGGAAGTGTCCGCAAGGAGAGCCGGCATCTAGGCGGACATTAGGAGCCAGAGCCGTCGCAGTAGACAGGAACCGGAAGAGGACAGGCGTGGAGCGCAAAGCACTGATCCAGGAACCAACAAGGCGGAAGTGACATATGGACATGTCAGATGACGCGTTTCAATGCTTCCGCATTTTCTTCAGATCTGATAGGCTGATGCAACAAGTGTCCTTTATATGGGAGCTGTGGAATCAGTTACTAAGCAACAACTAAAATCGAACACAACATACTGAGTGCAATGGAGATGAGATAAAGGAATTGAGTTCAAAACACCAGGAAAATGTGAGAATGAAGTATAAGATGGTAGAAAAAAGGAAAGGAGAAGAAGATATTTAAATAAAAAAGAGAAAAAAAATCGAAAAATAATAAAAATAAAAATAATAATAAATGTAAACCAAAAAAATTAATAATAAATATAAACCAAAAAAATATAAACCAGAAAAATATATAAAAATAATAAGAAGAAAAAATTATTTAAAAAAAGGGGAATGATAATGAAAAATCCTAATGGTGAAAAAAAAAAAAAAATAATAATAATATATATTATATATAGATATAGATATAGATATAGATAGAGGAAAAAATATATATAAAAAAATAAATCTAAAAAATAATATTGTAAAATATAAAAATTATATATAAAAAAAGAAAAAGAAGAAAAAAGAAAAAGAAGAATATATATATATATATATATATATATATATATATATATATATATATATATATATCAAAAAACAGAAAAAGTCTGAGCAAAAATTAAGAAAAAATATCTATAGATCGATAGAAAAATAAAAATAATAAAAATAAGAGTAAAAGTGGAAATGCATATAAATGATAGAGCCAAAAAAGGGGTAGAAAGGGGAGCTATTGATTAAAATTTGCATATGGGCTATTGTTGTCGCAAACGTACAAATATAGGAAACGTACATGTAAACAAATACAACTAAAAAAAGAGGCATCCATATGCAAATGGATGGATCTGGTGACCTTAAGAAATTGAGAATTTTGAAAACACCTGAAAAAATTGTTGGAACACATGTAAGTGAACCTGTGTGTGTACATATATACATCCCCATGCACATACGCACACACACATCATAATAATATTATTATTATTATTATTAATGAATTCAGATAGTATAGGAGAAGTTTTACCCAAAGGTAACAAAGAAGAAATATAGCTATAAACTAAAGGATATAATAATGGGGTACAGTGGGGTGAGACCTGAGGAAAAGGAAATAGCATGAGATTAGGTAGAATGATGAATGTAAAAGTAAGAAAGAAATATGAACCTACATAAATCCTAGACCAGGGTCATACTGAACTAAATAACTGTATTGATCTCTATATCTTCGTTAAGACCATTAGGTGCCAAGCTGTTTAAGGTAAAGATCCAGAAGGTTTCTTGCCTGCAGAGGCGTTGGAATCTTTCTGCAGGGGTGAATTGGTCTGATATAGATTCGATAATCCACACATTTAGATCTGCAATATTTTGTTGATGATGAGTGGTGAAGTGCCGAGCGGTACTGTATAGGGGATTATTGGCCTGTACTGCTCTTCTGTGTTCCCCAAACCTGGCCCGTAGGGTCCTGATGGTTCTGCCTACATACAACAGCCCACAGGAACAGGAGATACAGTATATGACGTAGGTGGTGGAACAATTGAAAAATGATTTTAGAGTATATTGATTCCCATTGGTATTGAAAGTTTTCTGACCATGTGTGACATGGGGGCAAGTAAGACATAATGCTTTCTTGCACCGGTACATGCCTACCAATGGAATAAGGGTAAGTTGTTTAGATATAGATGATTTTTCCTGAACTGGGATTTTGCTGGGAGCAATCTTAGTCTTAATATTGGGGGCCCTTCGGTAGGCAAACTGGGGAACAATGGGTAAGGAAGGTGCTAGGTGAGGATCTTGAGCTAGAATCGACCAATGTTTTTTAATGATCCGTTCCATTCTTTTGTGACTAGAATGGAACTGAGTGATGAATCTAGTGGTAGGTTCTGTTTTCTGGGCCTTGGGGTTAGGTAAAATGTCAGTCAGATAAAAGGAGGCAGCTTCGTTGATGGTACTAGAGGGATAACCTTTGTCTGTGAACTTTTTAGAAAGAGTGGTGCATTGGCAACTGTAATCTTCCAGTCTGGTGCAATTTCTCCTGAGCCGATGGAACTGGCTCTTGGGTATGTTATTCACCCACCTAGGATGATGGCAACTGGAAAAATGTAAAAAAGAATTTCCAGCAGTGGGTTTGGTAAAGTTTTTGGTAACAATCTGGTCATTTATATGGAACAGTTCTAAATCTAGAAAGCATATCGATTCTGGGTCCATGGTCGATGTGAACGATAAGCCAAAAGAGTTATTCTTGCAATGGGCAATGAAGTCTTGCACGGAACTAGGGGGACCGTCCCAGATGATAATGATGTCATCTATGTAACAACCGTAGAAGACCAGGTGTGCAGAGAAGGGGTTGTTTTCCCAAACACACCTGGTCTCCCACAGTCCCATGGTCAGGTTGGCATAGCTAGGCGCGAAATTAGCGCCCATAGCTGTCCCCTGTTTCTGTAGATAAAATTGACCATCGAAAGTAAAATAATTATGTTCTAAACAGAACTTGGTGGCAGAAATAATAAATTCAATCTGGGATGGGTTGAGAAGGGGGTTGGAGTGAAGATAATGAGAAATGGCTTGGAGACCTACTTGGTGAGGTATGGAGGTATATAGTGAACAGACGTCCAAAAGAGACCCACAGATAAGAAGACTCCCATCTGTAGGGATGTAAAAGATCTATCAGATGGGTGCCATCTTTAATGTAAGAAGGGAGGGACTGGGCCAATGGCTGTAGAAACTGGTCAATATATAGTGAGTAGCTGGTGGTGATGCGGTTCATGGATGCTACTATGGGACGATCAGGTGGCTTATTGGGGTCTTTGTGTCTCTTTGGCAGGTGGTACAGGTAAGGGACCTGAAAGAATGGTTTGAGAAAAAATGATGCTTCTAGTTTAGTCAAGATTCCCTGTCCAAGTGCTAGTGTGACTAGAGTCTTAGATTCCTCAATGAATTTGGCTAGTGGGTCTGTTTTCAATTTATTATATAACCCCATTAAAGTTTTAATGATACTGCACTCAGATTGGCGCTTCTTGCTTTTTCTTACATTGTCTTTTCAGAGTTGTCTGCTTCCACTCTCAAGTGAGCTGCCGCTGGTGCTTAGTATCAGATTCCTGTGATTTATATATATTTTCAGTGACTATTATTTTTTATATATACATTTTTTATTTACTATCATTCCCTGGACGTTCTAGCAGAGTCCCTATATTATTATAATTTTTTTCATTCCTGACCTTGTATATTCAGGTCACATTCCCCTTTTACTCTGGACTTTTTATATGAATGTGTATTACTTCATTCTAGCTTGTTTGTATGTTCTCGCACCATTTATCCTTTTTGACCCCCATGTGGGTACATGGCCTGGGGCGCACACTGTGTGAGCTCACCAACACTGCATGGACACCCCCATGCAGGTAGACATGGGCATAAACATTTATACAGTGTACAGCTCTCTGCACCCATGTGAATGAGCCCTATTGCAGCTCTGTTTTCAGCAATACATCATGAGGTGTTTCTTCACACACGCCTACAACATTCTATTGCACAGACTGGTATTTGTTGTGTACCAGCGATGAAGAGATGCACTTTTGTACCATGCGATCCAGTGCAGGCAAACATAATGTGTTTGTGGCCTGTGTTTGGGGTGTCGTTAACCTGAACTGAACCCTGCAAGAGCATTGCAATCGGAATGCAGTGCAGGAAGCCATGCTGGAATGCAGCTCTCCTGCACTGTATTCTAGTGTGAACGGGGAAAGTCAGGTGTCCTGCCCTGCCAGTCAGTGCTATGTGCTGATGCAGAGTAGTGTTATGCCCCGTACACAAGGTCGGACATTGATCGGACATTCCGACAACAAAATACATGGATTTTTTCCGACGGATGTTGGCTCATAGTTGTTTTGCGTACACACGGTCGCACAAAGTTGTCGGAATTTCCAATCGCCAAGAACGCGGTGACGTACACCACGTACGACAAGTCTAGAAAAGGCCAGTTCAGAACCAAGCGCAGCACCCTTCGGGCTCCTTTTGCTAATTTCGTGTTAGTAAAAGTTTAGTGAGAGACGGTTCGCACTTTTTCAGACTCGTGGTTTTCAGATCGTTTTCTGCTGTTCAGTTTGTGCTTGTGGGTTTGTATCTGCTCTTCAGTGCGTGCAGTCAGTTCGTATTGTACTATTCAGTGCGATCTTGTTCGCTCGTTACTGTTTTTCAGGTCGCTCTTCACAGGCCTTGCTGTTCTTCAGTGCGTTCTGTTACTTCGTTCTGAGCAGCCAACCATTTTCTAGCCATGTTGTGTATACGTACTCCTCGTAGAGTTCGTGCTGTGTGGGGGCTTTGTGTTGGGGTCCTGACCTTGACACAAGTCCAGTCCATGAACAGGGTGGGGAGGAGTTCATGGACCAAGAATTGGTTGCTTCAGCGTGACCAGTTCTGTCATATGTCTTTGCTCCGTGAGAATAATCCTGATGATTTCAGGAACTTTCTCCGGATGACGGACCCCGTATTTCACCGTTTGTTGGCTTCGCTGACCCCCTATATCAGCAGCCAGGATACCTGCATGAGGCAAGCCATCACTCCGGAGCAGAGGCTCGTCCCCACCCTGCGGTACTTGGTGACCGGGAGAAGCCTGCAGAACCTCAAGTTCTAGACAGGCATCTCCCCCCAGGCTCTGGGGATCATTATCCCAGAGACCTGTTCTGCCATCATCCAGGTCCTGCAGAAGGATTATATTAAGGTAAGATTTATCCTTTAACATCACATTTTATTGTATTTAATGTTTGATAATATATTGTATTTCTTTCCTCATTCCCTAATTACCATGATTGGAATATGCTGTGAATGTGCCCTTTGTCCTCATGCATGCTGGATTTTTATCAAATTTTTTTTTTTTTTGTCCTTCATACGTATTTGCCTTCACTTACCTCCCCAGCATGGTCTCCTGGCCCTATATTGACCTCATGTAGTCACTTAACAATGTATTTTATCAGCTCCATAGTAGTGCTTTACCCCAAACACCCCCTAAAATGTTTTTAAATGTGATTTGTACTTTAAATTCAGGCAGAGTGCCAGAGGCTTTTTTTGGGGGGTCCCCAAATCATTTTTAACCCTCCCTCCCCCCAACTGCTAAGTCAGCTGATAACAATTCTCTATCTATCCTCAATCATCTATCTGCTGACTTTGCCAAACCCATACACACTATACCCACCTCTTTTTTGGTCAGATTTATGGATGAATTCCCCAAAGCATGTAGTGCAAGGGCCTGCCTGAATACTTTCAAATGGTACTGTTTCAAGTTTCTGTATACTATTATTATCTTGATAGGTAATAGCAGAATGTCCAAATGTGCTCAAATGTGTACAGTGTGTATTTATATCTTTGTATTATGACACTTCTTACCTGTCCAGTGGGGTGCCAATAGTGTAACTAAGGAGGGGCTGGCCAAAGTAATACCCATTATTTAGGCATTCATCTCTCAATGAAGTGGAGAGGGTTACCTGTCCAAGAGTCCCCCCCCCCTATAATGTTACAAATGGCCCATGAGGGGGGGGGGGTGAATCTGATAGGTGTACCTTATACTTTGGTCTTTAAAAACTCCCTCAAAGAAATGTTATCTTGATGTTGGCCAAGAATGTTTGTGTCTAATCAGCTTTCCCTGTTTATTTGCAAAATGACTACATTTTTTTTTTACTCCACAGTTTCCTTCCACGCCACAGGAATGGCAGACTGTGGCCTCCCACTTTGCCCAGCGGTGGGACTTTCCTAACTGCGGAGGGGCAATTGATGGGAAACACGTCCACATCGTCCCACCACCCAACTCGGGGTTGTACTATTATAATTATAAGGGGTTCAATAGTATTGTGATGTTGGCGGTGGTGTCGGCTACTTATGAGTTCCTGTATGTGGACGTGGGGAAGAATGGCCGGATGTCTGATGGTGGAGTCATCGCCCAGACGGAGTTCTACAGGCGTCTCCAGAATGGCAGCTTGGACTTGCCACCTCCAGAAGACAATGTGGAAGGACTCCCATTCGTCTTCGTTGCGGATGAAGCGTTTGCGCTGGGGGACCATCTTAGGCAACCATTCCCGATGAGGACCCTCATCCCGGACCAGAGGGTTTTTAATTACCGGCTGGCCAGAAGAGTGGTGGAGAACACGTCTGTAATCATGGCCAGCCAGTTCCGCCTATTTCTTACACCCATACATATGGTGGAGTATAAATTGAATCATATAATCCTGGCGTGCTGTGTTCTACACAACTTTTTACGGCAACATTCTGCCAACTATGCTGGCTCAGTTGGGCCTGAGGCTGGAATTCAAAATGAAACAACCCTGACGGCGCTTGAAAGTGGCCGTCCTGGCTTGCCCCCTCTGAGTGCCTGTGATGTCCGGCCAAGATACCTTGAATTCTTTGCGGGTAGAGGGGCTATCAATATGCCAGACAATGTCTGAAACCTGTTTCAAATAAAAAAAAACAAATAACTACTCAAATCTTTGGTGACATTTACTGCTTGTGTTTGTTTTAGCTGACCCTGACAGAAATGTGGTGAGTCCTGAAAATGGCATGATTGTGTAACCTTACAAAGCAGAGTTGGGTGTTATTTACTAAAGGCAAAGACACTTTGCACTACAAGTGCAGTTGAAACTGCACTTGTAGTGCAAAGTGGATTTGCCCTTAGGAAATAACCCCCATTGTCACAGAAAACACCAATTAGAACACCACAAAAGTGTTGAAGCTTGAGACAATAATCCACACATTCTTGATTAACAATCTTTTTAATACCAGCACAATTACATGTGCATTTAGAAAAGGTTTTTAAAAAAAACCAACATGTTTGTTGTATAACAATTTTTAGGGTCACATTAGAAAAAGTTGAAATGTCCATTTAAGAAAAAACAGGCATGTTTAAAACCAACAAGAAAGACACAAATCTTGAACTTACAAAGTTCACATTTGGTAGAACTTGAAGGCAATATCAGACATGAGTATTTACAAACCGTGTTTGATATTGTGTATAGATGGGGTGAAGTCACCCCAGGAAAAGCCAAATTTTGAAGATGCACACAAATTTACAAATGTCAACATGTGCTACCTGCCATCAAGGGACGTGTTTTGGGGGAGAAACACCTTCCTCTCAGCTACTTTAATATTGAGGAAGGGGTTGCACCCCCAAAACGCCTACATTGATCTCCCGTGATGGCAGATAGCACATGTTGACACACTGTGTGCATCTTCAAAATTTGGCTTTTCTCAAATTTGTCAAAAAAGGTCAATAATTTTTAGCACACAAAAAAACAAAGGAATTTGGAGGGGTTTTAAACTCTCCCTAAAACATCAATGATGTTCTTCATTTTTTGTTGAACATCATTGATGTTTTTCTGGATGTTTTCTAAGTCCCTATTACACCCCATGATCTCCCCGATTGGGATCAGTGCACTTTCCGAGGTGAAAGGATCTGGATCCACAACATCACGATCACCTAAAAAGATAGAAACCAAAAAACACCATGTATTATAAATATGCCGGCATCCATCTCTTACCTGAGCCTGTGGTCGCAGACACTCACCTGTTGTGGTGCAAATTTCCACCACGACTTCTTCCTCCTGCTCTGCTTGGCTTGGCTTGGGTGGATTTTCCCTTCTTCCAGAGGTGGGGGGTCTCTGGTCTCCTCGGATGAGGGGTGTCCTCTGAGTCTTTTATCCCCTATGTTAAAAAAAATAGGTATACTTAGCACACAGATATTTGAGGGAAGAACTATAAATATGAAACATTGCTTGGAAGTGGGGTACAATTGTCTGTTTTGGCAGAGTTCCAAGATGTTGCATTTTTCTTGTCCTTTGTCAAGCTTCAATACTTTACCTGTTTTGTACAAGCTTCACAGATGGAGACCCCCCTATAGTATCCACTGGAGCACCTGTGTGGGCCCCCTAATAAAAAGGGTGTTCTTGTGTCCCACACTAGTGCTCCAGCGTCCAGATGTGAAAACAGCTGCTGAGTGTCCTCTCCTTACACAGAATCTAGTTTTCATTTCATTCTAGTAACAAACCCATCTACACAACCAAATATTTTTCATACAATAGGCCCTAAAAAATGTGGGCAAATGCATATGGCCAAAACAATGGTGTTTTCTGGGCCCGAACGAAAAATGTTTGATACGAACGAATAATGTGCCCATGAACATGAAAGTTGACATTTTAAACTGGATAACAGTTAAGAAAAGCACACGGAGCAGCACGAACATAATAAACATAAAAAGAATAGGAACACAGCACAACTACTTACTTTTTTGCAGCACTCTCCGGATTTTTCTGTACTGCTCACGCTCTCTTAATTTGAGGTCCAACCACTGTTTCCTGAGCTGATCTTTCGATCGACGTACCCCGAAATTCCGGTGCAGACTCCTGAACACTTTCGCCATGATCTTGGCCTTTCTGACATTGGGGTTGGGGTAAGGTCCATACTTCCCGTCATAGTCAGCCTTCTTCAGGATGTCGACCATCTCCAACATCTCCCCAAAGGACATATTTGATGCCTTAAATCGTCTCCTTCTGGATCGGGACGTTTCAGGCTCCGGGCTTTCCTCCTCCTCCTCATTGGTGTAATTATCTGACACCTGCTGTGTCTCCGCCATGTGCTCTTCCCCACTGCGACAAACGAGAAGGGGTGGAGAATAGAATAGAAAGAACGTCAGGGGCGGGCGGAGTTTCACGCATGCGCAGTGTCTATAAAGCTTAACACGCATGCGTAGTACATATGATCTGTGAGCGGAGGAAGGAGTAACGGAGGCGCCGATGGTGATTGCGAAGGTAAGATTTAACATTGGGCCTATACTGCTTCTAGATTGAGGCCTGTATTTGCACAAGTTTAGAAGACTTTAGGCTGACATTAGGGTTTGTCTTGTGTTGTGTCTTGCAGTGAAAATTGATATCTTGAAAGATAAGGACTTTATGCCAATCTTCATTGATATGTTCAGGGAGCTGCCCTGTCTATGGGAGATAAACCACCCTGAATATAAGAACCAAAGAGGAAGGCAGCGCTGGATAATTTGTTGGAATTTGTGAAGACGGTGATCCCCACGGCAGACATCACCTATTTGAAGATCCTAATTGGTGGCCTGAGGAGCACTTATCTAAGGGAGCACAAGAAGGTCCAGGATTCCCAGAGATCAGGAGCTGCAGATGACATTTATGTCCCCAGGCTGTGGTACTATGACAGACTGCATTTTCTGGCAGGTCAGACTGAACCCAGGCCAGCACTCTCCACTCTTCCTTCCACGCTTCCTTCCCCCCAGCTGAGGCTTCTGACGCCCAGCTTGGGCCTTCCGGGCAGCAACATGTGGAGGAGCCCAGCTTGAGCCAGGTATAGCATTCCTCTAAATCTTCATGGTTGTCCAATCAATGATGTTAACTAGATGTTAGTTTGGAGTACTAATTTATGATTGTGATTGATGATGCAAAAACTAAAACCATGTCCCTTTTTCATACACAGGGATGTCTCAGCCAGGAGGTGGCCGGGCCAAGCAGGCTGCCTGATATCCAGGTCCCTCCCCTACACCTTCAAAGACAAAGTGGCAGGAAGAGGAGTAACCTGGAGGAAGCTGCCATAGGCCTATTTTGGAAGGCTACAGAGGCCCTGAGAACCCCCCACAGTGTGGAGGAGGACTTTGATGGCATAACTGCCTGCAAAATGATGCAGATGGAGGAGGGCCAATGACTCCTGTGTGAGTCCTTAATTTTGGAAGCTCTCAATAAGGGGTTGAGGGGCCAAATAACATGTGCTACCCACATTTGTGACCTCACACATAGTCCTCCTCCTCCAGGTCCTACTCCTCCTCCTCCTCCAGGTCCTACTCCTCCTCCTGCCACATCTCCAACACCAGAGCCACAGCCGGGAAGGAAGCGTGGAAAGAAGACCAGAGAGAGATGGCCCTGGGCTCAGTCTGGTCTGGCAAAATATGCAGGCTCTTGTAGTACCACAGCCTGGGGACACAGATGTCATCTGCTGCTTTCATGATCTCTGGGACTTCTGGACCAGACTGCACTCCCTTAGATATGGACTCCTCAGGCCACCAATTTTGCAGGAAAAGAATTGATGTGTGCCCTGGGGGTCAAAGGCTTTGCCAATTTCTGCTGTTTCTCCAGCATTGCCTCCCTCTTTGGTTCTGAGCCCTTAATAAAGGAATTTTTGTTTCAATTATACTCGCCTATGTGTGTTTTCCTTCAAAAAGGACAGTTTGTTTGTGAAGAGGCAGGTACATTTCAAAAATACAATGTGAAAATAACAAGGGACACCAACACCAAGCAATCTCCTTGAGATTAAATAATACAAGATATCAATGTTGTTGTGGTATCTTGACACACAAAACACACAGCCTTTAAAAGAAAAACAAACAAAAATAAAAAAACAAAAAAGAAATTTGGTCAGATGTGACAAATCAAAATATATTGAGGGAATAACAATAAATAATAAAGAAAGAAGTTTGAGCGAAGTCTGTGTGAATATGAGCAGCAAAACTACTTCATTCTTCTCACATTATAAAGAAGAAGAGAGTGCGCTGTATTAAACAATTTAAAACATTGCAGTAAAACATTGCAGTGTGACGAAAGTGCTGTATCCATTCCGAACGCTAATTTTACAAGACCGAGCTGTTCCGTCTCGGGAATTTCTTCTGAGCATGCATGGCACTTTGTGTGTCGGAACTGGCCACACACAGTTGGAATTGACGCGATCGGATTTTGTTGTCGGAAAATTTTATAGCCTGCTCTCAAACTTTGTCTGTCGGAAAATCCGATGGAAAATGTCCGATGGAGCCCACACACGGTCGGAATTTCCAACAACACGCTCCGATCGCACATTTTCCGTCAGGAAATCCGACCTGTGTACGAGGCATTACTCTCAGGACCAGATGGACAGAATTAGAAATCATGGGTCAGGTAAAGAAAGCTTCCTCCTATGTATCAAACTTGTGTATTTAGCAGTTTGCCTGGAGATTAGCTTTAAATAAGTAATAGTAAAGCCTAGCATGAACTAATCTTAAAAATGTTCCCTCCCCCTTTCCTCCTACCATTCCTGCCTACCTTTTGCAAAATAGAAAAAAATATCAGTGTAATTACCTTTTTTAATCCACTCTAGGCCAATCACATCATCCCACAGCTCTGGCTCCCCTGTGTCAGTCAGCAGCAGCTTCTGGGGAAAGGAGGGAACACTGACATCAACTAGGCCAGCCAGGGGAACCTATGGGTGACATCACAGCTCCCAAAATTCCCAGTCATTGTCAAGCGCTCCCTTACGCAGGGTGTCACTGTGGGGAGATGGGTCCCCTGGAGGGGATTTGATTTCTGAAAGGGGCTCTCCAGGAGACGGGCTTTCCAAAGAATGGAGGGCACTGCGGAGGCTAGGAGGCACTGAGGAAGGTTGGGAGGCACAGTGGTACATAGCTGGAGGTTAGTCCCCATGAGGGGCTGAAGGCTTTGTAGCAGGGGGACACAGCAGGCAATTATGGAAGGTTGGGAGCATTATGGGAGATGGGAGGCACTATGTAAGGTTAGGGGACCTGCCGCTGGATGAAGTCCTGGAAGGAGGTAGGATGTGGCCCAGCAGCGGACCCGGTGGTTGAGAATCGATGCTTTAGATAAACCTTAAAGTGTTACTAAAGGCAACATTTTTTCTTTATCGTACATTACGGGACACAGAGCCATAGAAGTTACTATGTGGGTTATAGGCCACCTTCAGGTGATGGACACTGGCACACCCTAAGACAAGAAGTCCACTCCCTATATAACCCCTCCCACTACTGGGAGTACCTCAGTTTTTTTGCCAGTGTCTTAGGTGTTGGTCATGAGTAAAGATGTGCTGTGCTGAGCTCCACTGGAATATTCCTTGCTGGGGCAGGCTATGCAACCGGATCCATTCAAAGGGTCTTTTCAGGCCCAATTGAATGGTACCCGGGCCTCGTGGCGGAAGAAACAAGGTTTAGCCCATAACGCTTCTCTTTTAGAGAGCTGGACCCCAGGATCCAGTGCTTTGGTTTTTTCAGCCATAAAGTTTTCCTGGCGGGGTGCTTTATGGGTCCAGGAGTGTGGATCCCCCGATAAAAAGGGGCCCCGGTCCTGAAGGTTTTTTAACGGAGCCCACCGTGAGGGGTGAAGATTGGGTCTGTTGGATTTACCACAGAATCCCTGGAGCGGGAAAGGTAAGTGGAGATTTCTAAGGAATTTTAAATTCTCTTATGAATTGTCTCCTTTAAAAAGTAAATGTTGTCATGCCTAAAAGTTACCACTGGGAGGTGTATAGAGCAAGTACCTTTCATGCTTGGCGTGTTGGGGGGGGGGGATTTTTTCCCTAAAAACACCCCCCACCTGGACAGAAGCTTTCCTCTCTGGATAGAGGGGGAAGCCAGAAACGATCGGCGGATGCAGCTCCATTTTCCCCGCCTGCACAGCAACCTCCTTGCCGCCCCCCCACACACAAACACATACGCTGATCTCATTGGATCGGAGGCCCGTGCCGGAAAGAGTAAGGGAGGGTTACTGTCAGCTTTTTTCTGCCATCTGTGTCCATTGGGAAGATTCCCCTTCACTTTCTGTCCCATAGCCAAAACAGGAAATGAGAAGAAATCCCTCCAAAGAGTCACCAGAACTTGTGTCCCCATTGGAAGATTTCCCCTCTATTACTGTTTTGGCGGCAACACTTAATAAGGAATTTTCTTTTACTTTCATTTTCGATGATAACAGTAAACAGGCCAAATAGCAAAAGTAAAATCTCCCTATTGGGGGAACAGACAGCAATAAAAACTGGCAGGTGTTTTAATCCCTCTCCACTCTATACAAAACAAAAACAAAACATTTTGAGGCCTCCAGTAATGAAAATGTTAAAGTTGCTGGTTTTGTTACACAACTTAGAGGTTTTAGTGCAGGTTCACACAGGGGCGGCTTCAGAGTCGTCCGACTTTGAAGCCGCCCCGTCAAGCGCGACTTCAGCGCGGCTTGAAAAACGACTTCTGTATAGAAGTCAATGCAAGCCACTCCGACTTGAGTCGCTCCTATTAGAAGAGTTCTATCACAATGCATGGAGTGCGACTTGCCAGGCGGCTAAGTCGCCTGACTGGTCGCCCCTGTGTGAACCGGCACTTAGTGTTCCTACACACGTTTGGGTGTTTCCACTTTTGAACCATTCTTCATAATATAACATAAAATCTTCCGGAAAGAGAAGGACCCCTCATGTAATGATTGTAGCAGACATGCCACCCAGGGAATTCTGCTATAGAAATATCCTTATAAGAGTCCCCAACTGATATGGTGATGTCCATAGAGGTAACTTGACCATCAGCCATTTAACAATTACTTCACTCAGCTTGATGAAAGCAAGACAGAAATACACTATATTACCAAAAGTATTGGGACACCTGCCTTTACATGGACATGAACTTTATTGGCATCCCAGTCTTAGTCCGTAGGGTCCAATAGTGAGTTGGCCCACCTTTTGCAGCTATAACAGCTTCAACTCCTCCGGGAAGGCTGTCCACAAGGTTTAGGAGTGTGTCTACCATTTTTCCAAAAGCGCATTTGTGAGGTCAGGCACTGACGTGGAGGAGAAGGCCTGGCTCGTAGTCTCAACTCTAATTCATCCCAAAGGTGTTCTATCGGGTTGAGGTCAGGACTATGGTGTTTTTCAGGGATTGGGCTTGGCCCCTTAGTTCCAGTGAAGGGAATTCTTAAGGCGTCAGCATACCAAGACATTTTGGACAATTTCATGCTCCCAACTTTGTGGGAACAGTTTGGGGATGGCCCCTTCCTGTTCCAATGTGACTGCGCACCAGTGTACGAAGCAATGTCCATAAAGACCTGAATGAGCAAGTTTGGTGTGGAGGAGCTTGACTGGCCTGCACAGAGTCCTGACCTCAAGCCAATAGAACACCTTTGGGATGAATTAGAGCGGAGACTGCAAGCCAGGCCTTCTCGTCCACATCAGTGCCTGACCTCACAAATGCGCTTCTGGAAAAATGGTCAAACATTCCCATAGACACACTCCTAAACCTTGTGGACAGCTTTCCCAGAAGAGCTGAAGCTGTTATGGACAACATATAGGGAAACATTATCCACACTGCCCTCAATCCCAAACAGTCACCAACAATCTATCAAAGATGTACTATATGGCTACTATACAGAGCGTATTCCAAGCAACCAACTCCATAAACAGAATCTTGCCATTCCTCTCACTAGTTGGCGCTTTGGGCAGACAGGGGGAGAACCATTTCATATATTTTTGACTTGCCCCAAGATTTCAGCTCTCTGGCAAGATGTGGTGTTGGAGGACTTGGCCCCTACTACTACTGAAAAGACAGTCTACTCCTTTTCTACAGCTATTGCCAAGTACTACAAAAAGCCAGGTCTTCCATCTTTTTTCTTCAGAAAAAAATGGGTAACTTTAACTAACCTCTATACATGGACACTAATGCAAAAAAGAGATTGTGCCCACCAAATTAAGGCTGTGTGGGCATCTGGGATTGATAACCCCTCAACAGCCAAGGATTCTAGCCTTCTGTAATCTAACAACAGTCTCATTATGGGATGATCTACTGTGTGTCAACCTCTGTTCCTCTTCCCCCTCTGTTCATGTTGCTGTGAACGATCCATCCAACTGGAATACCCCCCCCAGTTCTCATTTCTATGCTTGCTGTATACAATTGCCAATCTGTATAAAATGTAAGCTGTAGCTTTCTGTTTTGTTTTTTCTTACCAGAGGCATCTCTGCATGGATGCAACCCTCTGAAATTTGTAATTTCATTTATGACTGAAAATCTTTAACCACTTGCTGACCACGTTATAGTCAAACAATGGCTGCAGCAAAGTCATGCAGTTCTGGAAGGGCATCTATTGACATCCTCCCAGAACCTTGCCCCCCTGCGCGCCTCGGGGTGCCCATCTGGCACGCTCTGAGATCACTGTGTCCTTTGGACACAATTTATCACAGATCGATGTTAAGGATCAATCACAGTGGCCCTTTTCCATGTGATCAGCTGTGTCCAATCACAGCTGATCCCATGTAAACAAATGCCGGTTATTGGCATTTCCTTTCCTCAGTGCTGTCACTGTGTGAGGAAAGGAAAGCCGATAACCAGCAATCCTGTGACAGCATACATTTACATAATAATTAGGGCACTAAACATTAGTGTCCTTATTATAAGTGCAGCCCTATCAGTGACTATCAGTGCAGCTTATTAGTGTCAATCAGTGCCCATCAGTACCGCCTATCAGTGCCCATCAGTGCCACCTTATCAGTGTAGCTTATCAGTGCTCATCAGTGCCTCCTCATCAGTGCCCATCAGGGCCGCTTTATCAGTGCCTATCAAAGCAGCCCCATCATTGCAGCCTCATCAGTGCCCATCAGTGTAGTCTCATTAGTGCCCATCAGTGCAGTCATCAGTGCTCATCGATGCAGCCTCATCAGCGCACATTGGTGAAGAAGATAAATAAAATTACTTATTTGCAAAATTTTATAACAGAGACAAAGAAAAAGGTTTCTTTTTTTTAATTTTCTGTATTTTTTCGTTTGTGTAGCAAAAAAATAAAAAAATCCGGTGTTCATTAAATACCACCAAAAGAAATCTTTATCTGTCTCAAAAAATAATAAAAATTTCATATAGGTACAGTGTTGCATGACCGCACAAGTGTGAAAGCACTAAAAGCTGAAAATTGGCCTGGTCAGGAAAGGGGTGAAAGTGCCCAGTAGACAAATGATTAATAAAAAAAAAAATGATGTACTATGTTCCTACTTCTTGTCAGTAAAGAAGCTCACCAAGCAATGATATTTAGTGGCATTCAGAGGTAACAGTTGCATTATCACAAACAGGAGCCTCATACTAACTAAAGGAAAAAGCGCAGCTGAACTGTACCAGTTGAAATGTTCAAAGGCTAAGCTCACCTTTAGAACACGTTAGGGTGTAATGTGCAACATGTTGCAGCAGCTCATCCCCCGCACCCCCTCCTGTGACAGCGGATGGGGGTTCCTTTCCCCGCAGTCACTCTCACATTTAAAATTGGCTCCTTGCCTGTCATTCATTTACAAAAATCTGTGAATGAAAAAATTACAAGTCCCTTCCGCCACCGCGGCAAATGGCTTGTAGTTCTCAATGAACTATGAGTATGCTAATCAGCAGGGTCATGGTCCATTCACACTTCCTCTAGCATTTAACCTAAAAGCCCATACAGAGGTACAGGCAGAAACCTGGAGGACATGTCTGCAGGAGCCTGATATTGTATCCACGATCCACTGATTTTCTTTCTACAACTATGTACCAGCATATATGTGCATGCTCAGACATGCAAAATAGTCACAATTAAATTCCCATTAATTTTTTACAGAGTGCTATAGTAAATTTGCACGTGACTAAAAAACGTTTGCGAATGTGAAATGTGCGTTATATATAGCTAAATGCAAGTTTCAACCATTGCTTAAAATTGTACAATTGTTACTTCCACAAAAAAATACATTTTAATTTTGAGATTGTTTATTTCTCTAAAATAAATTGTCCTTGCTGGGTTTTTATGTTGCTTCTTCTTCATATTTTTTTTTAAGAATGCTAGTAATGTGTAATGTTTCGCTTCTCGGCCTTTTGGCTAAGATCAAGTGTAGTATCTGTTCTTATCAGTTTCCAGGAGGTGGCGCTTGCTTCCGTCCCTGATCTATGGCGAGATAGAGATTGGATGGCAGTTGCTATGCAAAACCTGCTGGAGTAAAGGTGACCTGGAGCGGTTTGTAGCCGAAAGGGAAGCCTTCTGATGGGGATGGAGAACCATGGGGTCTGAACCGGAGGGTCGGGACCCTGGCCTTCTGGCCTGGATTGGGGCAGATCTAGCTCCGGACAGTTATTCGGGAGAGAACGCTGGCTCCCCTTTCTCCCACCGGGGGAGCGGCCAGTATTTCCCGAATGTAATTAGGTAGGAGGGACGGAACGACGGTGAAGCCTGATGGCAAAGGGCTCTCACCAAGCTTCCAGAACTCCATGCCTTCCTACCTGGGGTGGGGTCTGCTGTGGTCTGGGCTGGGGACCGGGTTGGTCTTTGAAAGCCTATGGAGTAGCGCCCCTGGAGGGGCAGTCCAGGGGTGCCATAAAATCACTGTGAGTGGCAGTCACTTTGATTTGAGGCACCACGGTCACTGCACCATAAAACACGCTTTTTTAGCACCTGCCTCTTGGGCCGGGCCTTTTGGCTAGGACCAGAGGAATTTTTTATTCCTGGCCGGAGGGCCTGGTCATTGTTTTACACAATGGCCACCTTTTTCACTCTCCTCTCCACTATCCCTTCCCCACTTTCTATTTATTTTTTGATTGAAATCCTGTGTTTGTCACGTCTTGTTCACGTTTGTCACTGTGTGATGAGTAAGGACGGGTCCTCGGGCCAGCCCTGAAAGTCTTGGGAAGGGGTGGTCATGGCCTTTTGGCTTCGTCCGCCCTAACCCATGGGGTCTCCCTTCGGGGGGGCCCTAACTAGTACTTGGGTACACACGTCAGAAATGCAACGGTATAGATCTCTGGTTTGTGACAAACTGGGACACTCGGCGTATACACCCATTCAGGCTATACTTAGGGGGGAAAAAACACAAGGTCCCTCTACACGGTACAATGGGGGCATGTTAATACATCATCAAAGGGTATGAGAAATATCCCTAAAGAAGCAAAATGTGGGGAAATTTCACTCCCACACCCCACTGTGGCTTAACAGTCATATGCCGGAACTGGAAACAGTTTCAAATTCGATAGTTTGGGCTAGACATGGAATATTGTATCTCCATCAGGTCTTGTCCACCTCCGGGATCAAGCAGTTTCAGACCCTCAAGGAGGAGTTCTCCCTTCCACACCAATTAGCGTTTAAATACCTAAAGCTCTGCCACGCACTTAGAGCCCAGTTGCCCGACTTGAATGTAGAGAGGGAGCCACCCCCTGTGCTGAGTATAGTTATGGGAGATGACCCCTCCAAACTTATATCACACCTATATTATACAATAAGACAACGAGGTGCAGCGGCTATTTCACACAAGGCCAAAACAGTATGGGAACAGGACATAGGACTTATAGATGACGCTGACTGGAGCGAGATTTTAGAGGGAACCAAGACGGTGTCCCCTAAGCTGTCGGATAGACTGACACAACTATATATAGTACACAAAGCCTATCTGACACCGGTGAGATTGGCAAAGTTCCAGCACTTGCCGGAACCGACGTGCCGCCTTTGCAGAGCTGACCCAGGCACGTTCTACCATCTCATATGGAGCTGCACACATGTTCAAACTTATTGGATGCAGGTTGTCCGTTTCCTCCATGATAATATGGGATCCCCTGTGGTGCTGGACCCTAAGTTATGTATTTTGGGGCTATTGCCAGATGTGGAGATGGACAAATACCACACAATTTTAATTTTTGAAACATTATTCTTAGCACGCAAAGTAATAGCACAGAGATGGATGCAGAATATGCCCCCCACACTACAGTTGTGGAAAAAAGCAGTTAATGACACCCTGCCATTTAAGAGACTGATCTACACACACAGGGGATCCGCGCAAAAATATTCAAAGATCTGGGACAGATGGTTGGAGGACGGGGAGACCTGTGTATAATAGTTCCAAACCCAGTGCAGCGTTCCCCTACACCAAAACAAAAAAAAAGACATGGCATATTTATATGTTGGTCTGTACGGTTGCGTAGGTAATGACACGTGAATGTATGTATATGCATGCCCTGTAATATTTCTGCATATTTAATTTCAATGGCACACTATTTATCTGACCTTCTGTGGTTATATGTACCCGAGTGACTTGTAAAATGCGTGTTATATCAATAAAGTTGTTTTTTTCCAAGTAAAAAATAAAAACGGCATGGGATCCCCCCAGTCCATTACCAGTCCCTTTGGGTCTGGTATGAATATTAAGGGGAAACCTGAACCAAAATTAAAAAAAAAAAATGCGTGGGGGTCCCCCCAAATTCCATACCAGGCCCTTCAGGTCTGGTATGGATATTAAGGGGAATCCCACGCCAAATTTTTTTTAAAAAATGGCGTGGTGGTCCCCCTCAAAATCCATACCAGACCCTTGAGGTCTGGTATGGATTTTAAGGGGAACCCCACACCAAGATTTTAAAAAAATGGTGTGGGGGTCCCCCAAAAATCAATACCAGACCCTTATCCCAGCATGCAACCTGGCAGGCCGCAGGAAAAGAGGGGGGACGAGAGAGCGCCCCCCCTACTGAACCATACCAGGCCACATGCCCTTAACATGGAAAGGGTGCTTTGGAGTAGCCTTTTGGGGTTGCCTAGTAGTTGTGGGGGGTCTGCGGGCGGGGGGCTTATTGGAATCTGGAAGCCCCCTTTAACAAGGGGACCCCCAGATCCTGCCTTCCCTATGTGAAATGGTAACGGGGTACAAATGTACCCCTACCATTTCCCAAAAATGTGTCAAAATGGTAAAAATGACAAGACACGGCTCGGAACAAGTCCTTTATTACTAAATTAAAAAAAAAAAACGTCCCACGATCGGATTCGATCAGGAACCAATCAATCCCCAGGCCCAGGCCAATGATATCTGTCGATCCTGACGAATAAGATCCTTCCCCTGTCTGTGTAACGGTAAACACTGACAGGGGAAGTGATGTCATCTCTCGTCGTGTCTTTCTTTTGCGTTCCAGACCGAGAGGAGAGAGCATCTAGAGTTGCACCAACACTACACTGACACCAGGTCACGTAGGCACACAATTCACCCCCCGATCACCCCCCCCCCTAGTTAACCCCTTCACCACCTGTTACTGTGTCACCCAGTACAGCAATCTGATTTTTTTTTTGATCGCTGTACTGGTGTCATTAGTGACAAAAATCAGTGTTAGGGTAATTAGTCTTAGGCCCAGATAGGTCTAGGGACCCCCCTAACCCTCCTAATAAAGGTTTAACCCCTTGATTAACCTCCGTCACCTGTGATCACAGTATAAGTGTCACGGGTGACGCAGTTTACCTAGTTTATTTTTTATAGCGTCAGGGCACCCGCCGTATTTTACCCAATAAATGTTTATCCCCCTGATCACCCGGCGGGTGATATAAGTCAGGTTTTAGCATCAGATAGGGTCTGCGCCACCCCAAGCAGCTCCAGATTAGTGCCAGTAGTGCTAACACCCACGTACGCACCATATGCCCCCCTTAGTAGTATAGTGTCTGAACGGATCGATATCTGTCTGAACAGATCGATATCTGATCTGATCAGATCTATTCCGTCCCTAGCAGTTTAGGGTTCCCAAAAATGCAGTGTTAGCAGGATCAGCCCAGATACCTGCTAGCACCTGCGTTTAGCCCCTCCGCCCAGCCCAGCTCAGCCCAGCCCACCCAAGTGCAGTATCAATCAATCAATCACTGTCACTTACAAAACACTAAACATATAACTGCAGCATTCACAGAGTCAGCATTCCCTGATCCCTGTGAACGCTAACAGTTTTTTTGGTAGCGTTTGAATCAGTCGCTAACAGTCAGGAGCTTTTTTACCTGTGAGTCTCACTACTGTACCAGTAAATTTAGAGACCAAAATGTCAAATCGAAGGTACAGTAGTGAAGAGGCCTACACGTTTCTGAGCATGACAGATAGTGAAGAGGAAGTCATTCATCTGATCAGGCTCTCAGATTCAGGCTAAGAATACGAACCTGTAGACAGCAACGGCACCCTGACAGATAGCTCTGACGACAGAGTTGTGGTCCCTGCCAAGGTCAGGCGTACCAGACCACGATCTTCTTCTCCTGTCGTTGAGGTGCAAGAACCGCAGGTCCCTCGTATGGAGCAGAGAGCCAGTACTAGTGCCGCTCATCCTTCTGGTGAACTGGCAAGCACCAGCGGCCTAGTACATCCTGGTTGTACATCCAGCACTGCAGTAACACTTGGTGATGTGGCGAATCCCATAAGTGCAGTTCAAGCTGGCGAGGTGGCAAGCACAAATAGTGTCCCGCTGCC
Source organism: Aquarana catesbeiana (assembly GCF_042186555.1). Classification (NCBI taxonomy): domain Eukaryota; kingdom Metazoa; phylum Chordata; class Amphibia; order Anura; family Ranidae; genus Aquarana; species Aquarana catesbeiana. The sequence continues at coordinate 160,484,408 of NC_133331.1, read as the reverse complement.
ACCAAGAAGAAGACAAACACAGGCCCGTCGAGCCCATAGTGCCCTTCCTGCTGCATTTGCCAATACTAATTGGGAGCCCACCACTTTTTACTATGTTTTATTGTATTTGCTTTGCAGGTATGGTATGCTATACTGTAATGTTTGTTTTATTGTTAACCATCATTTGCTTAGCAGGTACGCCATTCAGCTGCAGCACGTGTTTATTTTTCTTGACAGCAACAGCGTTTGCTCCCACGATATATAAAGCTGTGACTCCAGCGTTGTCGGAGGTGATTTCACCACCACAGTTAAAAAAAACGGTGCATGTATGCCCATCATTAGAAGTGGGTGCATGAAGGGCGGTATTCTAATGGTGGGCATACCCACCGATCAATCTCTTTTTTTCATGCAGCCCACAGGCTGCATGAAAAAAAGAACATTACAATGTATGCCCAACAAGGACCAGCAACGTACTGGTATGTTGCTGGACTTCGAGTGGTTATACCAGAATGATGCCTGCAGGTTTAGGTATCATCTTGGTATCATTCTTTTCAGCCAGCAGTCGGCTTTCATATAAAAGCAATTCTAGTGGCCAATTAGCCTCTGGACTGCTTTTATAAGCAATGGGAGGGAACACCCCCACCCCCACCGTCTTCCATGGTTTTCTTGGGCTCTCCTGTCCCAACAGGGAACCAGAGAATGGAGCCGGTGGTTTAGCCAGCTGACCATAGAGATGCTCAGAGACCAGAATGGCTCCAATCATCTCTATGGCCTAAGAAACCGGAAGCTACGAGCATTTTGTGACTTCAGTTTCACGAGATATAAACAGCGCCATTGGGAAATTGTCAAAGCATTTTATCACACCGATCTTGGTGTGGTCAGATGCTTTGAGGGCAGAGGAGAGATCTAGACCCCAATTTTTTCAAAAAAGAGTACCTGTCACTACCTATTGCTATCATAGGGGATATTTACATTCCCTGAGATAACAATGAAAATGCTAAAAAAAAAAAAAAAAAAAAAAAAAGGAACAGTTTAAAAATATAATAAAAAAGCAAAATAAATAATTAAAAAAAAAGCACCCCTGTCCCCCCGTGCAAAGGCGAACGCAAGCATCGGTCTGGTGTCATATGTAAACAGCAATTACACCATGCATGTGAGGTATCCCCGCGAAGGTCAGATCGAGGGCAGTCATTTTAGCAGTAGACCTCCTCTGTATATCTATAATTGTAACCTGTAAAGGCTTTTAAAAATGTATGTAGTTTGTCGCCGCTGCACGTTTGTGCGCAATTTTAAAGCATGGCGTTTGGTATTCATGTACTCGGCATAAGATCATCTTTTTTTATTTCATCAAACATTTGGGCAATATAGTGTGTTTTAGTGCATTCAAATTTAAAAAAGTGTGTTTTTTCCCAAAAAATTGGGTTTGAAAAATCGCTGCACAAATACTGTGTGAAAAGAAAATTGCAACACCCACCATTTTAATCTGTAGGGCCTTAGCTTTAAAAAAAATATATAATGTTTGGGGGTTCAAAGTCATTTTCTTTCAAAAAAAAATATATTTTCATGTAAACAAAAAGTGTCAGAAAGGGCTTTGTCTTCAAGTGGTTACAAGAGTGGGTGATGTGTGACATAAGCTTCTAAATGTTGTGCATAAAATGCCAGGACAGTTCAAACCCCCACCCCCCCAATGACCCCTTTTTGGAAAGTAGACACCCCAAGCTATTTTATGAGAGGCATGTTGAGTCCATGAAATATTTTATATTTTGCCACAAGTTGCGGGAAAATTCGTTTTTTTTTTTTTTTTTTTGCACAAAGTTGTCACTAAATGATCTATTGCTCAAACATGCCATGAGCATATATGAAATTACACCCCAAAATACATTCTGATGCTTCTCCTGAGTACGGGGATACCACATGTGTGAGACTTTTTGGGAGCCTAGCCTTGTACAGGACCCTGAAAACCAATCACCGCCTTCAGGCTTTCTAAGGGCGTAAAATGGTGATTTCACTTCCTCACTACCTATCACAGTTTCGGAGGCCCTGAAATGTCAAGATAGCACAAAACCCCCCAAAATGACCCCATTTGGGAAAGAAGACACTTCAAGCTTTTTACTGAGAGGCATGTTGTGTCCATGGAATATTTTATATTTTGCCACAAGTTTCGGGAAAATTACAAATTTTTCTTTTTTTTACACAAAGTTGTCACCAAATGATGTATTGTTCAAACTTGGCATTGTTATATGTGGAGTTACACCCCAAAATACATTCTGTTGCTTCTCCTGTGTACAGGGATACCTCATGTGTGAGATTTTTTGGGAGCCTAGCCACATACAGGACCCAAAAAACCAAGCACCGCCTTCAGGCTTTCTAAAGGCGTAAAATTGTGATTTTACTCCTCACTACCTATCACAGTTACGGAGGCCCTGAAATATCCAGATAGCACAAATCCCCCCCCCCCCATGACACCATTTTGGAAAGTAGACACCCCAAGGTATTTTCTCAGAGGCATGGTGAGTATTTTGCAGATCTCATTTATTTTTGAAAATGAAGAAAGAAAAGAAAAACATTTTTTTTTTCTTCTTCTTTCAAATTTCAAAACTTTATGACAAAAAGTGAGATCTGCAAAATACTCAGCATGCCTCTCAGCAGATAGCTTGGGGTGTCTACTTTCCAAAATGGGGTCATTTGGGGTGGGGGGGTGGGGTTGTGTTATCTGGGCATTTCATGGCCTCCAAAACTGTGATAGGCAGTGAGGAGTGAAATCAAATATGTACCTCCTTAGAAAGCCTAAAGGTGGTGATTGGTTTGTGGGGTCCTGTACGTGGTTAGACTGCCAAAAAGTTCCACACATGTGGTATCCCTGTACTCAGGAGAAGAAGCAGAATGTATTTTGGGGTGTAATTCCACATATAACCATGCCATGTGTGAGCAATATATCATTTAGTGACAACGTTGTGTAAAAAAAAAAATTTTAATTTTCCCGAAACATGTGGCAAAATGTAAAATATTCCATGGACTCAACGTGCCTCTCAGCAAATAGCTTGAAGTGTCTTCTTTCCAAAATGGGGTAATTTGGGGAGGTTTTGTGCTATCTTGTCATTTCATGGCCTCCGAAACAAGCAGTGAGGAGTGAAATCAAATATGTTCGCCCTTAGAATGCCTGAAGGCGGTGATTGGATTTCGGGGTCCTGTACATGGCTAGGCTCCCAAAAAGTCTCACACATGTGGTATCCCCGTACTCAGGAGAAGCAGCAGAATGTATTTTGGGGTGTAATTTCACATATGCCCATGGCATGTTTGAGCAATAGATCATTTAGTGACAACTTTGTGCAAAAATAAAAAAATTCATTTTCCCGCAACTTGTGGCAAAATATAAAATATTCCATGGACTCAACATGCCTCTCATCAAATAGCTTGGGGTGTCTACTTTCCAAAATGGGGTCATTTGAGGGGGGGTGGTTGTGCTATCTTGGCATTTTATGGCATTCAAAACTGTGATAGGTAGTGAGGAGTGAAATCAAAAATTTACACCCTTAGAAATCCTGAAGGCAGTGATTGGTTTTCGGGGGTCTGTACGCGGCTAGGCTCCCAAAAAGTCTCACACATGAGGTATCCCCATACTCAGGAGAAGCAGCAGAATGTATTTTGGGGTGTAATTCCACATATAACCATGCCATGTGTGAGCAATATATCATTTAGTGACAACTTTGTGTAATTTTTTGTTGTCATTTTTCAATCACTTCCAAAATGGAGTCATTTGGGGGGGGGGGGGGGGTTGTACTGCCCTGCCATTTTAGCACCTCAAGAAATGACATAGGCAGTCAAACTAAAACCTGCGTAAATTTTAGAAAATGTACCCTAGTTTGTAGACGCTATAACTTTTGCGCAAACCAATAAATATATTGACTTTTTTCACCAAAGACATGTGGCTGACTACATTCTGGCCTAAATGTATGACTAAAATTGAGTTTATTAAATTTTTTTATAACAAAAAGTAGAAAATATATTTTTTTTCAAAATCTTCAGTATTTTTCAATTTATATCGCAAAAAATAAAAATTGCAGAGGCAATCAAATACCATTAAAAGAAAGCTCTATTTGTGGGAAAAAAAGGACACAAATTTCATTTGGGTGCAACATTGCATGACCGCGCAATTACCAGTTAAAGCAGCGCAGTGCCAAATTGTAAAAAGTCCTCTGGTCATTGAGCTGCCAAATCCTCCGGGGCTGAAGTGGTTAAGAGTTCAACAGCCATTGATTAGCAAAATCTGTTTTTGCTTCAACTGAATGCAAATTTTAAATGATCAAGTGTGCTTTAAATAGTGTTCCCAGAGTTTGGGTCCTAATGTACAGAATTGTGTTCTGCCATTCATGTAGTACAGAAAGCAAACCAATATCGAACTTGTACCATCAGATTGCTTGTTATAGCTTCTTCTTTGTAATCTTATTATATTTTATTCTATTTTCTGTTTGCCTATATTACTTTGCAATTTCTTGGAAAGTAATAAAAATTACAATCTAAAAAAAAAGAAAAGCAAACCAGAGCGCACAGGGTCACTATTTTACTCCTGTACTTATCATAGAGGAATATTCTGATAGAAAGGTAGTGCTGTGGAAACACTTTCATACACATTTTATAGCATATAGACTGTATACAGTCTAAAAAAAATTAAAAAAAAAACAAAAAAACCCCACCAAAAACGCATCAAAAACGCTGCAAAAACGCTGTAAAAACTCTGCAAAAACGTTGCACTTGCGTTTTTGATGCTGGTCCATTGAATTCTATTAGGCTCCATTCACACTAGCGCGTTTTTTGATGCATTTTGCATTTTGCAGAAATGCATGGGAATTTTTTAACATGGGTTCCTATGGAACATGTTCACATCAATGCCTTTTTGTATCTCTGCATTTTTGGAAAGGGTCAGGGACTTTTTTTCATGCAAAATGCAGCATTTTGCATGTAATAGAATTCAATGGACAAGCATCAAAAACGCAAGTGCAGCGTTTTTGCAGCGTTTTTACATCGTTTTTGATGCGTTTTTGCCGTTTTTTTTTTTTTTTGACTGTATACAGTAAAAAAAAACTGTAAAAAAAAAAAAAACGCAAAACGCAAAACGCGGCAAAAACGCTGCAAAAACGCCGCAAAAACGCTGTAAAAACGCTACAAAAACGCTGCTCAAAAACGTGGCAAGCATGAAAAAAAAAACTTCAAAAACGCTCAAAAGCAACATGCATAGGTGTGAATGGAGCCTTAGGCTCCATTCACACTAGCGCGTTTTTTGATGCATTTTGCATTTTGCAGAAATGCACGGGAATTTTTTAACATGGGTTCCTATGGAACATGTTCACATCAATGCCTTTTTGTTTCTCTGCATTTTTGGAAAGGGTCAGGGACTTTTTTCATGCAAAATGCAGCGTTTTGCATGTAATAGAATTCAATGGACAAGCATCAAAAACGCAAGTGCACTGTTTTTGCAGCGTTTTTGCAGCGTTTTTGATGCGTTTTTGATGCGTTTTTGCCGTTTTTTTTTTTAATTTTTTTAAAATTTTTTTTTAATTTTTTTTTTTAGACTGTAAAAAAAAAACTGTAAAAAAAAAAAAAAAAAAAAAACGCAAAACGCAAATCGCAGCAAAAACGCCGCAAAAACGCCGCAAAAACGCTGCTCAAAAACGTGGCAAGCATGAAAAAAAAACCTCCAAAAACGCCCAAAAGCAACATGCATAGGTGTGAATTGAGCCTAAGGCTCGGTTCACATCTATTCATGTTGATTTTGAGCGTTTCTGCAGTGATTTTTGCGGTGCTTGCCGCGTTTTTTGACACACGTTTTTACCGGGATTTTACAGCGATTTGCGTTTTTCTTTTTACACTGTACATAGCCGGTTGCTAAGGAGGGGGCCGGGAAGCCGTCCGCTGCGTCCTTAACAAACGATGAGTGATCAGTTGTCAGCGGGCATCCCGCTCAATGTAAAAAAAAAAGAATTGCCGGCTAAAAAAAAATCGAGACATAAAATGGTGTGGGGTCCCCCCCCAGGTCCATACCAGGACCTTGGGTCTAATATGGAATAGGAGGGAACCCCCATGCCAAAATTTTTTTTAAAAATGGCGTGGGGGTTCCCCCAAAATCCATACCAGACCCTTATCCAAGCATGCAGCCCAGCAGGTCAGGAAAGGGAGGGGACGAGCGAGCACACCCCCTCCTGAACCATACCAGGGCACATGCCCTCAACATGGAGGATGGGTGCTGTAGGGCAGGGGGGGCTCAGCCCCCCCACCCCAAAGCACCTTGCCCCCATGTTGATGGGGATAAGGGCTTCTTCCCGACAACCCTTGCCCGGTGGTTGTCGGGGTTTGCGGGCAGGGGGGCTTATTGGAATCTGGAAGCCCCCAGATCCCAGCCCCCCCCATGTGAATGAGTATGGGGTACATTGTACAGTTTATAGACAGTAGACAGTTTATGACAAGTTTTTTATTAGGCAGCTCCGGGGGTCTCTTCCGACTTTTCCACTCACTTCTCTACGCTCTCCGTTTCTTCTCCCGCTGTCTGGTGCCTTCTGCCGGGTTCTTCTGCTCTTTTGCCCGCTCTTTTGCTAGCTCTTGCCCATCCTCTTCCTCTTCTCTTCTTCTGATGTTGACTCGACACTCTCTCCCGCTGTAATGCCGTGTGCACGGTGCGCAACGACTTATATAGGCATGGGGCGGGGTCACCAGGTGATGTCTTCCAGTGACCCCGCCCCCTTATGACGTCACGGGCCGGGGCATGATGGGTCCGTGATGTCACTAGGGGGCGTGGCCTTCAGATGACGTAATTTGATTGCCACGCCCCCATAATTATTTAAGAAGTGCAGGACATTGGCGCTGACAGATCAGCGAGACACAGCATCGGAGAAGGGTCGTCGGCGGAAGGAAGAAGAACACCTGACAAACAAGACAGAAGAAGAGCGGAAGAAGAATCAGGGGGAGAAGGAGAAGACCGGAGGATGTAGATGCGGGAGAAGATGGAGGAAGACTGGAGGAAGAAGCGGAGAAGAAGAAGAAGATTTTTAATAAAAGACTTGTCAAAAACTAACTACTGTATTTTTTAACACTACACTACTTTTTTTCCAGGTGAATGGGTAGGGGTACAATGTACCCCATACTCATTCACATGGGGGGGCTTGTTAAAGGGGGCTTCCAGATTCCGATAAGCCCCCCGCCCGCAGACCCTGACAACCACCGGGCAAGGGTTGTCGGGAAGAGGCCCTTGTTCCCATCAACATGGGGGCAAGGTGCTTTGGGGCAGGGGGGGGCGCAGAGCCCCCCTGCCCCAAAGCACCCATCCCCCATGTTGAGGGCATGCGCCCTGGTATGGTTTGAAGGGGGGGACGCTTGCTCGTCCCCTCCCTTTCCTGACCTGCCGGGCTGCATGCTCGGATATGGGTCTGGTATGGATTTTGGGGGGACCCCCACGCCATTTAAAAAAAAATTTTGGCATGGGGTCCCCTCCGAATCCATACTAGACCCAAGGGCCTGGTATAGACCTGACGGGGGGACCCCGCGCTGTTTTTTTTCATGATTTTTTTTTTTAGCCGGCATTTTTTTTTTTTTACATTGAGCAGGAAGCCAGCTGACAGCTGATGACTCATCGTTTGTTAAGGACGCGGCGACTGGCTTCCAGGCCCCCTCCTTAGCAACTAGCTATATACAGTGTAAAAAAAAGAAATAAAAAAAAACGCAAATCGCTGCAAAATCACGGTAAAATCCAGCTGACAGCTGATGACTCATCGTTTGTTAAGGACGCGGCGGCTGGCTTCCAGGCCCCCTCCTTAGCAACCAGCTATATACAGTGTAAAAAAAAGAGATAAAAAAACGCAAATCGCTGCAAAATCACGGTAAAATCACAGTAAAAATGTGGTACTTGCATTTTGGATGCGGGTCCATTGAATTCTATTACAAGCAAAACACTGCATTTTGTGGGAAAAAAGTCCCCGACCCTTTCCAAAAAGCAGAGGCACAAAAATGCATTGATGTGAACATGTTCCAAAGGAACCCATGTTTAAAAAAATCCCTGCATTTTTGCAAAATGCAAACTGCATCAAAAAACGCATTAGTGTGAATCGAGCCTAATGGGAACATGTACAGCAGTCAGTACGTAATAGGGTTCTAATTCTTCCACTCCTTGCCTTTAAATATAGTTTTAAAGTTTGTAGTAAAAGCTGTAACATTTGAATTGCATATACAAATAAAGTTTATCTTTAACATGCAACTCTTTTTGTTGTAAGGTTTCAAATGAATACCATTTAGTTTACCTAAAATGCCTCAAAGCCCAGGTTCACACTGCTCGCGACTGCGAGTGGAAGGAAAATGATAAATGATTTTCAAAGTTTTTTACAACTAAATATCTGAAAAGTGTGGCATGCATTTGCATTCAGCCCCCTTTATTCCGATACCCCTAACTAAAATCTAGTGGAACCAATTGCCTTCAGAGGTCACCTAATTAGTAAATAGAGTCCACCTGTGTGTGTATAAATACAGCTGTTCTGTGAAGCCCTCAAAGGTTTGTTAGAGAACCTGTTGGGGAACAAACAGCATCATGAAGGCCAAGGAACACACCAGACAGGTCAGGGATAAAGTTGTGGAGAAGTTAAAAGCAGGGTTAGGTTATAAAAAAATATCCCAAGCTTTGAACATCTCATGGAGCACTGTTCAATCCATCATCCGAAAATGGAAAGAGTATGACACAACTTAAACTTACCAAGACATGGTCGTACTCCTAAACTGACAGGCCGGGCAAGGAGAGCATTAATCAGAGAAGCAGCCAAGAGGCCCATGGTAACTCTGGAGGAGATACACAGCTCAGGTCTGAGAATCTGTCCACAGGACAACTATTAGTCGTGCACTCCACAAATCTGGCCTTTATGGAAGAGTGGCAAGCAGAAAGCTATTGTTGAAAGAAAGCCATAAGAAGTCCCATTTGCAGTTTGCAAGAAGCCATGTGGGGGACACAGCAAACATGTGGAAGAAGGTGCTTTGGTCAGGTGAGACCAAAATTGAACTTTTTGACCTAAAAGAAAAACACTATGTGTGGTGGAAAACTAAAACTGTACATCACCCTGAATACACCATTCCTACCGTGAAACATGGTGATGGCAGCTTCATGCTGTGGGGATGCTTTTCTTCAGCAGTTACAGGGAAGCTGGTCAGAGTTAATGGGAAGATGGATGGAGCCAAATACAGGGCAATCTTAGAAGAAAACCAGTTAGTCTGCAAAAGACGTGAAACTGGGGAAGAGGTTCAGCTTCCAGCAGGACAACAATCCTAAACATTCATCCAGAGCTACAATGGAATGGTTTAGATCAAAGCATATTCATGTGTTACTCCAGACCTAAATCCAATTGAGAATCTGTGGCAAGACTTGAAAATTGCTGTTCACAGACATTCTTCATCCAATCTGACAGAACTTGAGCTATTTTTGCAAAGACGAATGGGCAAAAATGTCTCTCTAGATGTGCAAAGCTTGTAGAGACATCCCAAAAAGACTTGCAGATGTAATTGCAGCGAAAGGTGATTCTACAAAGTACAAATGCATGCCACACTTTTCAGATATTTATTTGTAAAAAATTTTGAAATCCATTTATCGTTTTCCTTCCACTTCACAATTATGTGTCACTTTGCGTTGGTCTATCACATAAAATCCCAATAAAATACATTTACGTTTTTGTTGTAACATGACAAAATGTGGAAAATTTCAAGGGGTATGAATACTTTTTCAAGGCACTGTAGAGACTGGAGCACATGAAATAGGAACATTTTGGGTAAACTAAATGGCACTGATCGTAATTTTTACTAAATTAACTTGCATATTTATATTTGATTACCTAGAATGGGACATTTTAATTGGTTATTAAAATGTGACAAAAGAGAGTGGGAGGCAGGATAAGGGAAAAGGGTGGTGGAGTAACAAAAGTATCCAGTGATTTTCACATCAGAATCACATTACTGACACTTGACTCAGACATCTGCCAGGTGACTCTAACAAGTGACTCTGACACCTGACTAGTCCAGTGGCGGCCCGTCCATTAGGCGCATGGGTGCTGCCCCCTCTCTCCTCCCCACGCCCTATATGAGTAATGTTTAGATTCATGTATAGCATGAATCTATCCATGGCTGCCGCCGCCACCCCCTATTTAGGCATCCGGCCCCTTTCAGGGCACCGGGCGCCTGCACTACAGCGGCAGGTATTTTTTTTTTTGAAGCACTTGATTAGAGCCATAGGCTCTAATAGGCTTCAAAATAGGGTGGCTCGTGGCACAGAGCATTGCGCCATGAACCCACCCAAGTGTTAACACTGATCCTCAATCCGGCCAATCAGAAGCGGGTGTGAGACCCATTTTCTGTTTGGCCGAAAAGAGAAGACTCCTGATTGGCCGCCAAGGGTGGGAACGGAAGCTGCCGCCGCTGTAGAGACCGGGGGGAATGGGAGGCCTCTGCCACCATGGGGTAAGTGCGACTGACCGACCTGGGGGGGGACTTTCTAGCCCCCTCCTCAATCATTATTCCTCTCTGTTTCTTCCTTCCTTATAATGTCATACAAAGCCCTGGGCAAACTCACAAGCTGACATTCCACAACCTCCCCCCGAATGGACTCTGGTTGGGAAATTAAGCTAATGGTCATTGATCTGGTGAGAGTTTTGTGTGTTCTGAATGTCAATGTGTTGTGATTGCTTGAGCAGACCAGCATTGTGTTGTTCTCTGTACAGGGTTTGGATTCAATTTTGTCTGCAAGAAACAGTATTAGAATATAACATTATTTTATGTATGAAAAGCAGAGTGTTATTGAGTAGTATATACAGACCTGTCAGTGGCATACTAAATCAACACATTCTAGTTGTGATAGAACTATACCATATCATAACTACTGTTCACACCCAAGGGGCCTAGGTGAAGACATATAAAATGCACTGAGTGAAGCGGTCAAGATAATCTGTACACTATAGGCATAGTATCTTAAGTATCAACATATATGGAAATTTAGAAGCAATATTCATATCTGGTCCCTAAGTAGGAAAGAAGAGGCAAGTCCTGCAAAGTAAATTCTGTATGGCTTGATCAAATTTGCCTATGTCAATCCAAGAACACCATATTTCCAAGCGTGTGCCAGGTTAAAGGCAACCTTAAAGCTCTTTCTTAGATGTACAGTGAAAAAAAAAAGATCAGGTTGAAATTGTAGCTCATAGTGGAAATTAAATGAAAGAACAGGATAAAAAAAAAAAAGGCAAAGAAAGAAGATTTACCACCGATCCCCATGCTCCAGACCACCCTATGGGGACTGAAGGTTACGGATCAAGGGATTCCAGACCTTTTCAAAGCGATGTTGTTGGTCATGAAGGATACTAGCCAATTTTTCATTGATCATGAGCCAGGAGATTTTGTTTTTCACTATTGCTAGGTTTATCACAGGAGTACTCCATGCTCTCGCTATGGTAATCTTAGCTTCCAGAAACATAAAGAAGGTGAGAGTCTTAAGATTTTTAGGTAACTCACTCGATAGATCAGAAAATAGTGCCGTCTTAACATTTTTAGGAATATTCAATCCAGTCAGTGAATATACCAGGTTGAATATTCTTGTCCAGTACCGTTTTACTTTTGGGCATGTCCACCAAATGTGGAGCATGCTTCCTTCCTAACCGCAGCCCCTGAAACAGACAGGGGATGCATCTGGGTAGATTTTTGCCAACCACATGGGTACAAGGTACCATCGTGACAATACCTTGTAATTAGCCCCCACCTGGGAAGTATTTAAAACTCCCCTGTGCACCATGGACGACCACTGGAACCAGACGTCCTCATCAATAGTGTCTCACAGATTTGACTACCAAGCTAGTTGGTAAGAGAGTTTAGAACCCTGATCCACAAACAGAGTGTACAACTTTAATATACTACTGTGGGTTTGCTGGATTTCTCACTGAAGTCTGAAGGAAGATGCTAGAATTTTGTGTAAGGAACATAGAGTAAACTGATGTTTGGAATTAAAATCTATACCATATAACTTGAACGTATCATATGTCTCATAGGACATTGGACAACTAACTCTGACATCTGACTAGTGACTCTGACACCTGACAAATAACTCTGGCAACTGATTCTGACTCCTAAAGGCCCATACACACGATCGGACATTTTGACAACAACAGTCCGACTGACCTGTTTTATCAGACAATCCGACCATGTGTATGCTATTCCGGCAACAAATGTCTGATGGAGGATAATCCGATCCTGTGTACACAAGTCCATAGGACTAAAGTCCAAAGTACAAACACTCATGCTCAGAACCAATGCTAAAGATCAGACAACAATAGCAGAAGTTGCCCAAAGGGTGGTGGTAAAGAGCTGAAAAACCACGTGATTTGGTGAAAGTTGGCTGAAAATGTTCTGCCGTGTGTATGCAGAACAAGTTCACGGCCAACGCCCTTCGGACCAAGATCCATGGAAAAGTCTGATGGAAGTCCGATCGTGTGTATGAGGCTTAACAAGTGACTCTGATGTGGTTTGATAGATTATTGATGGGACTGATCATAGTCTGAAGGAAGATGATAGAATTCTGTATAACGATCACAGAGTAAACTGAGGTTAGTACTAAAATCTACACTATATAACTTGAATGTATCATATATCTTTTTTCCCCATACTGCATGCATGTCATGTATCTTTTAGTTTCAGAAGGTTTCATTAAGTGAGAGAGCATTCAATATTCAGACATTTGCTTTTACCCCCCTTTAACATTTCCCACAAAGGGGGTAAAAGGTCATTGTTGTATAAAAGTTATATAGAAAATGGGTATAATGACAGTAATAAAACATGTTTCAATGAAGAGAACAATTGCCTTTGTTGCTTGTGTAGTCCAAATACAATGGTCAATAAGACAAGAAGATGACAGAGGTTGTTCAAAGCAGAATGTCATGTACCTTTTAAAAGGCCGTTTATTTTGCTTGGAAAAACTCTGTACACGTGTAGAAAGTAGTCATGTCTACTTGGACCCCTATCAGGTAAATATTTATTCAGACCAATAGGACATTTGATAGTATAAGAATTAACAGCATTTACATTGTAATGTTTAAAAAATGTTTAGAATAGATTATCTGTAGATGGTGGTGTCACATTGGATCTTTGTCTCAGAATTACAAATTCCATTCCAAAGACTGACCTATTGTGAAATGCATGGATTTAATGGTTTCTGGTCAGTAAAAAAATGTTTGAATTAAAAAGATGTGTGTGACTTGATGTCCGCTAATAAATTGAGATATTTCCTGTTTGCAGAGGCACATTATAAGTAATGGATGGTGTTGACATTTTGCAAATTTATGCAAATAGGACTTCTGCTTTTAATATATTTATTTTAATACGTCTTTTATGTTGCTGGTTAGCACATCTAACAAGTGCACTAAAATACCTAACAACTATAATGTGCACACCTACTTACTTGAAGTACTGCACATCTTTACTTTACTTACTGTATTAAACCAAAAACAAAAATGTCATATATTGCAGCTTATGACTAGTGGCTGCATTCGTTTTTCTCTCTTTTAGGGTTTTCTTTCATTTATTTTCACCTGGTGATCTGGCCAGTAACACTCCTCCTGTCTTATGCCCCATACACACGATCGGATATTCCGACAACAAATGTTGGATGTGAGCTTGTTGGCGGAAAGTCCAACTGTGTGTATGCTCCGTCGAACATTTGTTGGCGGACTTTCCGCCAACAAATGTTGGCTAGCAGGTTCTCAAATTTTCCACCAACAAATTTTTGTTGTCTGACTTTGCAATCGTGTGTACACAAGTCCGTCGGACAAAAGTCCACGTATGCTCAGAATCAGCTAGAATCAGCCGGAGCTATAACTAATGGAGATATCACGTATGTCTTGTACGTCACTACGTTTGTAATTGTTGGCCAACATTTGTGTGACTGTGTGTATGCAAGACAAGTTGCAGCCAACATCCTTTGAACAAAATGTCATGGTTTTGTTGTCGGAAAGTCCGATCGTGTGCATGGGGCATAAGGGTGGCTCTGCTCTATGGAGGAGCAAAGGAGCCACCTTTGCACAGCAGCATTGTCAGTTTGAGAAGAAGGAAGTGTTATGCCCTGTACACATGGTCGGAATTTCCGACAAGAAATTTTTGATGTGAGCTTGTTGTCGGAAAGTCCGGCCATGTGCATGCTCCATCGAACATTTGCTGGAATTTCCGACAACAAATGTTTGAGAGCAGGTTCTCAAATTTTCCGACAACAAAACTTGTTGTCGGAAATTCTGAGCGTGTGTACACAATTCCGACGCACAAAAGTCCACGCATGCTCGGCATCAAGCAGAAGAGTCGCACTGGCTATTGAACTTCATTTTTCTCTGCTTGTCGTACGTGTTCTTGACGCTCGGAATTTCCGACAACATTTGTGCAACCGTGTGTATGCAAGACAACATCTGTTGGAAAACAATCCATGGTTTTGTTGTCGGAATGTCCAATTGTGTGTACAGGGCATTAGACTAGCAGATTTTGATGGACATGACTAACACATTAAAGCCGAAATCCAGCTAAGACCTTTTAAGCAGTTACAGCAACAGTTTTTTTCTTTTCTTTTTTGGGATAAAGGTTTTACAAAAATGAATAAAAGCTGACCCATGTAAGTACCCCTGTCAGTTGTAAATGGTTTGTCTCAACTGCCATATTTGCTGCCCAGCTTCGCCTGTTCAGGGAAGTTGAAAAATAAGAGACTTAAGGCCCATACACACGATCGGACTTTGACAACAACGGTCTGACTGACCTGTTTTATCAGACAATCCGACCGTCTGTATGCTCCATCGGACAATTGTTGTTGCTTTTTCAATGGACAAATGTTCTCTGTGCATGCTCTCAAACTTTGACAACAAATGTCCGATGGAGGATAATCCGATCTGTGTACACAAGTCTATCAGACTAAAGTCCAAAGTACAAACACGCATGCTCAGAACCAATGCTAAACATCAGCCAACAATAGCAGAAGTTGCCCAAAGGGTGGCGGTAAAGAGCTACAAAAAACATGTGATTTGGTGAAAGTTGGCTGAAAATGTTCTGCCATGTGTAAGTTCACGGCCAACGCCCATTCAGACAAAAATCCACAGAAAAGTCCGATGGAAGTCCAATTGTGTGTATGAGGCTTTACTGGCTGGATCACTAGCTGAAAATAAAGGGGAAAAACTAAAAAATGAAAACTAATACAACCACTATTGGAACAAAGGAAGACGATCGGCTGCACTCCCACACGATGCAATGTTGGCTTTAATGCAGCCACTATATCTAAGCTGAAATATATAAAATTTTTGCTTTTGGGTTTAATACTGCTTTAAAGTACAGGTTCACATTTAGTAGAAAATTCCCCCAGCCCCTCTCTATAACCTCCTCAGCACAATCAGTTATGTCACACCCATATGCATGTCTGTATTTACCTCCACCTAAGGTGTAGCCTCTTGTGCTGTCTTCAAGCGGCTGGTAAAAATCAAGTCCCATGGACTTTAATGGGCCATACCCATTCTGCAGGAGGAATGCCCCACTTAGGTCTAACGTCAAATAATTAACTTGAGCCATAATTATAGGTTAACTGTACTTTCATGAAAGTACAGTTCAACTTTTTGCCTAGCTCCTTAACCCCTTAACAAAAACAAACCCCACCCCCGCTCCCACTCCAGATGGTTACATACCTCTATCTGACAGCCTTAGCCTGCAGCTGTCTTTAGGGCCTCAAGCTAAAATCCTATCACTGCAGTCATTCCCCAAAATTCTATGAAGCCTTTTTCCTGATATAAAAGACACTCAGGGATAGGCCTATAGGAGTCTAGCAATGGCAGTCGGCACAGGAAAATTTTTTCCAAAAAATTGTGAACACTGCTGCCAGCTTGGCCATGCAATATAGAGGTAAATATGCTTCTGGGGCAGGGGAGGATGGGTTACTTTTGTTAAGGAGGGGTAATCAATACATAAAAAAGCTTATTTGTTTTAAAAATGTAAACTGAGAAACAGCCATATCATATGGCTGTTTCTCAGTTTACATTTTTAAAACAAATAATGGCCCATATGGAAGGTAAAAGTGGATAATATTTAAAACATAAACATTAGGTTGACATGCCTGTTTTACAACATTTATCTTTGTACCGTTTTTATGTGGCTGAACAGGACTTTTGGAAAGAGAAAGTATAGATGAACTTAGATAAAAGGAATACTACTACACTGGCCCTTTGAAAATGAAGTCTGGAAGGCGCCATCGGTGAGCAGATTTGATCTGTGATACAAATCTGTGTACAGGCTGCCTTAAACTGCAATAACTGACAGGCATTTGGTCTATACTTATGAAAGCAAATAGTAAAGGCTGCCCTGTCATACTGTCATACGTAAGCTTCACAGCTCAGTTCATGCCTCAGCTATTTATAGATAATGTGATGTTGGTCAGATCACTCCTGTGCCTTTTCAGGACACACTGTGACATAAGATACAAATAAAATATCTTAAAGGGAAAGTATACGATACCCATAAGAATGCTTTTAAAAATCAGAAGAACGATATTGTCAACATAGATCTTTCCTGCGTTCCAAGCTTGCCCTATTAGATGGACCCCTTACACACACCCTTTTTGCGGGGGAGACGCTTCTTGCAGGGACAAATTTCTGCAGTATATGCTTCTCTCACTTACCTGACTACCAAACTCTCATATATGATTCAGTGGAAGCAGGACCTTCATTTTCTTTGGGAACTGCTTGATTGGCAGGGCGTAGCTTATGCCTTGTCCAAGATAGCTATCAATACCACATTATTAGAATCTAACTATAAAGCTCTTTTGTGCTAGTGTCTGGTCCCAACCCGTATTGCCAAAATGCATCCCACTGTGTCACCTGCTTGCTTTCGATATTGTGGGCAACCAGGGACTATGTGCCACATATGGTTGCACTGCCCTATAGGTTAACTATATTTATTCAGTGACAGTAGTAAATATCTGCAGATTCCCAGAGGCGGCCCTCTTCCATAAGCTACCTGACGAGGTCCAAAAGAAATCTGTGAAACTCATTACTTATATGTTCCTGGCAGCACAAATTACTATCGCTAAACATTGGCAGTGGTTGGTTGTACCATTTGACTATGTGAAACATAAGCTTCATTGGATTATGGTCAATGACAAACTCACCTGCACTCTCCATAACAACATTAAAAAGTCTGAAAAGTTTGACAGGACGTGGGACCCATGTCAGTCCCTTAACCTGTTTCTTTGGTCTTTTTCTTTATTTATTATTTTGACAAAGGCTACTGGACCCTTATTTTTTGGGGGTACCTGCTAAGATTATAATCTCAGGTATGGGGACACCACTCTTCCCTAATTTCTTGTCCCTTTCTGCCTCCCCTTTATTGGTCTCCCCTTCTCTGATATAATAATTGTGCTAACCACTGCCGTGGTTTTCTTTCTGATTATTACTATGGTTAAAAATTGAAACTTTGGACAAAATGACTATTTGATTGCAGCTCTTCTAGGCTGTTGTTTATTATATGTATGTATCATTGTTTGAATAACCAGTACCTAACTAGATGACTATTGTTCTTCTTCTGGTATATTCCTATGTTATGCTGGTGATTACCTGAGACTCTGCTTTGCTGTTGTTAATGTTTCTACTCTTTGTACTTAATATTTTCAATAAAAATATTGGAAACATAAAAATCAGAAGAAAGCTGTCAAAAATAAATAATATTCAGTGCTTATGATGTGTACATATGTTCATACTAAATTCTTCTTAATGTTTTCTCTACATCTCATTTGTGTAATGACTTGTATAATCAATTGTGTTTTACTGTGAATGCAGAGGAGATTCAGCACAATTGCTTGAGCAAACCCTTTTTTGACATAAAGTAAACATACAGTGCCTTGAAAAAGTATTCATACCCTTTGAAAGGTTCCATATTTCATCATGCTACAACCAAAAAACGTAAATGTATTTTATTGGGATTTTATGTGATAGACCAACACAAAGTGGCACATAATTGTGAAGTGGAAGGAAAATGATATGTAGCACCCTCTAGTAGTGTGCTAGAGAGAGTAGGTAAATTTAGGCAGGTCTGGCTGGTTGCTAGGCCTGTTTGTTTTCATTCTGAGCTGGGAGTGGCTCAGTGTAACAGCTGGTGACTCACAGGCAGCATCATCAAGACCTCCCTCTTCTTTCCAGAAGATTCTGGAAAAAGAGGAGAAGAGGAGAGGTGGAGCTGCCTGGGGTATTCTGAGGAGCCCTGACCAATCCCCAACTTGATTTGGCAGGGGGAAGGCCTCCTTAAATACCCAGGGTCAGCCCGGCTGGGGAGGAGTTGTCGGGTGGAAAAGATGGAGTGAGTGTGTGTGGAGGCTGTCAGAGCCCACAGGGAACTCCCCAGTCTGGGGGGGGTGTGACCTTGGGCCTGGGCTCGGTTGCAGCCAGGAGGAGAAGAGATCCTGGAGGAGAGGCACATGAGAGAGCAAAAAGATGACAGCGGGAGAGAGCACAGCTAAGAGACTCCAGAGAGGACAACTGGTCGCAGCCAGGAGGGCTGGTGAGTGCAGCACAGTCGGGAGGACTGGGGAGGCATGACTGAGAGAACTGGGAGTTTGCAGTTTGAGATGGATGCAGAACCAGAAGAGTGGACTGTGGGAAGGGCAGTGGAAAGAGGCAGCTGCAGCCAGGAGAGCTGGCAGGGCCTGAAGATGGGTTACTGGGCTCAGTAGCCAAGTGTAGAACAGCTAGCACCAGAGACTTTCTATTTTGCTACACTATAGGGGCCCACGGTTCCTGCGTGAAAAGGGCAATTGCTAAAGGCCTGGCTGAGTTAGTGTCAGGCTTAACCACTTTGTGCTAGCTGTGCCTGAAGATTAGAGAGGAAGCGATGTGCTGGAGGAGAAAGACCCGAAGCTTAGAGAGGAAGTGATGTGCAGAAGGAGAAATGGAGTGTATATACTGGACTGTATATAGTTGTTCCAAGCAAGTGCTATCAATTCTACTGGGCATCCCATATTTCCTTACCCCATCCAAGTTCATTCCCCTCCATAAAGTCAAAACAACAATGCATACGGACTGTTCTATGTCTCTGAGTGTCTGAGAGGTGAATGCCGGGCTGGGCATGGTGACAGATAATCCAGCATTTCAGCAGTCCCTGTGGGGGTACCGCTACATATGGGGGTGTCATCCGGGATGTCTGTTCACAGCTAACTTGTCAGCTGTCGCCCCTAGCAACCGAAGTTATTCGCGGGAACTGTGCTTTGTTCCACCACTATTGAGGAATTACACTTGGGGAAAGACTTGTGTGCCGAGCGACATGCCTGGACAAGTCCTGCTAGTCTCAGCATGCCTGCAAACTTCAGTTCATCTAATAAGGGGTTACAGCAGCACAGCAAAGGAGGGGACAGCCTCAGTTTCACAGACACCAGCCTGTCTGGAAGCAAGGGGACGGGGCCACGCCCTAGAGGAGACCCAGCGTTCCCTGCTAGCAGAGATCACGAGGCGGAGGAGCAAGATGGCAGAGGGTGGTTGTGTGTGCCCAGCGCTGACCTGGTTGTCTGATCTGCATGAGCGGACACTGGTGGACACTGGTGTCTGGTTGGAGCATTACGGGGAATTCACCCTTGGGATGATTGATGGGACGGAGCGTCTGTGCCTGTTCTGTCCAAAATGTCAGATACCAACAATGATGGTCAGTGTTTGGATCCGGTGAGGCCATTGTGGCGAACTGCTCACCCAGCTTGCATTCAGCCAACATGAGCCACAGTACTATAACGTGGACCTGCACTCAGGAATGTGTCACGAGCATCCGTGGAATTACCGGAAGGCCGGAGTGAACCTGGAGGAATCATCACCAAAAGGTCAGGGATCTAGTAACTGTAAGTACTGCCCAGCAGGAACCAAATATTGTCACTTGCTATCCCAGTCCAGAAGGAGCCAGTGCTGAAAGGGGGGTGTGCTCTCAGGTGAGCTGGACAGGGAGTGTGAGGACAGGTCCATAGATTAGGGTTCTCCCAGACTGTTAGTGGAGTTCGGGTCCCTGGAGAGGCTAGCAGAATGGTCATCTCCTGATAGCTGCTCAGAGGAGGAATGGGAGACAGGAGGTTCCCGGGTCCTGGAAGTTCCGTCTGAGTGAGAAGAGCCAGAGTCTGTTGGGAGGCCGAAACCCCCATCAGCAGCAGACAACTTTTTGTCCAAAGACCCTCCACAACCCAAACCAGAGCGCCTGTCAGGTCCCACACTTACCAGACAGGTGAGTCTGCTTGGGCAGAGGGTAGGCTCCCTTACGTATCCGATTCGGGGCCCCTGATAGAGTAAACAGGAGGCCCGCGAATGCGGAGTGGTATGAGGGCCTGATGTTAGAGTCCTGGAGCAGGGTGGTCTTACAGGCAACCGGTAGAGCTTCAGGTATGCTGGAGCTGATGCTGAGCAGGAGCTTATCAGGCTGGTCACACACAGGCAGAGGTCGGCAGCGGGCTGGCAGCAATGGTACAAAGGGAACAGGCAGAAACAAGGTCAAACAAGCCGGGGTCGGGTTCAGGCAGCAATCAAGGGAGGTCCAAAAGGCAAGCCGGGTCACAACGGGTCAAACTTCAGAGATACAGGAACACAGAGAGGATCACGGAACTAGACACAGAGCTGTTGATCAGGCAGCACCGAACAGGGATAGAGGCAGACCTAAATAGGCTGATTGGCGCCAAAACGCCGCGCTCGTGCACGCGCCGATTCGCCAAAGCGCTCCGCGCCCCCGCACGCGCCCGAGCGCCCCCGACACCGGCGTGCACGGCAACACCACCGGGCACGCCCGCGGTAACGCCCATAGGCGAACGCGCGTACGCACGCACGCCCGGACGCCACCCTGCACGCCACGGCCGGTCAGACCAGACACGCCAGTGTCCCCAGGAACACGCGCCCCAGCACGCACAGAGACACGAGCACCAACGCACCCCGGCGCGCACCGGCGCCCAACCAGGTAACCTCTCTGACAGCGCCCACATATAGGCAGTGGGTGAAGAGGTCCCCTGATGCCTGCGTCCTGCCCGGGAAAGGAAAACCAAGATAGCTGCCCAGATTTTCCCGGTTCCAGCGGGAGGTTCAGCATATGGTTGCTCTGGAGTGGGGTCTGGAATATCCTTCTGTCCCTCCTGAAACCATGGACTTCATTGAGAACTCACGTGAGAGTGGGAGGATGACTTGGTTTGGAGGTATCTACACGTCGCTAAGCCGTTGTGGGTGCCAGAGTGTGAGGAGACCTGGGCCCGCTTTGAGGACATTTGGAAGGAATGGCGGTTGGGGAGGTCCATCCACAAGGACAGAGTGATGGTTGCCAGGATGGGACTGCCTACAAAGAGTCACTCTATCAGGGAGGAAGGGTGTGGCAGGAAGAGATTGCCCGACCCACACTTTTATGCTTGAGAGGACTGTTGGAGGTACAGACATCATTAAAGTAACTGCTGGAGAGTTGCAGTGAGAATGTGCTTCTTCTTCTCTGACTTAGCAGAATCAGACTGGCCTGCCACCCTGTTGTGCCCAGGACCCTTTCCTGTTGCAAGGGCACTAAGGGTGAGCTCTGTTCCCTGAACTAACTCTTTAGGGAGCTTGCTTGTTCGGGGAGGGGCCCCTCTCATCAGGAACTTCAAGAGGACTGTTGCTTCCTTATGCTGTGTCTTTTCTCCCTTTAATGCTCTGTCAGCAGGCTATAACCTCCTTCTGACAGAACTACAGGTGAAAATGTATATTGAAGTGGCTCACATGCTTTGATTATTCTTGTTCTTTCTGTCAGCAGGTTTATAACCCGCTTCTGACAGAAAGTTTGTAAAGTGTACAGGTAGCTGGTAAAATAGGATGTTTGTTGTGTTGTTTCTACAAGACATCCTTGGATGGGAAGGCTGTCCATCTATCTCCGGCTTGGGCTACGGATTCTGCGGACAGAGGATTTCCCTTGAGGGGGAAATGCTCTGGTCCATTGTATATTGAATAATTGTTTAGCGGTAGGGACGTTGTAGTTAGGTGTGTAATGTAATGTACATGATGTAAATACTGAGAGAAAATGATTTTATATTTTTATATGTATTTTTTGTACATATTCCTGTCCAAGTTTGTTTCTTTTTTCCCATCCAATTTATAGTATGGGATGCCCTTGCTCCTGGGCCCAGCAGTGATTTTTCAATTTCCCAGCTGAGGGGCCAGCTGGAGTTTGGGGGGGGGTGTGAGTCTAGATCTAAATCCAATTGCGAATCTGTGACTTGAAAATTGCTGTTCACAGATGCTCTCCATCCAATCTGACAGAGCTTGAGCTATTTTGCAAAGAAGATTGGGCAAAAATGTCACTCTCTAGATGTGCAAAGCTGGTAGAGACCTCCCCAAAAAAGACTTCCAGCTGTAATTGCAGCGAAAGGTGGTTCTACAAAGTATTGACTCAGGGGGCTGAATACAAATGCATGCCACACTTTTCACATATTTATTTGTAAAAAATGTTGAAAACCTTTTATCATTTTCCTTCCACTTCACAATTATGTGCCACTTTGTGTTGGTCTATCACATATACCCCAATAAAATACATTTACGTTTTTGGTTGTAACATGACAAAGTGTGGACAATTTCAAGGGGTGTGAATACTTTTTCAAGGCACTGCATATTTTATCTTTGTGTTTGGGTACATTTTCTATTCTGCACTTTTTTCACTTTTTTCTGTGATCCATTAAACATGGACCTGTCATCATTGGATTGGGATTGGTTCATGCACAGTTTTTTTAACCGCTTCCCGACCAACTGCTGCAGTTATACTGCGGCAGGTTGGCTCCCCTGTGTGAGCCATCGTAGCTATACGTCGGCTCGCGATGTCGGGATAGCAGGTGCGCGCGCCCGCTGCACAGCGAGGGTGCCGGTGCTCGTGGCCGACGGTTGCGATTGTGACCAGGAGAGACAGAACAGGGATGAGTGAGTGTAAACACACACTTCCTGGTTCTGTTCTGACAGAAGTTACAGATCGTGTGTTCCTATTAGCTAGGAACCACGATACGTCACTTCCTCCAGTTAGAATCACCTCCCAGGGAACATAGTTTACCCCTCGAGCACCCCCTAGTGTTGACCCCTTCACTGCCAGTGACATTTTTACAGTAATCAATGCAATTTTATAGCATTGATCGCTGTATTAATGCCAATGGTCCCAAAAATGTGTCAAAATGGTCTGATGTGTCCGCCATAATGTCGCAGTCGTGATAAAAATTGCAGATCGCCAACAGTACTAGCAAAAAAAATAAATAATAATAAAAATGCTATAAATCTATCCCCTATTTTGTAGACGCAATAACTTTTGCGCAAACCAATCAATATACATTTATTGTGATTTTTTTTCACCAAAAATATGTAGAAGAATACATATTGGCCTAAACTAAGGAAAAAAATTGTTTTTGTTATATATTTTTGGGGGATATTTATTATAGCAAAAAGTAAAAAAGAATGCGTTTTTTTTCAAAATTGTCGCCCTTTTTTTGTTTATAGCGCAAAAATAAAAAACTGCAGAGGCGATCAAATACCACCAAAAGAAAGCTCTATTTGTGGGAAAAAAAGGACGCCAATTTTGTTTGGGTACAACGTCGCACGACCGTGCAATTGTCAGTCAAAGCGACGCAGTGCTGAAATGCAAAGAGTGCTCTGGTCAGGAAGGGGGTAAATTCTTCCGGGGCTGAAGTTAATAAAGGGGTTATTGGACTCATGAGGGGACAGAATTGACAAGGTATATGATCAGTAAGTAGCCCTAAACATTCAGATCTTTGGACTTTGAGGTGCCATGAATGTCTTGGAGTAGTAGGTAATCCTGTGTTGAGGGATTGTAAGTATTCCAGCTCCTCTCCCTTACTTAGTTGAATGGAGGAAAGGTGACAAAAAAAAAAAGGTGACAAAAAAAATATTCTGCATACAACGCAGTTTTATTGGGATTCTGATTCCACGTGTACTCCTGCTATATCAGGTTGTAATCAGATGTGCGTATACAGACATTATGCACTCTAGTGTTTGAGGTTCTCAATTAATGTCTTTAAGGGTTTAATTAATAAAGAGACATGCTACCCTATCAAAGGCCTTTGCAACATCTGTTGACAGGAGAACCATATGGGTATAGATTTTATGGTTCTAATGTATTGCATTGATTGCATATGTATTGTCTCTTGTCTCTTTTGTTGTTCCTGTGCACTCATGAGTTGGACTACAAAGCAGTCATGACAATGCACAGTGTGTGCCGAGTGAAGAGGCCATGAACGTCGCCGGCGGTTATCCTCCTTGGCAGGTTTAGCACCTTGCTTTGTGGCTTATTGATCCCTGAGATTTCTGTGATCCTTAAGGCCATGCTGTTATCTTGATCTCTGCACCATGAGCTGCAGAAAGTTTTTATCCGTGTAAGTGATGCTATTGTTTGGTAAATAAACTTTCTATCTTTCTAATCCCTGCAGCACTTTGTACATCAGACCTCTCTCCCCATGTATAATCACTGCATAAAAGGAATGAAAGCTTTACCCCCCGCTTCCATCCATGCACCATGGCAGGTGAGATGTCACAATACTTCCACCAAAAATATGATCAATCGTGCCAGAAGATAGAAGTTCTCTCGGATAAATCTGGCATTTGCCTCCCGTGCGGTGTTGCCACAGGTGTCTGCCATTTCTGCCATCATCTTTAGAGGCATCTCTGACCATGCTCCATTACTTATCACAATGTTGCAGGGCCCACCGGGGTGGGAGATGTGGAGACTGTCCAGATACTGGATTATGGATCAGGCTATTCAGGAAGCTATCCGGGGGGAGTATGTGTCCCGTCTCTCTGCAGCTCGGAGGACCTCCTCGGAATCTCTTGAGAGAGATATGTCCAACTTAAAGAGGCAGCATATGTGGCAAACCCTAATCCATCTGGTTATGGGGCCTGGCAGCATGCTTTTTGGGAAGTTAATCTGCTCTGAGTTGAATTAACTCAGAAATCTATGCTGTACATCGCCCAAATGTATTTGAACATGGTAATAAAAATGGAATGCTCCAGGCCTGGTTGGCTAGAGGGAAATTTGCTGCCACCCATCTTAGTGGGATCAGGGATGCTGACGAGGCTTTGTTGTGCTCACCTGAGAGTATTAATGCTGGATTTCTTCAATATTATAGGTCATTATACTCCACTAGGGTAGCTTATACCCCCCTAGAACTGAACTCCTACCCTGGCCAGTTTGACTTTCCCAAACTTGACCCGGACATTTGTTCTGGACTGGACCTTGATATTACCCTTGAAGAGGTGCAGGAGTCCATTGTCCAACTCCAACCTGGTAAGACCCCAGGGGAGGATGGCATTCCAACCAAATTCTTCTCTTTATATCAGGACCTACTAGCCCCTAGACTCACCTCCCTGTAGTCTTGCTTTCCAGCTTGACCATAGATTCAGGAAAAGAAGAACAGAGAAGGCTGGCATCACCACTATACCTATGAACATGCAGGCAAAACCTATGCAACTAGGATTTTTTCGTTCCCCACTCTCCAGTGCAGAGAAGTTGCGCCGAATGGGCCTGTGTATATACTGTGGGGTAGTTGGACATTATCTCCAAAACTGCCCTGTGAGTCCCACAAAGACCAAGATCACCTCCTCTACCTACCTTGCTAATTGTTCTGGAAGGAAGGGATCTGCTCATGTCACCCTGTCCTTGTCACTTCAGCTCCCTGGGAGAAACATTCAGGTACCAGCCATAGTCAACTCCAGAGCCTGCAGCTGTTTCCTGGACAAGGACTTTGCTCACCATCACCAAATTCCTTTACAAGCAAAGACGTACCAGTTGTCCATCCATCTGGCCGATGGATCCCATCTTAGGTCTGAGCCTATAACACATGAGACTTGCCTGCTACTGGCTGTATCTGATACTGGTCATCAGGAATACTTACGCCTGGACATTATTCCATCACCTTTGTTCCCCATTAACCTGGGCATCCCTTGGTTGCAATCCCACAACCTGCAGATAAACTGGGTTTCAGGAAAAATTACCTTTTCATCCTCCTACTGCCAGCAGTCCTGCCTTCATCCCATTTCCATGATACCTCCACCTCTTCTGGGCGTACATACTGACTTTCCTTTGTCACATGTGTAAACTGCAGGCTCATACCTGCAGTTTATCACAAATTCCTTGAGGTCTTTGATAAACAAAAGACAGATATCCTACCACCTCATCGCCCGCATGTCTGCCCAATTGAACTTTTGCCTGGATCTGCATTTCCTTTTGGGCGCATATTTCCCCTCTCTGAACTGGAACCTAGGGTACTACATCAGTACGTTGATAGAACTTGGAGAAAGGTTTCATCCAGCTTTCCACGTCCCCTGCGGGCACTGGAATTTTCTTTGTGGAAAAGAAGGACCATACCCTGCGCCCTTGTGTTGATTACCGGGAATGAAATGAATTTACCATCAAGAACAGATACCCTTTGCCCTTAGTTCCGGAACTTTTTCAACGTTTTAAAACTTTTGCTGTGTTCGCTAAACTTGACTTACGAGGTGCATATAATCTAGTACGAATCTGCAAAGGGAATGAATGGAAAACGACCTTCCACACTAGATTTGGACATTATGAGTACCTTGTTATTCCCTTCGGGCTGTGTAATGCTCCAGCAACATTCCAACATTTTGTTAACGGTATTTTCAGAGACTTCCTTTATCTAATCCTTATTGTATACCTAGATGATATCCTCATCTTCTGAAATTCCCTCTCGGCACACCGTGAACATGTGAAAAAGGTTCTCGGCCGGTTAAGAGACCATGGACTATATGCAAAGGCCGGGAAGTGTGAATTTGAGAAGGAAACTATCCAATTCTTGGAACTTATCATCTACACTTCAGGCATCTCCATGGATCCCCAAAAGATCAAATCCATCCTTGAATGGCCCACTCCTACAGACAGGAAGAGTACACAGAGGTTCATTGGATTTGCAAATTTCTACCGCAAGTTCATTAAAGATTTATCCGCCATTATCGCTCCTGTCACCCAACAGACGAAACAGAATAACCTCTTTCAGTGGACACCTGCAGTGCAAGCTGCTTTTGACCAACTAACCAACTGTTTACCTCGGCCCCCATCCTGCAACATCCAGACCCTGCATCACCATATGTTCTCGAGGTGGACGCTTCATAGAATGCTGTGGGTGTCCCATTGCCTTCTTTTCTAGAAAACTCAGCCCCGCAGAGAGAAATTACGACGTGGGTGACCGGGAATTATAAGCCATAAAGACAGCCCTAGAGGAATGGCGTTATTTGCTGGAAGGAGCAGCCCATCCCATTATGATCTTTACTGATCACAATAACCTCAAATATCTTAGAACAGCCAAACGATTAAGACCCTGGCAGGCCAGGTGGGCACTATTCTTCTCTTGCTTCTCCTTCCACATTCCTTTCAGACCGGGTTCCAAAAATGGCAAGCCTGATGCCCTATCACCTATGTACCCAGAAGAAGGAGAACCTCACCAAGCAAACACAATCCTGCCGGCGCAAAGTTTTTTACTACTACAAGTAGACTTGATCACCCAAGCAGACATCCACAAGGGACATTCTACCACTAGGTACCTGTTTTCAGGAACAAGAGGGATTTTTCCTACATAATCAAAAAGGGTTTATACCCCCGAGTCTGTGCCCCAAGATCCTTAGTCTGTGTAATGACCATCCCTTGGTGGGACATTTTGGGGTAACCAAGACAGTGGAGCTTGTGCAACTGTCCTTTTGGTAGCCAGGTCTAAGGCCCGACTGCAAGAATTATGTTAGTACCTGTGGGGTCTGTGCCCGAAACAAGAACGATAACACCAAATCCTGGGGTCTGTTAAGACCACTACCCATTCCCAAAAGGCCCTGGGAAATGATCAAATGGGATATGGACTTTATCGTTGAACTCCCGCCATCCGAAAGATTTATGACCATTTTTGTGATCATAGACAGACTGACAAAGATGGCGCATTTTTCTATTCCTATGTTAGGAACCCCTTCAGCAGCAGAGACCGCTTGCACCTTCATCAAAGAAGTAGTTAGACTCCATGGGGTACAGAACAGCATCACCTCTGATCGAGGGGTACAATTTACATCAAGATTTTGGAAGGAGCTTTGCAGGATGTTGAAAATTGAAACTTGTTTTTCTTCAGCATACCATTCCCGGACAAATGGCGAAACTGAACGCACAAATCAAACTCTGGAACAATATCTTCCGTGCTTCTCATCCTTTGCCCAGGATGACTGGGCATCACTTTTACCCCTGGCAGAATTTGCATACAACGATGCAGTTCACTCGGCTACGGGACAAGCCCCGTTTTTTGCTAATTATGGATACTTCCCAACCTTCCTACCTGACATCTTGCCTAATTCCTTGGTTCCTGCAGTCCAAGAAAGGTTAAGCGCTCTTCAATAACACAATAAAGTATTGCAAAAAAACATCTCCAAAGCGCAACAAGACAACAAAAGATTCTTTGATAGGAAAAGAAGAGGAGACCTAAAACTTCAAGTAGGAGACAAGGTCTGGTTATTCACTGCCAACTTAAAATTTTCATGTCCATCCAAGAAGCTTGGACCTAGATATATCGGCCCTTTCCCTGTCAAAAGGCAGATCAATCCTGCAGCTTACGAACTGTTACTTTCTGAGAATTGCAAAATTCATCCTGTCTTCCATGTTTCATTACTAAAAAATGCAAGGTTAGATCCTTTTCCTGGTCGTGAGTCAGGTCCACCTGCACCTACTTTCATGGACGGTATTGAGGAGTATGAAGTTGAAACAATTGTGGACTGTAGAAAAAGAAGGAATGTAATCTAGTTTTTAATTAGATGGAAAGGCTACGGACCTGAAGACAACTCTTGGGAACCAGAGTCCAATTTACATGCCAAGAGATTGATACGGGCATTCTTCCAGGCTCACCCTGAAAAGAAGTTACCGATAGGCATCCAGAGGTTGCCCATTGGGAAGGGGCAATGGAAGAGAAGTCCGGTTGACGCGCATTGGCGCACAGGCGCGGGCACACTAGTGTGTTTGTCAAGAATAGTATGTACTGGTGCATAAGCGGGCGTGCGCGCACACATGCACGTCTATTTAAACAGAGCAATGACACACACACATTGCTGAGTGGTCTTTCAGCTTGTTTCTGTTTACCCTGTGTTTGATCTGTTCCAGTTTTACTGTGTACCGAACCTGGCCTGTATCCTGTCTTTGCTTCTGCCTCACGTTCCGGTACCTGCTTTGCTCGGCTGTTGATGACCCCCTGGCTTATATTCCGACCACGCTTCCACCTGCTGATCCATCAACATGGAGTTACTGCTCCCGGTGTCTATCCGGTGATCTGCAGCCATCGGGTTCCTGCCAAGCCATCGGGTTCCTGCCAAGGCCCAGCCGGTGCCATCTGCTACATCGGCCCTCGTGCCACTCTGTGTCCTTCACTCCCTGTCATCCTTACCAGGGGCGCTGGACAGTAGGTGCAAGAGAAACCCTCTCCACCAAGTACGTGACACGGAGGTTGTGAGATGACAGCCAGATCCTGTCCCCAACCTGGTAGGAAGGCACAAGCAGGCGTCTGTGGTCAGCATGGAGTCTGTACCTATCATTAGCATGTCGCAAAGCCTCCTGGACTTGTGCCTAAGTGGAACAAAGACCATGGAGATGCTCCTCTAATGCAGGAATACTCTGCAGAACAAATAAGTCAGGCAGCATGGAAGGTTGGAAACCATAGTTTGCCATAAACGGAGACAATTGGGAAGCAGAATTCAAGGCACTGTTGTGCGCAAAATCTGCCCACGGTAATAGGTCTGACCAGTTGTTATGATGGTCAGAAATATAGCAACGTAGGAATTGCTTCAAGGACTGATTGGCTTGTTCTGCGGCCCCATTAGACTGCGGGTGATACGCAGAGGAAAAAGCAAGCTGAATCCCAACTGTGCACAAAAGTTTCGCCAGAACCGGGACACAAACTGACTACCTCTGTCCGAGACAATCACCTTGGGTAGCCCATTTAAGCGAAAGATCTCCTGAACAAAAACGGAAGCCAGTTCCTTAGAAGTGGGCAACTTCTTAAGTGGAATACAATGAGACATTGTTGAGAACCGGTCAACCAACATAAGGATAAATGTGTTGCCCCGGGAGTTGGGTAACTCTACAATGAAATTCATAGACAGGTGGGTCCAGGGCCTCTCTCCATTGGCTATGGGTTGTAGGAGGCCCACTGGAAGATGTTGTGGAGTCTTACTCTGAGCACACACGGAACAGGCAGCTACGAAGGCAGTTACATTAGCACGTAGACTAGGCCACCAGAACTGTTGGGAAATGGCCCAAATGAGTTCATTCCTCCCAGGGTGGCTAGCAGCCTTGGGAGAATGGTAAGTCTGGAGCAAGGCAGTACGGAGACTCTCTGGGACAACCAGAATTGTTGGGAAATAGCCCAAAAGAGTTGATTCTTCCCAGGGCCTTAGGAGGGCCTTGTGGCCAGGCAGGTCACTTTTTGAAGTCTTGTCCTACTCGTCCAGTGAACGCCCAAACCTTGAGGTCCTGTCATGGACACACCTTAGGTGGCGTTGTTTCATCCCCAGTTATCCAGAAGGATAAGCCCCTGGTTTCGGTTACCCTTTCTTGGGCTGAGTCGTCCATTGAGATACAGGCTCTAATTGACTCTGGGGCT
Source organism: Aquarana catesbeiana (assembly GCF_042186555.1). Lineage (NCBI taxonomy): Eukaryota > Metazoa > Chordata > Amphibia > Anura > Ranidae > Aquarana > Aquarana catesbeiana. Next base: position 160,453,768 of record NC_133331.1, on the reverse strand, counting down.
GCAGGCCTGTTCATTGATGCTGCCTTTGTATCGAAGCACTCTGTGGCAGCTGCGTGACACTCCACTTGCCATTGAGGCTCTTGATGGGAGACCTCTACAGCCTGCCCATGTGACTCATGAGACAGTTCCGTTGTCCATAGCCATAGGGGCTCTTCACCATGAGATAATCCAATTCCAAATTATTTCCTCACCCAAGTTTTTGCTGGTTATTGGTTATCCTTGGTTACAGAGGCACAACCCCTCTTTTTTTTTGGTTCCATGCTGAGGTTCTCTCCTGGTCACCACAATGCAGTGATACATGTTTCCAGAATGTAGCCAAGGTTCTGTGCACCTCTTCACTCTCCTCCCTGGCGACGAGTGGAAAACTGCATTTAATACCAGAACAGGCCATTATGAGTACCTCATAATGCATTTTGGCCTTTGTAACACCCCGGCAGTTTTCAAGGAATTTATTAACGATGTCCTCCGAGATTTGTTGCAGTTATGTGTCGTGGTTTATCTCGATAATATCCTTATATTTTCCAAGTCCCTGGAGAGGTACCACACAGGTGTCTGTCGTGTGCTTCAGAAACTAAGAGAGAACCATCTCTATTGTAAACTGGAGAAGTGTGAGTTCCATCGTGAACAGGTTAACCACTTCAGTACCCGCCCATAGTCATATGACGTCCACAGATGGGATCTCCCATCCTGGGTGGAGGTCATATGACGTCCTGGGATTCCCGGCCGTCTAGGGGACGCGTGCGCGCCGCCGAGAGCGTGTGCGCGCGCCCGCCGCGTTCCTCGGGACCCGGTGCGTGTGCCCGGCGGCCGCGATGTCCGCCGGGCACCCGCGATTGCCCGTTAACCGGGCCGGCATGTGGATCTGTGTGTTTAAACACACAGATCCACAGCCTGTCAGCTCTGAGGAGAGCGATCTGTGTTCCCAGAACGGAGGAACACTGATCGGTCTCCTCCCCTAGTGCGTCCCCTCCCCCTACAGTTAGAATCATTCCCTAGGAAACATACTTAACCCCTCCCCGCCCCCTAGTGGTTAACCCCTTAACTGCCTGTCACATTTACACAGTAATCAATGTAATTTTATAGCATTGATCGCTGTATAAATGTGATTGGTCCCAAAAATGTGTCAAAAGTGTCCGATGTGTCCGCCATAATGTCGCAGTCACAAAAAAAAATCGCGATCGCCGCTAAAAAAATAAAAATTTTTTTTTTTTTTTTTAAATGCCATAAATCTATCCCGTATTTTGTAGACGCTATAACTTTTGCGCAAACCAATCAATATACGCTTATTGCGATTTTTTTTACCAAAAATATGTAGAAGAATACGTATCGGCCAAAACTGAGGAAAAAATGTGTTTTTAAAAAAAAAAATTGGGATATTTATTATAGCAAAAAGTAAAAAATATTGTGTTTTTTTCAAAATTGTCGCTCTTCTTTTGTTTATAGCGCAAAAAATAAAAACCGCAGAGGTGATCAAATACCACCAAAAAAAAGCTCTATTTGTGGTGAAAAAAGGACGTCAATTTTTTTTGGGTACAACGTCGCACGACCACGCAATTGACGTTTAAAGTGCGACAGCGCTGAAAACTAAAAATTGGCCTGGGAAGGAAGGGGGTGAAATTGCCCTGTATTGCACCGGTTAAATTCCTGGGCTATGTCATTTCCACTGCTGGTTTTTCGATGGACCCAGAGAATCTTTCGGTAGTCCTACAGTGGCCCCGACCTGTGGGTTTACGTTCTCTGCAGTGTTTCTTGGGCTTTGCCAAATATTATCGTAAGTTTGTTCGTAACTTCTCGTCTCTGACAGATATGACCAGAAAGGACGGTAACCCACAGAGTTGGTCTCCAGAATCCGTTAAGGCCTTTGAGAGTCTCAAGGCTGCCTTTGTTTCTGCTCCTGTGTTGGCACATCCTGATCCTACGTTACCTTTTATCCTTGAGGTTGATGCTTCTGAGACTGGTGTTGGCCCTTCTGTCTCAATGTCCTACCTCTGAGAGCGCTATGCATCCTAGTGGCTATTTTTCCAAGAAATTGTCACCTGTGGAGTGCAATTATGAGATTGGTGAGAGTTGTTGGAGATCATTTTAGCCCTGAAAGAATGGAGACATTTCCTCAAAGGTACCACTGTGCCAGTTCTCATTCCTACTGACAATAAGAATCTCACATTCTTGTCTGAGGCTAAACGCTTTTCTCCCAGAAGGGCACGGTGGGCTCTTTTCTTGTCAAGTTTCAATTACATTGTCTCATTCTTATCCGGTACTAAGAATGTAAGGGCTGACGCCTTGTCGTGACAATTTTCCTCCACTTCCAAGTTGGAGTCGGTTCTGATTCCTGTGATTCCTCCTGATCGTATTCTGGCTACGGTTCGCACCAGTCTCACTTCTCCTCTGGGTGACAAAATTCTTGCTGCTCAGGTCCATGCTCCGCCTGAGAAACTTTGTGACTGCTGCTTTGTCCCAGAGAGTCTCCTTACTGCCGTGCTCCAGACTTCCATTCTCCCACGGCTGCTGGCCACCCTGGGAGGAATCAACTTGTTTGGGCCATTTCCCAATGATTCTGGTGGCCTAGTCTACGTGCTGATGTAACTGTCTTCGTAGCTGCCTGTTCCATGTGTGCTCAGAGTAAGACTCCATGACACCTTCCAATGAGCCTCCTACAACCTATACCCAATGGGGAGAGGCCCTGGACCCACCTTATGATGGTTGACCGATTCTCAAAGATGTGTCATTGTATTCCACTTAAGAAGTTGCCCACTTCTAAGGAACTGGCTTCCATTTTTTCTCGGGAGATCTTTCGTTTACATGGGCTACCCAAGGTGATTGTCTCAGACAGGGGTAGTCAGTTTGTGTCCCGGTTCTGGCAAGCCTTTTGTGCACAGTTGGGAATTCAGCTTGTTTTCTCCTCTGCGTATCACCCGCAGTCTAATGGGGCTGCAAAACGAACCAGTCAGTCCTTGGAGCAATTCCTACGTTACTAAATTTTGACCATCATAACAACTGGTCAGACCTATTACAGTGGGCAGTGTTTGCTCACAACAGTGCCTTGAATTTTGCTTCCCAATTGTCTCCGTTTATGGCGAATTATGGTTTCCAACCTTCCATGTTGCCTGACTCGTTTGTTCCGCAGAGTATTCCCGCATTAGAGGAGCATTTCCGTGGTCTTCGGTCCACTTGGGCACAAGTCCAGGAGGCTTTGCGTCATGCTAATGATAGGTACAGACTCCATGCTGATGGCAGATGCCTGCCTGCACCTTCCTACCAGGTTGGGAACAGGGTCTGGCTGTCATCTCTCATCCTCTGACTTGGTATTCCCTCACTGAAATTTGCACCTTGGTTAATTGGGCCTTTCCATATTCTTCGCAGGATTAACCCAGTGGCTTACGCATTAGACCTTCCTTCTAATATGCATATTTCAAATGTATTTCATGTCTCCTTATTAAAATCTTTGGTCTGCAACCGCTTTACCACCTCGGTGCCACGTCCTCACCCTGTACAGGTTGAGAACCATGAGGAGTATGAAGTACAGTCCATTTTTGACTCCCGTAGGTTCCGTGGGCGCATCCAGTACCTGGTGCATTGGAAGGAGTATGGTCCGGAGGAACGCTCTTGGGTATCATCCTTGGACGTACATGCCCCTGTCCTCCTCCGTGATTTCCATAGACGTTTTCCCCTCAAGCCTGGTGGTCCTCTGAGGGGGAGGGGTCGTTGAGGAGGGGGTACTTTCAGGGCTGGGCTCAGCCCTTCCTTCTCTGAGCTGGCTGCTCAGCTGTTGGTTAATTGCCAGCTTCCATCTCTCTCCACAGTTACTCAGCTGTTGTTCAAATCCTGCTCGTCAGCCCTGCCTACTTAAGCTGTCCAGTCCAGAGGGTCTCTGCCTTCGCCTTGGTCAACATCACAAGAAACATCTCCTGCGTTCCTGTTTGAAAGACTGGCTTTGCTGACATCCCTTCTGGCTTGAGATCCTGCTTGCTGTTCCACTACTTTGATCCCTGACTTCTGGCTTGGCTGACTATCCGTATCCGAACTATGGCTAGGTTCTGACTAAGTTTGTTCTTTTTACTATAGTATTAAACAAGTGTGATTTAACTGTACTTCTGTCTCGGTCTGATTTCATGGTTTCTGACAGATAGTCTCTGTGATGTTGACCAAGGCGAAGGCAGAGATCCTCTGGGCTGGACGGCTTAAGTAGGCAGAACTGACGAGCAGTATATCATCAACAGCTGAGTAACTGTGGAGAGATAGCAGCTGGCAATTAGCAGACAGCTTAGGGGCCAGCTCAGATAAGGAAGGGCTGAGCTCATGTGTATACACACACAGAGACATGTACACACACAGAGACATGTACACACACAGAGACATGTATACACACAAGACATGCACACACACCAAGACACGTACACACACAGAGACATGTACACACAGCCCCCCCCTGCACAACAGCCCTTACTTGTAAGGTGGTCCTAGTCCTAGCTCTTGTTTCCACATGCAGAGGGGTGCACATGCAGGAAATGGCCAGAGGTGGCAGCAAAGAGCCCGATGTCAGCTCAATGACAGAGCAGGATCCTGCCGACTCACACACATACAGGAGCATCCACGGAAGTGGAGGCTGGTGCCCAAATTTTTTTGGGGGGTGCACAAACAAACTGAAAAATACTGAACCCCCCCATCAATTGCAGCCTTACTGTGCCCATCAAATGCAGCCATTGTGCCATCAAACGCAGCCACTTGTGCCCATCATATGCAGCCACTTGTGCCCATCAAATGCAGCCATTGTGCTCAAACACAGCCACTTGTGCCCATCATATGCAGCCAATTGTGCCCATCATTTGCAGCCATTGTGCCCATCAAACGCAGCCACTGTGCCCATCAAACGCAGCCACTTGTGCCCATCAAATGCAGTCACCTGTGCCCATCAAATGTCACCACTGGTGCCCATCAAATGCAGCCACCTGTGCCCAAAAAAAGCAAAAAATTGTGCCCATCAAATGCAGCCACTTGTGCCCATCATATTCAGCCACTTGCCCATCAATTGCAGCCACTTATGCCCATCAAATGCAGCCACCTGTGCCAATCAAATGCTGCCACTTGTGCCCATCAAATGCAGCCACTTGCCCATCAACTGCAGCCACTTGTGCCTATCAAATGCAGCCACTTGCCCATCAAATGCAGCCACTTGTGCCCATCAAATGCAGCCACCTGTGCCCATCAAATACCACCACTTGTGGCCATCTAATGCAGCCACTTGCCCATCAAATGCAGCCACTTGTGCCCATCAAATGCAGCCACCTGTGCCTATCAAATGCCGCCACTTGTGCCCATCAAATGCAGCCACTTGCCCATCAAATGCAGCCACTTGTGCCCATCAAATGCAGCCACTTGTGCCCATCAAACGCAGGCACTGTGCCCATCAAACGCAGCCATTTTGCCCATCAAATTCAGCCACTTGTGCCCATCATATGCAGCCAGCTGTGCCCATCAAATGCCGCCACTTATGCTCATCAAATGCAGACACTTGTGTCTATCAAATACAGCCACCTGTGCCCAAAAAATGCAGCCACCTGTGCCCACCAAATGCCGCCACTTGTGCCCATCAAATGCAGCCACTTGTGCCCATCAAATGCAGCCACCTGTGCCTATCAAATGCTGCCACTTGTGCCCATCAGATGCAGCCACCTGTGCCTATCAAATGCTGCCACTTGTGCCCATCAAATGCAGCCACTTGCCCATCAAATGCAGCCACTTGCCCATCAAATGCAGCCACTTGTGCCTATCAAATGCAGCCACTTGCCCATCAAATGCAGCCACTTGTGCCCATCAGATGCAGCCACCTGTGCTCATCAAATGCCACCACTTGTGGCCATCAAATGCAGCCACTTGTGCCCAAATGCAGCCACTTGCCCATCATATGCAGCCACTTGCCCATCAAATGCATCCACTTGTGCCCATCAAATGCCGCCACTTGCCCATCAAATGCAGCCACTTGTGCCCATCAAACGCAGCCACTGTGTCCATCACATGCAGCCACTGTGTCCATCATATGCAGCCACTTGCGTCATCAAATGCAGCCACTTGTGCCCATCAAACGCAGCCACTGTGCCCATCAAACACAGCTATTGTGCCCATTAAATTCAGCCAGTTGTGCCCATCACATGCAGCCACCTGTGCCCATCAAATGCAGCCACCTGTGCCCATCAAATGCCACCACTTGTGCCCATCAAATGCAGCCACCTGTGCCCATCAAATGCAGCCACTGTGCTCAGCAAACGCAGCCATTGTGCCCATTAAATTCAGCCACTTGTGCCCATTATATGCAGCCACCTGTGCCCATCAAATGCAGCCACTTGTGCCCATCACATGCAGCCACTTGCCCATCAAATGCAGCCACTTGTGCCCATCAAATGCAGCCACTTGTGCCCATCAAATGCAGCCACCTGTGCCTATCAAATGCCGTCACTTGTGCCCATCAAATGCAGCCACTTGTGCTTATCAAATGCAGCCACTTGTGCCCATCAAATGCAGCCACTTGTGCCCATCAAATGCAGCCACTTGCCCATCAAATGCAGCCACTTGTGCCCATCAAACGCAGCCACTCTGCCCATCAAACGCAGCCATTGTGCCCATCAAATTCAGCCACTTGTGCCCATCATATGCAGCCACCTGTGCCCAAATGCAGCCACCTGTGCCCATCAAATGCAGCCACTTGGGCCCATCAAATGTAGCCACTTGGGCCCATCAAATACAGCCATTTGTGCCCATCAAATGCAGCCACCTGTGCCCATTAAATGCCGCCACTTGTGCCCATCAAATGCAGCCACTTGTGCCCATTACATGCAGCCACTTGCCCATCAAATACAGCCACTTGTGCCCATCAAATGCCGCCACTTGTGCCCATCAAATGCCGCCACTTGTGCCAATGAAATGCAGCCACATGTGCCCATGAAATGCATCCACCTGTGCCTATCAAATGCTGCCACTTGTGCCCATCCAATGCAGCCACTTGTGCCCATCAAATGCAGCCACTTGTGCCCATCAAATGCAGCCACTTGTGCCCATCAAACGCAGCCACTTGTGCCCATCAAACGCAGACACTGTGCCCATCAAACGCAGCCATTGTGCACATCAAATTCAGCCACTTGTGCCCATCATATGCAGCCAGCTGTGCCCATCAAATGCTGCCACTTGTGCCCATCAAATGCAGACACTTGTGTCTATCAAATGCAGCCACCTGTGCCTATCAAATGCCAATACTTGTGCTCATCAAATGCAGACACTTGTGCCCATCGAATGCAGCCACCTGTGCCCATCAAATGCAGCCACCTGCGCCCACCAAATGCCGCCACTTGTGCCCATCAAATGCAGCCACTTGGCCATCAAATGCAGCCACTTGTGCCCATCAAATGCAGCCACTTGTGCCCATCAAATGCAGCCACTTGTGCCCATCAAATGCAGCCACTTGCCCATCAATGCAGCCACTTGTGCCCATCAAACGCAGCCACTGTGCCCATCAAACGCAGCCACTGTGCCCATCCTATGCAGCCACTTGCCCATCAAATGCAACCACTTGTGCCAATCATATGCAGCCACTGTGCCCATCAAACGCAGGGGGGTGCCAGAGCCACGATCCGCGGGTGCGGAGGGGGGATGCAGCCAAGGGGACTTACCTCTCAGAGTGTCAGCCTCCGCTCCAGCGCGAGTCTCCTCTTCTCAAGCGCCAGGCATCCAATAGGGTGACCTGGCGCTTTGGCCAATCAGGAAGCAGGTCTGATGTTCTGCCTCCTGATTGGCAGGGAGGAAGGTTAGTGTGAAAATAGTGAAAATTAATTCACTATCGTCACACAATTGGGTGGGATCAGGGCGCACTCTCTGCACCCCGAGCCCATCCTATTTTGAAGCCTATTAGAGCCTCAGGCTCTAATCAGGTACTTCAAAATGTATCACTCCCTCCCACCCCCACCATAGGAATCCATGCATCTGGCGTCCTGAAAGGGGCCAGGCGCATGAATGGGGGGGGGCAGCGAACGTGCACCCACAGTGCACGGACCGCCACTGATCCACGGAGCTCCTCTGCACCTGCCCCTGCCTTCTCACATCCCTGCCAGTCGGCCGGGCTTGTCCAGATGCTGGGGCCCCTTACAAGTGTATGGGCTGTACCCCCCTGATGGCGGCCCTGCCTAGGTGCAAAACAGTAGACTGATTCTGCAGAGACTCAGCTGCAACATGAACTGTAGACAGTGGCACAGGTGGGTTTTGAAGACAGAAAACTGTGATTTCTAGCGCATTTTCCCTGCATTCAACTTCAGAAAAATTTATGGCATTGTCATTTTGGCAAAGGCCCAGAAGATAATGTAGTTAAAAATATGTTGTTTATTTACAGTATATTCAAAAAGTTTATTTTTTTATTAAAGGTACTTATTTAGCGCTGTCAATTTATGCAGTGCTTTACATATACATTGTACATTCACATCAGCCCCTGCCCTCAAGGAGCTTAAAATCTAAGGTTCCTAACACACATTCATACATACACATACTAGGGCCAATTTAGACAGGACCCAATTAATCTAACAGTATGTCTTTGGAGTGTGGGAGGAAACTAAAGTATCTGGAAGAAACCCACACAGGCACAGGGAGAACGTGCAAACTCCATCTATTTGTTAATTTTACTAGCAGTTTAGCCCCCTTGAGAAGACTGCCAATACCCATTAAATATGTAGCATGCCCCCGTGGGGTCGCTGAGTGTAGTAGTTCTACCAGTCAACCTGCTTAGCTAGGCATTCACTTCCAGTCATACATCGCCAGACAATGAACAGTCCTTCAGCTTGTTTTTTGTTGTTTTTATTTAGGGGATTTAACTTGGTTTGGGAAAAGGGACATGGGATGCCCAGATAATTGATCTTGTAATTTGAAAAAACGATTTTGGATCTATATTGGCAGTCTCTAAAGCTCCTTACTCCTACAGCACATCACTTGAGTCAACGCTAACTTTCTCTACTGCGCAAACCTAGAATCCTGTCACAGTTATCACATGGTTAGGCCTCACTCTGAATAATTCCCAACCGTTCAATAGCCGACATTTGCTTGCAGGGGTCTGCAGGCCCATTTGGTGTAGCAACCATTAGCGATAACAAGAAGTACTTTTGTGCTAACTGAATCTTGGTGTACTACTGGTCCCAGTAAGTCCTGTGAAAGTCCTACCAACCCTCCTGGCTGCAGCAACTTGACTCAAACCCCAGAGACATCACAGTGTCTTCCTCTGTCCATTTCCTGCTCCTGTTCAGGACACCCTGAGATAGCTTTTGTATGAAGGGGTTCCTTCCCAGCTCTCCAGCTCCAGATTCAGAGTCACACCCCCCCAAAAAGGGGGCTCCCACAGGGCCACGACAGCCTAACACTTCATCACTAGTTCTTCCACCCGACAACAACTCCCACAACAGGCTGACCATGAGTATATATAGGAGGCCTGCCCCCTGCCAATCTTAGTTGGGGATTGGTCAGGGCTCCCAAATACACTCCACGCCACTCCAACCCTCTGCCCTGCCCCTTTTCCAGAACCTTCCAGAAACAGAGGAGGCACCGCAGAAATGAAGTACATGTCAGTCATCTGCTGCTACTCTCAAAACCACTCCCAGCCCCCAGATCAAAAAATTACAGGTCTAGCTCACTGCTAGGCCTGCCAAATTTTACCTACACTGATTGTAAAACAAAACCACTACCTCTAGCACATCCTACCTAAGGTAGAGGGTGCTACAAATGAAATATAGAATTTTGCATATTGCTAAATAAACTCAGAGACCATGATTAAAATAGAAAAGTAACACAATATAACATTAAAAAAATAAGGTATCCTTTCCATGGAAAGCTTATAGCACTTAAGCAAAAGAAAGGAATTTGCTTGCACAGCTTGTTTACCAGGCCGGCATACTGCAGTTATTTAACAAAATCCATACATTGTTTATCACAAAAGCAGACACATTCCACATTATCTGTAATTAAGGAGATAAATATTTTATTATTACTGGTGACTATTAAAGTGAATCATTCTAAAAGAAGATGAGACACCGAAAATCAAAGTAGCAGTTTTATTTTCTAATGCCCAAACGTAATTTACGTCAGGATGAAAAATGTTAAACACTAATATGGTGATTGCATTTGTACCACAAGTAAATAGAATACCCAGTTGGCCTCAAGGGGATAGTTCTTCAATGTTCCTACCCCACAGTGAATGAAAATAAGCACTTTTGTAATTTATCTACAATTTTTATTAAAGGCCCTATTTGTCAGACAAATCTTCCCATATTTCTCAGGTTAGGTACATTAACATACCATGCTTGGTGAAAAAAGTTAAATTTCATTTTCATTTTCAAGTTATAACTGTAGCACCATCTACATTCCCTTGAACCTAAATCTTGCTTGATTGATGTTTTTTTTTTTTCTTTTAACAACACGCCACACAAGAATGCATAGTTGTAAATGTAGATAAAAATAATTATGGTGCTCAAATTCAGGCACTTTATGGTCCATACAGTTACCTGTGTCAGTTTTTAAATGAATCCTTGTTCTCTTGTGGATCCCCTTGGTTCTTAGAAAAAATCTATTCATTTCAAAGTGCCGTGACTTCTCTCCATGGAACCTGAAGAACAAAAATATAATATGTTGCAGATTACCATTCCTTATACTGTAAGTGGTGGCTGCATTAGCTTTCTTTTTAACTTTTTTAACATTTTTATTTTCCCCTGATGATCCAATCAATATCTCGCTTCCAGCCATAGAGCAACAATGTTCCCTCATTTTTACTATATCTGTGGAGAAGCAGCGTTGTCACATTAGTACATGAGCTCAGAGCATTTACCCCTCTCCTTACGTCCGTAACATAGGAAGTAGCAGCAAAGAAAAAACAGGAGGAAAATGAAGAAGATATAATTTAATGAAATTGCTGGCAGGATCAACAGGTGTTGCATTGCCCTTCTCTTTACATGCACTTATCTAACAGATATATACAATAACAATTGTAAATTTAACAGACTAAAGCCTATTACACACTATTATTATTTTTTCCTTCAACCCAGTGGGCTGAACGAAAAAAAACTGACAGCTCAGGTCGGAACCCCTGTACTAAAAATCCAATGTTAGTACAGTGATCTCCCCTGCTGTGCTATTGTGTCCTGAAAGGAGGACGACCCCCGGTCAGAACACTCCAGTCAGCGCCTTTGACTGAGAGTGCTGATCGGGAGCCGGTCGGCAGGCCTTTTCTCGGTCATGTCTTCCAAAGCCTTTACTTGCCATTCAAGGACATATAAAACGCATTAATCTGGCTTATGTGGGGATCTCTGTCCTTCCCAGGGTCAAAGAAATCCCCATTCTTCCGAAGGGGATCTCCAACCGTTCTCCATTACTACTGCAAGCTTCAACCTCAGAGAACCCCTCCAATAAACTGTAGTGACTATTCAGGTTCTAAATATCTGATACCAGAGTGGTATTAAACTGTAAGCAACAACTTGAGGACTGTTGGAGCATCAACCATGCCTCCAGGCCAAATGCGGTGGTTTGGAATGCCTCTAAAGCATTTAATAGGGGCCAATACCAATCCCTCAAAGGATAGGTACATAAAGAACTGAGAGTAGACCTAACTAAGGCTGGGACTGAGGCCTCTGACCTAGATAGACGATATACCTTGACTAAAGACTCACAGACATATAGCAGGTTTTAAGAACCGACCAGAGAAATTTGCCTTTTACATGCAACGCTGACTAGGAAATGCTTATTCCACCAATCTCATCTGATTAAGATGCACGGAAAGGGAGACTACTGGCCTGGCTTACCAGGGAGAAGTCGCCATATGTGATTATCCCCCAAATTACCAACTCGATGGGTGCCCTGCTTACAGACTCTGCGGCAATAAACGAATCATTTGCTTCTTATTACAGTGGACCTTATACTTCTCGGGTAAACTATATCATTGATGACCTCAGGACTTATCTGTGTGCAGTAGACTTCCCTGTCCTTACGTTCACTTATAGAGATCGCTTGGACTCCCCTATCACACTGGAGGAGGTGCAGAGGGCCATTTCCTCTCTCCAGTTGGGGAAAACCCATGGTCCAAATGGTTCCCCAGTGGAACTGTACAGAACCTATGCAGAGGAGCTAGCTCCCTGCTTCCACTCCATGTTGTTTACTTCTTAAAATGCTGCTTCCATGTCTGAGGTGGTAATTGTTGACTTCCTGAAACCTGGCAAGAATACGGATTTATACACGTCCTATTGTCCCATTTCACTGCTGCATGTGGACATTAAACTGTTAACAAAAATCTTAGCTAACGGCCTTAATGTAGTTATTACAGCACTGGCGCATCCTGATCAATCCAGATTTATGCCAGGGAGGGGTATAGATGCAGATAACATTTGCAGGCTGTTTACTCATATGACTTTGGCTACATCAGACAAACTCAGGATCATGGCCTCCCTTAATGCTGAAAAAGAATTTGACTCTTTTGAGTGGGAATATCTGTGGGCAGTCTTAGACTGTTTTGGCTTTTGTCCCAAATGTATGTCCTGGCTTAAGTTGTATGCTTGTCCCACAGCCCAAGTGTTTACTAATGGTACCCTCCCAGCTCCCTTCCCTCTGGAGAGCGAGATGAGACAGGGATGTCCACTTTCTCCTGATCTGTTTGCATTGGCGTCTGAAACCCCTTGGAATTCTTATCTGACAAGAATCTAAGGATTCTAGAGTACAGGGAATTACTGTAGGCTCCTTACAGGAAAAACATTCTTTATATGCCAACGGCACACTGCTATACCTGGCCAATGCATCTTCTTCTCTGCAATCAGCACTTGAAATTATAGACCTCTTTGGACGTTATTCTGGAATTCACATCAACTGGGATAAATCAGTGCTGTTCCCACTCTTCCTGTCTAGTTCCAGCTCTGTGACACATACACCACTAGAATGGGTTAATTAGTTCACTTATTTGGGAGTGAGCTTTTAGCCTATTTGGACAACAAGTCTGTCCCTTGGTTACCCAATTCCTGTGGAAATGTAACCCCTTGAGGTCTCTTCCGTTGACCCCAGTTGGTAGAGTAAATTTGATAAAGATGATCTTCCTGCCTAAATTCTTCTATTTCTTTAGAAACACTCCAGTCTGTATACTGAGGGCCATTTTTGCCAAATTGGATGGAATTGTAGTTTCATTCGTATAGGCTAGGAAGACCTATAGGCTAGCTAAGATGACCCTTCAACTGCCCCTCTCAAAGGAAGCCTAGCACTTCCAAACTTCCACCTTTACTATTTGGCAGAAGTACTAGTTAGGGTGTGCTGGTAGTTCTCCCAGCCTGACCATAATCCTGCAGTGGCTGTTGAGGAGGCACTTTTGAGCTATTTGGTGTTTCGGGGACTATGAGCCCACTCATCCATTTTCTGTCTTATGTGAATAACAATCTGAGTATGGAACCAAGTGTCAGAGCTGGGTTCAGCCCTTTCTTCTCAGTGCTCAGGTTGCTCAGCTGTCAGTTAATTGCCAGCACTCACTGTCCACAGTGGCTAACCTGGTGATCATTTCCTGCTCGTCAGCCAGCCCCTTCTGTCTATTTAAACTGCCTGGTTCATCCCTTCTGTGCCTTCACCTTGGTCAAACATATCTGGAGACTCTTTGCTGTGTTCCTGTTGAAGACTTGCCTGGCTGACGTCCCTTCTGGTTCCTGATCCCGTCTGCTACCTCTGACTACGTTGATCTCTGGCTTCCTGATTTATTGACTTGTTCTGACTACCCGCTTTGGCTAACCTACCCTGGCTATGTTTTGACTACGTTTGCTGATTTGTACTATTTTTACCCAATACTCTCTACCCAATACTATGTACTTCAGGTATCTACAGCTGAGACATTCTGTTAATGCCCAGTTCCCTGAACCCATTACTCTGCAGTCTGACCCCATTGACCGCAGCTGTGGTGGAGAAACTGTTGTCTTCCCTCTATCTCCGACTCTCTGTAGCTTATTCCTCTAAACTGACACAGACCTTTGAGAGGTGCAAGGGGGATATCCCTGAGCTTTCCGAGGAGGACTGGGAGGACAGTATAGCTATATACAACAATACCATAATCTCTGCTAAAGACAGATTTATACAATTTCATTTCTTTGACAGGGCCTATTATACTCTACAGAGTTTAGCTAACATACCCTACAGTCAGTCCTATGTGCAGTAGGTTTAATCTTCCATTGGTATGTTTATACATGTTATATGGCTGTGCCCCCTTATCTGTCTCTTCTGGGAGTCGGTGGCTAATGCTCTGAATGATGTTTGTGATGTTACCCTGCTGCCAGAGCTGCTATTGGGTGTGATGGAAGATGTGGTCAGTAGACATGTGAAATTGTTCTTGTTTTATGCTTTCTTCTATGCAAGATGGGAAATTCTCTTGTTGGAAACTAAGGCTCTGAACACCTGGAGAACTGCAATTAATACTGTCTTGCCCTTGTACAAGCTGACTTATGAAAGTAGAAATTGTCCCAAAATATTTGACAAGATCTGGTCGGCTTGGATAGATACTCAAGGGTCAGATCCAGTTAAGACCTGTGATATTTTCACCCTTGTCTCCCATTTTCCTATGCACCCCCCCCCCCTTTCCCATACCTCTCCCTTCTTATCCTTCCTTCTCCCGCCCACCCCATCCCTTCACTGCTGGTACATGAACATGTCAGTCCTGACTATACAGAAGGATGGTTACTGATACAATTCTATGTTGTAGAATTGTTGCTAAGGTTAGACATCTACGATCCGGGAAGATTTACTATATATCCTTTTTTTTAAGCATGGGGTATGCTTGATCTGTACACACTGCACCAATAATGGTATGATAACTGTAGCTTATTAGTGATTTGATTTATTGCTTGGATTTCATTCTTTCTTTCTTGGAAGACTATACTACTGATTGCACTACAACTGACTGTAGCTTTTGTATATATTCTTCTGTACAATATTCAATAAACCTTTTAAACCTTTTTACCTGTTAAAAAAGGGAGAAAAAAATTATGTAAGGTAATTTGACAATATTTTCTGTCTGCAGCACACTAACTGTGTTTTCTGAATCACATTAGCAGTCCACTAACTGATTTGACTTGGCTTGGAACTGCTCTTTAACTGATTCTTGATTACCACTAAAGAGATTTTTCCTTGAGTTTATACAGTGCATAAGTATCCTTCTGAGTGTTCATTTGAATGGTAATTTATAACCGTAAGGAAAAACCATGCATTAAGGTTTACTGCACTGACATGTATTGGAGATGTTTTGCATCTCTTAAAAACTCCATCTAAATTGACTTGTATAGCAAAAGGCAGCATAGAGCAATGCCAACATACTGCAGCAAAATACTGTATAACAACTTTGAAAAAATGAATTTTCTCATGTCCACACAGGTAGCTTTCTCTTAAAAATGCAGTAAAATGCATAACATCATATCTGATTGATGCAAGCCCTACAATGGAAATGAAGTTTCTAAACAATGTACAAACACTGAAATGAGGTTCCAGGATGGTTATATTGTTACCACATTTCAATGTTAATAAACATTTGGGTGAGGTTCAGATTCACAGCAAATTCTATAGGCTGGAGATTTGTAATCCCAGCACATTTATTTAGATATTTGCCCTGAAGAATTTTTTAAACCATAATGCACTGCATGGCCTTTCAACTATGGCCAGCAGGCTTGAAATGACCAATATTGGGGCTTTTAGGGAAGCCAGCCCCCTCATGATAAAACAGTGGAGGGTAGAGTAACCATATTGTCATTGGAAGCTTCTGTGGGGAAAGGACAGGGAAAAAATAAGACTACAAAGGGAAAGCCTTTTCCATTAAAATGATCATGCTGCTAGCCTATTTTACAATGTTGTGTCATCTGTGGTCCCTTAATTCTTGTAGTAAAACACTTGCTTTTACTCTCTGGGGGATTAACTAAAACTGGAGAGTGCAAAAGCTGGTGCAGCTCTGCATAGAAACCAATCAGCTTCCAGCTTCCAACCACTTGCCACAAAAAAACAAACAAAGGCGCCTCTAAGTGCAGAAGATAAACAAGTTTAATGCCCCAACTGGGTTCAAAAACACTTACAAGATGGAAGGTGTAATCAAGCACATCGTGGGTAAGGCTGCATTGGAAGGGGTCACGGTCAGAGGAAGCCTTCAGAGGGGATGGATGTAGTCACTGAAAGCAGCGGTGTGGAGCACAGGGAGCCGCTGTGAAGCCGGCGTTGTCAGCATGGAAAGACGGCGAACCCGGAAGTGATGTCATCCGCTGAGCGGCTCTGTTACCAGCCTGAACCGCAAGCAAACAGCCAGAGAGGGGATGTGATGTCATCAATAAGAGACGCGTTTCGGAACCATCAATCGTTCCTTTTTCAACCTATGGCTATAGTGATGACTGGGGAGGATATATATACACACACACTATCAGTGGATTGGCCGGGGGGCGGGGACAACAAAATTTGATAACGATGAGTCCATTTAATACATATAGATATATAAATACACCTGCAGCAGCATTCTTAAGAACGGGGCAATGGAAAAGAAAAGAAATATAATAATAAAAAAAAAAAAAAAAAAAAAAGGTCAGATCTATATAATAGTCAAAGTATCTAATGTCTAATAATGACAGGTCATGGAGCTTGCATGTACATAGCAAAATATAAACAATTGGAGCAAGCAAAATGATGTCAGTGTTAAGATTGAAACAGAGGGGGACATGCATGTCAATAATAATATTATTAGTAATATCAGAGTATTATCATATGATAGTATGTAAATATGGCATCAAAATACCCATAAATTAAAAAATAATAAAAAGGGTATATATAAAAAGTGGAAGAATTAAAAATTAATAAGGGATCTTTAATAAAAGGTTATGATAATAAAAGAGGGAACCTAGATTAATATCTATAAAAAGGAATATAGTATCAAAGTATGGCACTAACTTCGAAATCCTCGTTTAACCCTCCAGGGGCTAGAACATTTAATAAGAAAATCCAATACATTTCTCTGTGGCATAGTCGTCGGTAGCGTTCAGCTGGGGGGAGATCTTTTGGCATTGCCTCAATAACCCATACTCTGAGGCCACTAGTGGGCTTATCGTGGACGTGAAGGTAGTGTCTAGGGACACTATGGTTATCTAGTCCACCTTCGATGAACCGGCGATGTTCGCCAAACCGTTTACGTAGTGGCCGGATAGTGCGCCCTACATAGAATAGACCACAGGGACATGTGAGGCAATATATAACGTGGTCAGATGAACATGTGTGAAAACCCTTTATTGGGTATGTTTTACCTTTGACGTGAAAGTCTTTCTGGCCATGTGTCACAAAACTACAGGTCTTGCAGAGGGGCTTACGGCACTGATACATCCCAGAAATTGCTAGGAACGTGGGCATATGGTAGCCCGGAGGCAGAGGTCTGGCCCTAAGTTTACTGGTCGCTACCTTACTTTTAATGTTAGGTGCCTTTCTATAGGCAAATTGAGGTCTGTTAGGCAGAGTGGAAAGTAGATGTTCGTCTTGTAGTAGTAAAGGCCAATGTTTTTTAACGATATTTTCCATTTTTTTATGTTGGGTATGGAATTGAGTAATGAATCGTAAATTACTTTTCTGGGTATTGAGACGTGGGAGAGGGTTCTTAATGGGCGGTGTACTCTTATATTGTTGATAAGCTGTGTCTACAAGGTCAACAGGGAAGCCCTTTTCGAGAAATTTTTCTTTCAACATTTTACCTTCGGTATCATAGTCACTCTTCAGAGTACAGTTCTTTTTTAGCCTACAGAACTGACTTTTGGGTACATTGTTTAGCCATAGGGGGTGATGACAGCTATTGTAGTGGAGGAAAGAATTTCCAGCTGTAGGCTTGGTGTAATTTTTGGCATGTATCTCCTTACCTATCCAAAAAAGTTCGAGGTCCAGGAAGGCTAGTTTATTTTGATCAATGACAGAGGTGAAGGTAAGGCCCATGTTGTTAGTATAACAATATGTCACGAAATCCGAGAATACTGATACACTGCCATCCCAAATGATGATCACGTCATCTATATAGCGGCCATAAAAAACAATGTGGGAAAAAAACGGGTTGTTATTCCATATATATTGGTGCTCCCAGTGCCCCATGGTGAGGTTCGCATATGAGGGTGCAAAATGCGCCCCCATAGCTGTCCCTTGTAGCTGCAGAAAAAAGTTGTCCTCAAATTTAAAATACTTATGTGTAAGACAGAAGGAAGTGGCTTCAACAATAAAGGAAGCTTGCCTTGGATTTAGCATGGGGTCTTGACAAAGAAAAAACTGTAGGGCATTGAGGCCTACTTCATGGGGTATGGATGTGTATAAAGATTGGACATCTAGAGAGGCCCAATGGTAGTTGTTATCCCAAGAGTACGTGGTTAAGGTTTCCAGCAGATGGACGCCATCTCTTATGTGAGACTGGAGGGATTGGGCCACTTGCCTACTGCGTACTGTAGTTTTATGCCCCGTACACACGGTCGGATTTTCCGACGGAAAATGTCCGATCGGAGCGTGTTGTCGGAAATTCCGACCGTGTGTGGGCTCCATCGGACATTTTCCATCGGATTTTCTGACACACAAAGTTTGAGAGCAGGCTATAAAATTTTCTGACAACAAAATCCGATCGCGTCAATTCCGACCGTGCGTGGCACAAAGTGCCACGCATGCTCAGAAGAAATTCCGAGACGGAACAGCTCGGTCTGGTAAACTTAGCGTTCGCAATGGATACAACACTTTCGTCAAGGTGCAATGTTAAAAATGGTTTATTACAGCGCACTCTCTTCTTTATAATGTGAGAAGAATGAAGTAGTTTTGCTGCTCATATTCACACAGACTTCTCACAAACGTCTTTCTTTATTATTTATCGGGATTCCCTTACTATATTTTGATTTGTCACATCTGACAAAAATATTTTTGTGTTGGTTTTTTTTTATTTTTTTAGGTTTGTATTTTTTCCAAGGCTGATCTTTGTTTTATTTTATTTTTAGTTTTACTCCAGAATATTTTTGTGTGTGTTTTGTGTGTCAAGTTACCACAACACCAGTGATATCTTATATTATTTAATCTCAAGAGATTGTTTGGTGTTGGTGTCCCTTGTTAATTTCACATTTTACTTTAGAAATGTACCTGAATCCTCACAAACAAACTGTCCTTTTTGAAGTAAAAAACACATAGGAGAGTATAACTGAAACCAAAAATCCTTTATTAAGGGCTCAGAACCAAACAAAGAGTGAGGCAATGCTGGAGAAACAGCAGAAGTTAGCGAAGCCTTGGACCCCCAGGGCAGACATCAATTCTTCAACATCAAAATTGGTGGCCTGAGGAGTCCTTATCTAAGGGAGTGCAGTCTGGTCCAGAAGTCCCAGAGATCCGGAAAGCAGCAGACATCTGTGTCCCCAGGCTGTGGTACCACAAGAGGCTGCATCTTTTGCCAGACCAGACTGGATCCAGGGTCATCACTTTCTGGTCTTCCTTCCACGCTTCCTTCCTGGCTGTGGCTCTGCTGTTGGAGATGTAGCAGGAGGAGGAGTATGACCTGGAGGAGGAGGAGGACTAGTAGGACCTGGAGGAGGAGGAGGAGGAGTAGTAAGACCTGGAGGAGGAGGAGGACCATGTGTGAGGTCACAAAAGTGGGTAGGAGATGTTATTTGGGCCCTCAACCCCTTATTGAGAGCTACCAACATTAATGACTCACACATGAGTTGTTGGCCCTCCTCCATCCGCTGCATTTTACAGGCAGTTATGCCAGCAAAGTCCTCCTCCACAGTGTGGTGGGGCTCCCAGGGCCTCCGTAGCCTTCCAAAAGAGGCCTATGGCAGTCTCCTCTAGGGTACTCCTCTTCCTGCCACTTTCTCTTTGAAGGTGTAGGGGAGGGACCTGCATATCAGGCAGCCTGCTCGGCCCGGCCACCTCCTGGCTGAGACTTCCCTGTGTATGAAAAAGGGACATGGTTGTAATGTTTTGCATCATCAATCACAATCATAAATTAGTACTCCAAACTAACATCTAGTTAACATCATTGATTGGACAACCTGAAATATTTAGAGGAATGCTATACCTGGCTCAATCTGGGCTCCTCCACATGCTGCTGCCTGGAAGGCCCAGGTTGGGCGTCAGAAGCCTCAGCTGGGGGGGAAGGAAGCGTGGAAGGAAGACTGGAAGGAGTGCTGGCCTGGGTTCAGTCTGACCTGCCAGAAAATGCAGCCTGTCATAGTACCACATCCTGGGGACATAGATGTCATCTGCTGCTCCAGATCTCTGCGAATCCTGGACTTTCTTGCGCTCCCTTAGATAAGTGCTCCTCAGGCCACCAATTAGGATCTTCAAATAGGTGATGTCTGCCGTGGGGATCACCTGCTTCACAATTTCCACCAATTGATCCAGCGCTTCCTTCCTCTTTGTTTGGTTCTTATAATGTGGGTGGTTTATCTCCCACAGACAAGGCAGCTCCCTGAACATGTCAATGAAGATTGCCATTAAGTCGGTATCGTTCAAGATATCCATTTTCACTGCAAGACACAACACAAGACAAACCCTAATGTCAGGCAAAACTCTCCTAATCTTGTTACAATATATGCCTCAATCTAGAAGCAGTACAGGCCCAAGTTTGTCTCTTACCTTCGTTATTACGATCGGTGCCTCCGATGCTCCTTCCTCCACTCACAGATCGCACGTAATACGCACGCGTGTTACGCTTTATACACACTGCGCATGCGTGGAACTCCGATCCAGAAGGAGACAATTTAAGGCCTCAAATATGTCCTTTGGGGAGATGTTGGAGATGGTCGACATCTTGAAGAAGGCCGACTATGATGGGAAGTATGGACCTTACACCAACCCCAATGTCAGAAAGGCCAAGATCATGGCAAAAGTAGTCAAGAGTCTGCACCAGAATTTCGGGGTACGACGATCGAAAGATCAGCTCAGGAAACGGTGGTCGGACCTGAAATTACGAGAACATGAGCAGTACAGAAAGATCCGGAGAGTGCTGCAAAAAAGTAAGTAGTTGTCCTGTGTTCCTATTCTTTTTGTTTTTATTACGTTCGTGCTGCTCCATGTGCTTTTAGGAACTGTTGTACAGTTTAAAATGGCAACTTTCATGTTCATGGGCACATTATTCGTTCGTATCAAACATTTTTCAAACACCATTGTTTTGGCCATATGCATTTGCCCACATTTTTTAGGGACTACTTGTATGAAAATAATTTTGTTGTGTAGATGGGTTTGTAATTAGAATGAAATGCAAACTAGATTCTGTGTAAGGAGAGGACACTGAAGCACTAGTGTGGGACACAAGAACACCCTTTTTATTAGGGGGTCCACACAAGTGCTCCAGTGTAAACTATAGGGGTGTCTCCATCTCTGAAGCTTGTACAAGACAGGTAAAGTATTGCAGCTTGACAAAGGACAATAAAATTCTACATCTTGGAACTATGCCAAAATAAACAATTGTACCCCACTTCCAAGCAATGTTTCATCTTTATAGTTCTTCCCTCAAATATCTGTGTGCTAAGTATACCATTTTTGTTTTACATAGGGGATAAAAGACTCGGAGGACACCCCTCATCCGAGGAGACCACAGACCCCCCACCTCTGGAAGAAGGGGAAATCCCCCCAACACAAGAAGAGCAGGAGGAAGAAGACATGGTGGAACTAGTCACCACAACAGGTGAGTGTCTGCGACCACAGGCTCAGGTAAGAGATGGATGCCGGCATATTTTTTATACCTATTTTTGTTTGTTTTCTCTCTTTTTAGGTGATCGTGATGTTGCGGATCCAGATCCTTTCACATCAGAAAGTGCCCAGATCCTGATCGGGGAGATCATGGGGTGTAATTTAGCATTGGAAAACCTCAAGAAAAACATCAAGGATGTTATTCAAAAAAATAAAAACATCATTGATGTTTTGGGTAGAGTTTAAAACCCCTCCAAATCACTTTCTTTTTTTGTGTGCTACAATGTTCAAAATATTTTAGCGATTTTTAGAAAAGCCAAATTTGGAGGATGCACACAGTGTGTCAACATGTGCTATCTGCCATCACGGGAAATCAATGGACGTGTTTTGGGGGTGCAACCCCTTCCTCAATAATAAAGTAGCTGAGAGGAAGGTGTTTCTCCCCCAAAACACATCCCTTGATCCCCCGTGATGGCAGCTAGCACATGTTGAACTTCTTCAATTGGTGTGCATCTTCCAAATTTGGCTTTTCCGGGGGTGACTTCACCCCATCTGAACCCAATATCAAACACAGTTCCTAAATACTCATGCATGATATTGCCTTCAAGTTCTACCAAATGTGAACTTTGTAAGTTCAAGATTTGTGTCTTTCTTGTTCGTTTTACACATGCCTGTTTTATCTTAAATGGACATTTCTATTTTTGATAATGCCACCCCAAAAATTGTTATACAACAAACATGTTGGTTTGTTTTAAAAACCTTTTCTAAATGCACATGTGATTGTGCAGATATTAAAAAGATTGTTAATCAAGAATGTGTGGATTATTGTCTCAACGCTACAACACTTTTGTGGTGATGTAATTGCTGCTTTCTGTGAAAATGGGGGTTATTTCCTAAGGGCAAATCCTCTTTGCACTACAAGTGCAGTTTCAGTGCAGTTTCAAGTGCACTTGTAGTGCAAAGTGTCTTTGCCTTTAGTAAATAACACCCAACAGTGCTTTGTATAAGGTTACACAATCACGCCATTTTCTGGACTCACCACATTTCTGTCAGGGTCAGCTAAAACAAACACAAGCAGTAAATGTCACCAAAGATTTGCTTTTTTTTTTTTATTGGATCAAGGTTTCACAAATTGTCTGGCATATTGATGGCCCCCTTACCCGCAAAGAACTCAAGGTATCTTAACCGGACATCACGGGCACTCAGGGAGGGCAAGCCAGGATGCCACTTTCAAGCGCTGTCAAGGTTGTTTCATTTAGAATTCGGCCTCAGACCCAACTGAGCCAGTATAGTTGGCAGAATGTTGCCGTAAAAAGTTATGTAGAACACAGCATGCCAGGATTATATGATTTAGTTTATACTCCGCCATATGGATGGGTGTAAGAAATAGGCGGAACCGGCTGGCCATGATTCCAAATGTGTTCTCCACCACTCTTCTGGCTCTGGCCAGCCGGTAATTAAAAACCCTCTGTTCCGGGGTGAGGGTCCTCATCGGGAATGGCCGCATAAGGTGGTCCCTCAGCGCAAAGGCTTCATCCGCAACGAAGACGAATGGGAGTCCTTCCACATTCTCTTCTGGAGGTGGCAAGTCCAAGCTGCCATTCTGGAGACGCCTGTAAAACTCTGTCTGGGCGATGACTCCACCATCGGACATCCGGCCATTCTTCCCCACGTCCACATACAGGAACTCATAATTAGCCGACACCACCACCAACATCACAATACTATTGAACCCCTTGTAATTATAATAGTACGACCCCGAGTTGGGTGGTGGGACAATGTGGACGTGTATCCCATCAATTGCCCCTCCGCAGTTAGGAAAGTCCCACCGCTGGGCAAAGTGGGAGGCCACAGTCTGCCATTCCTGTGGCGTGGAAGGAAACTGTTGAGGAAAACCAAAAAAAAAGTTAGTATTTTTGCACATAAACATGCAAAGCAGATTAGACACAAACATTCTTGGCCAACATCCAGATAACATTTATTAATGGGAATTTTACAACACCAAAGTATAAGGTACACCTATCATATTCCCCCTCTCCCCCCTCTCATCGGCCATTTATAACATTATAGGGGGGGGGAATCATGGACAGGTAACCCTCTCCACTTCATTGAGAGATGAATGCCTAAATAATGGGTATTACTTGGAACAGCCCCTCCTTAGTTACACTATTGGCAGCCCACTGGACAGGTAAGAAGTGTCATAATACAAAGATATAAATACACATTGTACACATTTGAGCACATTTGGAAATTCTACTATTACCTATCAAGATAATAATAGGATACAAAAACCTTAAACAGTAGCATTTGAAAGTATACAGGCAGGCCCTTGCACTACATGCTTTGGGGAATTCATCCATAAATCTGACCACAAAAGAGATGGTTATAGTGTGTATGGGTTTGGCAAAGTCAGCAGATAGATGATTGAGGATAGATAGAGAATTGGGATCAGCTGACTTAGCAGTTGGGGGGAGGGAGGGTTAATAAAAATGATTTGGGGACCCCCCCAAAAAAGCCTCTGGCACTCTGCCTGAATTTAAAGCACAAATCACATTTCTAAACATTTTAGGGGTGTTTGGGGTAAAGCACTACTATGGAGCTGATAAAATACATTGTTAAGTGACTACATGAGGTGAATATAGGGCCAGGAGAGCATGCTGGGGAGGTAAGTGAAGGCAAATATGTATGAAGGACTAAAAAAAAAAAAAAAAATTCCAGCATGCATGAGGACAAAGGGGACATTCACAGCATATTATAATCATGGTAATTAGGGAATGTGGAAAGAAATACAATATATTAGCAAACATTCAATACAATAAAATGTGATATTAAAGGATAAAAATCTTACCTTCATATACTCCTTCTGCAGGACCTGTATGATGGCAGAACAGGTCTCTGGGATAATGATACCCAGAGCCTGGGGGGAGATGCCTGTCGAGAACTTTAAGTCCTGCAGGCTTCTCCCTGTCGCCAAGTACCGCAGGGTAGCGACGAGCCTCTGCTCCGGAGTGATGGCTTGCCTCATGCAGGTATCCTGCCTGCTGATATAGGGGGTCAGCGAAGCCAACAAACGGTGAAATACGGGGTCCGTCATCCGGAGAAAGTTCCTGAAATCATCAGGATTATTCTCACGGATCTCATGGAGCAAAGGCATATGACAGAACTGGTCACGCTGAAGCAACCAATTCTTGGTCCATGAACTCCTCCCCACCCTGTTCATGGACTGGACTTGTGTCAAGGTCAGGACCCCAACACCAAGCCCCCGCACAGCACGAACTCTACGAGGAGTGCGTATACGAAACATGGCTAGAAAACGGTCAGCTGCTCAGAACGAAGTAACAGAACGCACTGAAGAACAGAAAGGCCTGTGAAGAGCGACCTGAAAAACAGCAATGAGCGGACAAGATCGCACAGAAAACTCCAATACGAACTGACTGCACGCACTGAAGAGCAGATACAAACCCACAAGCACAAACTGAACCGCAGAAAACGGTCTGAAAGCCACAAGTCTGAAAAAGCGCAAATCGTCTCTCACCAAACTTTTACTAACATGAGATTAGCAAAAGGAGCCCAAAGGGTGCCGCGCTTGGTTCTGAACTGGCCTTTTCTAGTCTCGACGTACGTGGTTGACGTAACCGCGTTGTTGGCGATCGGAAATTCCGACAACTTTGTGCGACCGTGTGTACGTAAAACAAGTTTGAGCCAACATCCGTCGGAAACAATCAGAAGATTTTGTTGTTGGAATGTCCGATCAATGTCCGACCGTGTGTACGGGGCATTACTGCTATAGTGCAGGCCAGTACTAGGCACACAGTTAACCCTTTGCTTGTCCCAGATGCTATCCCCTTCCTACCCAGTGTTATTTGTACAGTGGTATTGCATATTATTAGCGCTGATCACTGTATTAGTGTCACTGGAGATGTCAGTGACAGTTAATCAGTTCCTACTCAGTGTCAGATTGCTCGCCTCACTATCACAGTCCCAATTTAAGTCGCTGATCGCTGCCATAACTAGTATAAAAAATAAATTCCAGTATATATACCGTTATTTGTAGACTCTAACTGCACAAACCAATTAGTATACAATTATTGGGATTTTTTTTTTTACCAAAGACATGCAGCGGATAGATTTTGGACAAAATTTATGAATAATTTTTTTTTTATTAGATATATTTCATAGTAAAAAACATATTTTTTTTTCCAAAATTGTCGGTCTTTTTTAATTTATAAAAGTCCAGTTGTGATCAAATTCAACCAAAAGAAGGCTCTATTTGTGTGAAAAAAAAATTATATAAATTTAATTTGGGTACCGTGTTGCATGACCGCGCAATTGTCAGTTAAAGTAGCGCAGTGCTGAATAGCAAAAAATGGCCAGGTCATGAAGGGGGTAAAAACTTCCAAAGGTCAAGTGGTTAATTGAACAAGCTGAAGTTAGAAGGTTACTATGCACAGCTGCACCAGATTCTGAGTGCTCCAGTTTTAGTAAATTTCCCCCCTTGTCTCTAACACATTTTGGCCGATTCTCCCTTATTAAAAATGTCCTGCTGCTGGTCAATTTTACACTGCTGTATTATCATTGGTCTCTTAATTCCTGATGACAGTTTGATAGAAATTTGCCAGTGGCAGGAGACTTTCACATCAGTGAGAACAGGGACAACCTTTCTATCAGTTGGTCAAAACGGGCTTATACTGTTTGATGAAAAATGTGTTGCTGCTAAAACCACCTGGAAAAAAAAACTTTTTGTTCAAACTGAAATGCATCATATTTGGTTGCTGCTTCTGTATGTAAGCCAAGCTAATTATAAAAGAAAAAAAAAAATCAAATTTAGGACCCTTTTACACAGGCTGTCTGATCAGACCCGCCTGTCAGTTTTTCCGGTGGACCTGATCAGACCCCCCAGTCTCTTCTCTGGAGAGGCGGATGTCAGGGTATGTCCGCCATCCGATCCGGTCCACCAAAAACAGTGGTGGTCTTATTCCCCATCCATCTGAGGATCGGATGGCATCAAATGGAAACGGACAGGTGGTCTGTTTCCATTCGATTGCCCCATGGGGGAGAGCAGGACTGTGTCCATATCCGTTCTGCACAGTGAGCGGACACGTATCTGTCATCCGCCTGCTCAGCGAGGATCAGCGGAGAGATCTCTGCTGAGCAAGCAGATCCTGCTTAGCGGAGGCATCCATGTGAAAGGGGCCTAACAGCCAAATATGGGCTGCCAATTACATTGTCATTGAAACTGTCTGCAAAAATGTTACTATTTTGCAAAATCACATACAGCTTTACAACTCGTTCACATTAAATGTGGCTTTGAAAGTGTGCTAAAAACACACTGTTTTAAAGCCGTATGTCAGTGCAACTTCACATGCGCGACTTTGAAGACATCTGTGCGGCTTCATGTACAGATGTCTATGCCAGTCACACCCAAAATTGCCCAAAGTCACAGGAACTACTTTTGCAAATTGATGTTCTGTCTCAAGGAGCAGATAGGTAAACTTTCTTATCCCAATAACTATAGATACCATATTTCTTTGATCTCAGTTTTATTAGAACAAGTCAGGTGAAACTACAAAATAACAGAAATAGACCTCAATAAGTATGATATTGCATACAATACAGCATACATTGCATAAACAACGATTTACAGTACAAGATGGGATAGTAAAAACTTACTTTTTAAGTTCTCTAAGGGGTGATGGCGATAGATAGAGAAATACATTAGTTGTTTCCTGAATGTCTTCTCACAGAATGGTGGCTGTTTTACTTCCTGTGAATATTCTACCCAGAATTCCCTGCTTGCTGACAACTTCCTTAGTTACACATACAAATAAACAAAGAAAGAGAACTGCAGCAATACCAAAAAGGAACACTAGATGGAGCCTGCACACCACATATGATTGTCTTAGGTAAATTACACATTTGCATATAAATTTAACAACACAGGTACAAATAACCTGTATAAAACATCTGGTGGACAGAACACTCCCCGCCTGACATCAAGTGATGTCACTAACAGAGTCCTCTGTAAAAAAGCAACAGAATAAGTTCGGTCACTGGTCTTAAGAATACTTTAGCCTCATTCTGTTGAAAGATCTTGACCTCAACCTTACGGACACGATTATCCTTGCTTGGTAGTACTTTGGTGATCAAACCTAAAGGCCACATATTCCTTAGTGTCTGGCAATCTTTCATGAGCACATCACCAGGTATAAGATTAGGCTTTTCAGTGTGCCACTTTCTCCTTACTTGTAGAGTAGATATATATTGTTCTCTCCATCGGTTCCAGAAGGTATTGGCAAGGGTTTGTACTTGTCTCCATTGACGTTTGTAAAGGTCCTTCTCACAAAACTCTCCAGCTGGAGCACCGGCAAGACTAGTCTTTTGCGTGAGTAACATGGCAGGTGTGAGGACCACTGGATCCTCAGAGTCACTTGAAATGGATGTCAAAGGTCTGGCGTTAATGATAGCTGTAACCTCTGCCATAAATGTCACTAAACATTCGTGAGTAAGCCTTGTAGTTCCTACTTGTAGGAAGATAGAATCAAGAATTCTGTGGGCTATGCCTATCATCCTTTCCCAAACACCTCCCATGTGAGAAGAGTGAGGTGGGTTGAAGATCCACGTGCAGTCTTGTTCACTCAAGTATCTTTCTACTCTGAGAACGTCCAAATTAGAAGGAATTTGAAGTTCTTTTACTGCTCCTACAAAGTTAGACCCTCTGTCAGAGCAAATGAGTTTCACTGGGCCTCTGATTGCAATGAAACGTCTAAGAGCATTAATGAAACTTGAAGTGTCCATTGACTCAATCACTTCGATGTGGACAGCTCAGATGGACATGCAGACGAATATGACTGCCCAGCGTTTACTGTTTGAGTGTCCCCCTTTTGTGTACCGGGTGGCGACAGACCAGGGACCAAAAACATCAAGTCCAACATTGATGAAAGGCGGATCCATGCTAAGTCTGTCAGATGGTAAATTGGCCATCTTTTGTGTCTGTGACATTCCACGAAGTTTTGGGCAGATAACGCACTTGAAGAGGAGCTTACTCACACATCTCTTGGCTCCGACTATCCACAGTCCAGCAGCTCATAAGGCTCCTTCAGTAAACAGTCGACCCTGGTGTTTAGTTTGGTCATGGCAGTGTTGAATGAGTAGGTAGGCAATATGATGGTGACCAGGGATCACTAAAGGATGTTTCTCTGAGAACTCTAACTTTCCTTCTTTTAAACGACCTCCTACTCTCAACATGTCATTTTCATCAAGAATTGGATCACGTTTCTTTAACCACTTCAGCACCGGGCCATAGACATATGACGTTCACAGATGGGATCTCCCATCCTGGGTGGACGTCATATGACGGCTTGGGATTCCCATCCGTCTAGGGGGTGCGCGCGCGCCCGCCGCGTTGCTCGGGACCCGGTGCGTGTGCCCGGCAGCCGCTATGTCCGCCAGGCACCCGCGATTGCCCGTTAACCGGGCCGGACCGTGGATCTGTGTGTGTAAACACACAGATCCATGTCCTGTCAGTTGTGAGGAGAGCGATCTGTGTTCCCAGTACAGCGGAACACTGATCGGTCTCCTCCCCTTGTACGTCCCCGCCCCCTACAGTTAGAATCATTCCCTAGGAAACATACTTAACCCCTTGTGTCCCCCTAGTGGTTAACCCCTTCACTGCCTGTCACATTTACACAGTAATCAATGCAATTTTATAGCATTGATCGCTATATAAATGTGAATGGTCCCAAAAATGTGTCAAAAGTGTCCGATGTGTCCGCCATAATGTCGCAGTCACGAAAAAAAAATTGCGATCGCCGCTATTACTAGTAAAAAAATAAATAAATATATTTTTTTTAAAAATGCCATAAATCTATCCCGTATTTTGTAGACGCTATAACTTTTGCACAAACCAATCAATATACGCTTATTGCGATTTTTTTTACCAAAAATATGTAGAAGACTATGTATCGGCCGAAACTGAGGAAAAAATTAGTTTTTTTTTTTAAAAATTGGGATATTTATTATAGCAAAAAGTAAAAAATATTGTGTTTTTTTCAAAATTGTCGCTCTTCTTTTGTTTATAGCACAAAAGATAAAAACCGCAGAGGTGATCAAATACCACCAAAAGAAAGCTCTATTTGTGGGGAAAAAAGGACGTCAATTTTTTTGGGTACAACGTCGCACGACCGCGCAATTGTCGTTTAAACTGCGACAGTGCTGAAAACTAAAAATTGGCCTGGGAAGGAAGGGGGTGAAAATGCCCTGTATTGAACCGGTTAAAACACTGTCTTTAGGAACAGATTTCTGGTTGAGAATACAATCGATCTCTTTGGCAAAGACTTCCCTCTGTACAACAGATATTAACCAATTTTTAGATAGTTCTAGGTCAGTTGCTGAGTAGACTTTCCTGCAATTGTCCTGAGTTGATGGTTGTTTTTTGTAGGACTGAGCTATGTGGATTAAGCAAGTGATAGCTCTAACTAGTGACCTCCAAGTGGAGAACCTGCTGAAACGGTAGGTTTTAAACAGGTTGAGAGAAGTTGTTGTGACTGCGGTAGAAACCTGAGGGCGAATTTCCTGATCCTTATCTGCATCTATTAGATCAAATGTGGAGAGGTCCTTAGCGTTACAGTCTAGATTGTGTAGAAATTTGGGACCTGTGAACCACAGAGTACTTTGAAGACGGCTAGCCGCTACAGATCTGGTAAGCCGCTACAGATCTGGTAGCTAGGTCTGCAGGATTACAGTCTGTAGGCACAAAATGCCATTGCTCTGGGCGGGTGGATCTCCTTATCCTCAACACTCTGTTATTTACATAGACGTAGAAACGCCTTGTTTCATTATGGATGTAACCCAGAACTACTTTACTGTCTGTGTAGAACTCAGCTTTTTGAATTTCTAGGTTTGTCTCTGTTGTAATTAGTTCAGCTAGCTCTGTAGCCAATACTTCAGCACAAAGTCCCAGCCTGGGTATGGTGTGTTCGGGAAGTGGTGCAAGTTTTGCTTTCCCCATTACAAACCCTATGTGACATTGTCCTTTATTGTCTATGGTTTTCAGGTAAGCTACAGCAGCAATTGCTTTAGCAGAACCATCTGAAAACACACAAAGTCTTTGCATCTGAACATTAGCAGATGACAGAGGAGCATAAGGTCGTGGAATTTTAAGGTTGGATAGAGCTGTTATTGAGTCCTTCCACTCTAGCCATAGGTTCTTCTTGTCAGTGGGGAGAGGGTGGTCCCTATCTAGCGACTCACAGGTTAAGTCTCTAAGTAGTGCCTTACCCTGGATGGTGACAGGTGCTGCAAAGCCTAAGGGATCATACAGGATGTTTATGGTAGACAGGACACCTCTACGGGTAAAAGGTTTTTCTTCTGTGTTTACTTGGAAAGTAAATGTGTCAGATCTTGAGTCCCAAAGCAAACCAAGGCTGCGTTGCATGGGAAGTGAGTCTGTTCCTAGATCTAAGTCCTTTAACTCATTAGAACGATCTTGGACAGGAAAGGCTTCTAAAACTTCTCTACTGTTGGAAGCAATCTTGTGGAGTCTTAATTTGGAACACGCAAGCATTGCCTGAGTTCTTTTGAGGAGACTAATTGCAGCTTCATTTGTGGGTAGTGATTTCAAGCAATCATCTACATAGAAAATCCTTGTCCACAAACTGTCTGACATCTGACCCATACTGTGACTCTCCCACTCTTGCAGAATGGACTGTTGCCAAATATGTGTACCCTCATGCGGTATTCTGTGATGTCTCCAGAGGGGTTGTTGTCCCTGCACCAGAGAAACCTCAGAAAGTTACGGTGTTCTTCTTTAACAAGAAAGCAATAGAAAATTTGCTGTATGTCTGCCATGAATGCGACAGAATCCTTGCGAAAGCGAAGAAGTACTCTTAATAATCTGTTGTTAAGGGCCAGAAAGAAGGACATCGTTTAGAGAGACACCCTCATGCTTGGCGCTAGAATTGAACACCACTATAATCTGTCCTGGCTTCTTAGGGTGATAGACCCCAAATATAGGTAAGTACCAGCATTCCCCTGAGTCTTTGAGGTTTGGGGCTATCTCAGCATGACCATTCTGGAATATTTTCTCCATGAAGGAAAAGAAATGTTCTTTCATCTCTGGTTTCCTTTGAAGATTGTGTCTTAGGGAAGTGAGACATTTATATGCTAGTTCTCTATTGTTAGGCAAACGTTGTCTTTGTGGTCTAAAAGGAAGAGGTGCAACCCAGCTATTAGTCCTGTCTTTCTCCATACTCTTTTCCATAACTTCTAGGAAGAGCCTATCTTCAATAGACATTGCTATCTGGTTATCTTCCTTTGTTCTCTGGAACACTGTGCTTCCTAAGTTGCTTTGGTCATTGTCATAGGTATTACTGTCACAGAGGGGACTTAGGAAGGGAAGAGGTACAGGGTTGTTGTGTGGTAGTTCATTTATGAGGATGTGATTTTGACAGGGTTGGAAAAGAGAAGGACGACCATTCTCGAGGGTACTAGTGAGCAGGTTATTAACAGATGCAGGTTTGTGTGCACCTCCCAGGCAAACATCACCTATAATAACCCACCCAAGATCCAGTTTTTGGGCATATGGGGCATTTTTAGGACCGTTGATCAGTTTTCTTACTTTGTGGACTTGCAAGATATCCCTTCCTAGGAGTAAGATTATCTGAGCCTGATCATCTAGTTCTGGTATGAGATGTGCTATGTAAATTAAGTGAGTCTGGTGAGCTGCTGCGTCTGATGTGGGAATCTCTGATCTATTGTCTGGCATCTGGTTGCACTCTATTATGGTCGGTAAGGGTAGGCATGTCTTATCATCCATGGTTTCAGTTTGTAGACCCTCAACTCTTCTCCCCGCCGTTTCCACTGTACCTGCACAAGTCCTAAGGGAGTAAGGGCTGCTGGGGTCTTTAAGGTTTAGAATGTCAAAAAACATAGATCTAGCTAGTGACTTGTTACTCTGATCATCCAAGATAACGTAGAGCTTGACTGCTTTGTCTCTGCGTCCTTTTGGATAAACTCTCACAAGACAGATTTTAGAGCAGGATCTGCCACCTGTGCCTCCTTTGCAGACTTCAGTACACTGTGAAGTGATTACTATAACGTCTGTACTAGAGTCTTTGGTCTCCCCACCTTGCGCCTATGAACAGGTGGAAAAGTTCTTGGAGTAGGCCTTGGGTGTAGAGCTGTGTTGTGCTCTGTGCTGTCACATTCCGTACATTTGACACTGACCTTACAGTCCTTGGCGAAATCTGTTAACGAAGAGCAGCACTTGTAACAGATGTTGTTCTCTTTGAGGAAAGCTTTGCGATCCTGGATGGTCTTTGTCCTGAAGGCTCTGCATTCCAGAAGAGGATGTGGCATCTTATGTAGAGGGCAGAACTTAGTAGGGTTGCTGTCTTGATCCTCTGGCTGAGACTCTGCAAATCTGTGGGAAGAAATGTTAGTTTTGTGCACTGCTACTGGAGCTCTGAGTTGTTTAGGGCCAGAAGAAGTGGTATAAGACACTGGAAAAATGAAGCCATCTTTCATTCCTGCTTGTCTGTCTACAAAGTCCA
This sequence comes from Aquarana catesbeiana, assembly GCF_042186555.1. Classification (NCBI taxonomy): domain Eukaryota; kingdom Metazoa; phylum Chordata; class Amphibia; order Anura; family Ranidae; genus Aquarana; species Aquarana catesbeiana. Next base: position 160,420,535 of record NC_133331.1, on the reverse strand, counting down.
CAAACTCACTAAAGGGTGGAAAAGGCACATTGTGTTTTCGTTTGTAGTTACAGCCATGAGTAATCCATCTTTCGTGTAACTCATAAGGAAGTTTTTGTGCTAAGGAGTTAATACCTCTAGCAGAGTCAAGATAAGAAAGGCCAGGTAAGTCTTCTTCTGCTTTAGCAACTTGTAACTCCATACACAGGTCACTGAATTCTCTGAGTCTTTTGTAACCTCTGCTAGGTATTTTTGGGAAGTCTTCTATCCTTTTAAACAGTGTACTCTCTATAGCCTCTGGGGAGCCATAACATCTATCCAGTCTGTTCCAGATGTTTGTAAGGCCTATCTCAGGGTGGTTTATATTAATGTCTCTGATCCTTTTGGCATGTTCAGCAGAATCATTGCCAAGCCACTTTACAAGGAGTTCTATCTGTTCCCTGCCGGATAGATCTAGACCTTGAATGACACTCTGGAAAGCGGATCGCCATGCCCTGTAGTGTTGAGGGCAAACACTAAATTTGACAAGTCCTTGGGTAACTAACCCTCTTTTGGCCAGGAACTTGGCACAGTCTACAGTAGCCTGATTGGCATTGGGGTAGGCTGCTGGTGTATTGTGGTGTGGTGTAAAGGCATACCTGATAAAAGTCTCTTCTTTAGGCACGCTGGGTTCAAACTTACATAAGGTTGGCAGTTCGTACCTGTTCGTTGCATACACCTTTGGAGTGAAGACTGGTGTTTGATGCTTGTATGAAGGCTGGGTACCTTGTGGCGTAGAAGGTTTGGTTGGAACTGGAAATTCTGGAACTCTGTCAGATTTTTCTTGCCTGTAGCACTGGGGTCCCAGATCGTCTTGTTGCTGCTTTATTTGATGTGACTCACTGACATCATATTTAATTTCTTGTTGTGGGATGCTGCTTGGGTTCCAATGCTGGTAGACATAATCTGACGTGCATTGTGAAGAATCTTGTTGGTCCTCCTCTAGACCCGGTATGCTGCTGCCTAGTCTTGGCTCATCGTAGACGGCTGCTTCTAAAGCTTCTGCTTCTGCAATGGCGGCAGCAGCATCTCTTTCTACTACTAGCTTCTCCATGTTAGCTTCTAAGAAAGCTTGCTGCAATTTCAGAGATGCTTCCTGCTGGGCTAGCTCTTCTTCCAGGCGTATTCTTTCCTTCTCTTTCTCTTGTTCCATGTGTACTCTTTCTTGCTCTCTCTCTTGTTCCATGTATACTCTTTTTTGCTCTCTCTCTTGTTCCATGTGAACTCTTTCTTGCTCTCTCTTTCCTGCATCAAGGCGGGCCTTTTCTTTTTTCATCTGCAACTCTTGGTCTGCGAATGCGGCCCTGGGTTTTGCTGCTTCAGCTTTTGAATGGGCGATAGCTGCTGCATTTGCGACAGATGACTTAGATGAGCTTGCTCGTGAAAGTGTTTTGTAAGATGTCCCACTGTGAGACATGGCTGCGGGGAAGAAGCTGTCTTGCTGTATAGAGACCGTTCTAGTGTCGTTGTTGCTTGACAGAGCAGGTCTCTGCATAGCGTGGCTGCTTAATTCGCCTGCTGCAGGCCTGTATCTTTAAGGATTCTGACTGTATGGGTACTGCGTAGCCCCGGGCTGTACAGACTTCCAAAGTCAGCTTATCTTCCCTTCAGAGGTCAGCTTAAATTTTCACTGTTCTGTCTGAAGGAGCAGATAGCTAAACCTACTTATCCCAATAACTGTAGATACCATATTTCTTTGATCTCAGTTTTATTAGAACAAGCCAGGTGAAACTACAAAATAACAGAAATAGACCTCAATAAGTATGATATTGCATACAATACAGCATACATTGCATAAACAATTTACAGTACAAGATGGGATAGTAAAAACTTACTTTTTAAGTTCTCTAAGGGGTGATGGCGATAGATAGAGAAATACATGTGTTGTTTCCTAAATGTCTTCTCACAGAATGGTGGCTGTTTCACTTCCTGTGAAGATTCTACCCAGAATTCCCTGCTTGCTGACAACTTCCTTAGTTACACATACAAATAAACAAAGAAACAGAACTGCAGTAATACCAAAAAGGAACACTAGATGGAGCCTGCACACCACATATGATTGTCTTAAGTAAATTACACATTTGCATGTAAATTTAACAACACAGGTACAAATAACCAGTATAAAACATCTGGTGGACAGAACAGATGTGGCACCGCAAAGTCGGCGTAGCACCGATTTGAATGATGCCATTGCTGACGATAGGGTGCGACTTGACTTGTGAAATCCCTAGACAAGTCGCTACAATTTGAACAAGGGCTTAAGGTATCTTTCACCCTAGGTTTACACCTATGCATTTTTTAGGCCTGGTTCACACCTATGCATTTTTTAGTGCGTTTTGAGTTTTGCGGAAACACACTACAGTCCATTTAACGTGGTTTCCTATGGGCCATGTTCACATCTGTGTATTTTATGGAAAGGGCCAGGGGCTTTTTTCTGCTTTTTGGTTCCATAGACTTCAATGAATCAAAAAAGTATGTTAAAAAATGTAAATTACACCTGAAATATGCAAACTGCAACCTGCATAGGTGTGAACCAGGCCTTAGTGCATTTTACATTTTACAGAAACACACTACAGTCCATTTAACATGGTTTAAAATGAAAAAAAGTTAGCAAAAATTGGCACCAACCTGAATAGAGAATCAATAATGTGCGTGTATATACAGTTAGGTCCATATTTATTTGGACACAGGCACAATTTTCATACTTTTGGCTCTGTTTGCCACCAGAATAAAATCCAAATGAAACAATCCAAATGAATTTGAAGTGCAGACTTTCAGCTTTAATTCAAGGGGTTGAACATAAATATCACATACAAATTTTAGGAACTGCAACAGTTTTTATACACTGCCCCCCCCCCCCCCCCCAATTTTCAGGGGCTCAAATGTAATTGGACAAATGAATATAATAATGATAAAGAAAATGTTAATTTTTAATATTTTGTTGAGAATCCTTCACTGGCAATAACTGCCTGACGTTTGGAACCAATGGACATTACCAAAGACTGGGTTTCCTCCTTTCTGATGCTTTGCCAGGCTCTAACTACAGCTGTCTTCAGTTGTTCTTTGTTTGTGGGTCTTTCTGTCTTTAGTTTTGCCTTCAGCAAGTGAAATGCATGCTCAATTGGGTTGAGATCAGGTGATTGACTCGGCCATTGCAGAATATTCCACTTCTTTTCCTTAAAAAGCTCCTGGTTTGCTTTTGCAGTGTGTTTAGGATCATTGTCCATCTGTACTGTGAAGTACCGTCCAATCAACTTTGCTGCATTTGGCTGAATCTGGGCTGACATTATATCTCTAAACACTGCAGAATTCATCCAGCTGTTTATGTCTTCTGTCACATCATCAATAAACACCAATGATCCAGTGCTACTGGAAGCCATGCATGTCCATGCCATCACACTGCCTCCACCATGTTTTACAGATGACGTTGTGTGCTTTGGATTATAAGCTGTTCTAAGCCTTCTCCACACTTCTTTCTTCCCGTCATTCTGGTACAGATTGATCTTAGTTTCATCCATCCAACGAATGCTTTTCGAGAACTGGTCTGGGTTTTTTTGAAGTTTTTTTGGCAAAGTCTAATATGGCTTTTTTATTCTTCAGGCTTATGAATGGTTTGCACCTTGTGGTGAACCCCCTGTATTTGCTCTTGTGAAGTCTTCTCTTGATTATGGACTTTGACAATGATACGCCCACGTCCTGGAGAGTGTCCTTCACTTGTCTGCTTGTTTTGAATGAGTTTTTCTTTACCATAGAGAGGATCCTACGATCATCCACCACTGTTGTCTTCCGTGGACGTTCAGGTCTTTTAATGTTGCTGAGCTCACAAGTGCATTCTTCTTTCCTCAGAATTTACCAAACTGTTGATTTGGCCACTCCTAATGTTGCTGCTATCTCTTTGATGGATTTGTTTCATTTTTGAAGCCTTACAATGGCCTGTTTCACTTGCATGGACAGCAACTTTGAACGCATGATGTAGGTTTACAACAATAAATTTCAAATGCAAATACTACACTTAGCATAAATTCCAGACCTTTTACCTGCCTAATTGAAGAAGAAATAACGAAGGAGTAGCCCACACCTGGCCATGAAACAGCTTTTGATTCAATGTTGAGGGCATGTGGCCCGGTACGGTTCAGGAAGGGGGGGCGCGGGGTTCCCCTTAAAACCCATACCAGACATTGCCCGACCGACAATTCATTATAGCCGGCGCTAGCGATAGTAGTTTTATATGACTTTTTTCCTTTAGAAATGTAATTTTGCTGTCAGACTTTCCAAAACACTTCTCCAAACTCCTCCTGCACAACACTTGCTTGAAGACTATCACTCTCTCTCTTCCTCCCGCACAACGCTTGACTCCAGGCACAGCTAGCACATGGTTAGTCCCAACACTGACTTAGTCAGGCCCTAGGAATTGCCATTTGTAGGCAGGGACCGTGGGCCCCTTTTAGTGTAGCAAAATATAGAATGGAAAGTCTTTAGTCCTAGCTGTCCTATGGTGGACTACTGCTCCCAGCCCTCCTGGCCACAGCTACCCGACTCCACTGCCCGTGACATCACAGTCCTTACTGCTAGCTCTGCACCCATCCCAGACCGCACACCCCCAGTCCTTTCCGGCGTGCCTCCCAAGTCCTCCCAACTGTGCCTGTCACTCATCGACCCTCCTGGTCACAAAAACACCAGTGGTTCCCTCCCGAAGACTTGCCCGGCAGCACTAGCTCCCGCTGTCCTCTCTGACTCTTCTCTGTGCCTCCTGTCCAGATCCTTCAGACTGGGGAGCGGCCTCAAAGGCCCCAACAGCCTATCACTCCATCCTCAGTTCTTCCACCCAACAACTCCCCAGCTGGGGTGACCCTAGTTATTTAAGGAGGCCTGCCCCCTGCCAGTCCAGGTTGGGGATTGGTCAGGGTTCCTTAGAACACCCCAGGCAGTTCCACCTCTCTTCCTCTCCTGTCTTCTAGAATCCTCTAGAAGCCAGAGGGAGGTAACCGAAAAGTGATGCTAGCTGTGAGTCACCAGCCTACTCTAAGCCACTCCCAGCCCTCACAGATTAAAACAAACAGGCCTAGCTTCCTGCTAGGCCTACTTAAATTGACCTGCACTAACCAAAAATCTCACCTCTAGCACCTACCTAAATAGAGGGTGCTACATGTGATTTTGGGGAGTTCAGATTTCGGCCCCTAAATGCTTTAAATGTCTGTAAAAACCTATGTGTGCATGGACACATACAGTAGGCTAACATAGAGGGGCATTTAGGGGCAGAAAAACAATGCATGCATTGGCAAGGTGTGTTGGGGTGTCATTAGGAATGAATGGCACTGTAGCACCCCAATGCACAACCCATGCATTTTTGCACATTGCAGTAATATGCACGTTCCTGCAGCACAGAAGTGTGGACTCAGCCCATTAGCCAAAGGGCTTGAAGCAGTGGTCTACATTTGGATTACTGTAAAAAAATGTAATTATGATTTTAAAAAAAAAATCCTTTGCATAGACTACCCATAAATACAGAGTGGGAATACATCTATTCGGTAGAAAATGTGTCCTGTTTGGGAATAGTAAAGTAGATCTTCTGTACTAAACTTGCAATATAGTTTACAGTTCCATGAGGTTTCCCACAAAGTAAGCTCTAGGGAGGGATTGGATGACTCACAGCTTTTAAAACTCTAGAAGAAATCCTGGTAAATAATTAATGACTCAACAAATTTTCCTTATAACATCCCATAAGAGTCATTGTTAAATACACCCAGACACATACATAAATGTTTTAGTCTGTCACTAATGTGCAGTATCTCAGTTATAGAACACATAATGAAACTTTGTATCTTGATAGGAAGACTGCTATACCTGAATGGAATTCATCATATAGGATGCTGATAATGTCTACTTAACTGAAGAGGGCACACTGAAATCGAAATAATAATTATATGAGCTTCTACTATACAGTAGCTGAATAAGTTAGAATAGTTTCCATTAAACATAAAGCGTTTTTTACCCCAACACTTCATATTCCTGATATATGCCTGCTGTACCATGTACTTGTATGAGAAAGTATCCTGTTCTCTTTGTGTTGCTTCTTTGTGTGAAATCCCTGGTGTTTTTGCTAGTTCCCTTGCTTTCTTATTAAAAACTGACCACACTCAGCAGGAGAGCACACTGTGGTCAGTTATCCCTTCTATGCTAGGAACTCAGTATGCTCTCCTCCAATGTTTAGACTTGTCCTGACATGTCCCCGTTGCACAGCCATTCACTGGGAAGTTCAGTGTACTGCTGCTTCTCCTCCCCCCAGCTTCAATGCATCTGAGAACAGAGGGAATGCGATCATTCATAAAAAAATATATAAATACCTTTTTTCCCTTTTTTACTTGTAGCGCTGGTAGATTTACAATCTACCGCAGCTTACGTAAATTTAGTAAATTGTGCATTAGGAAGGTTAAAAGTTCACCTCTGTTCCAGCTTGGCTGACGTTGTGTGTGCTTCCGTGCTGACCGGTGGGTGTCGCTGTTACCACTAGTCAGTGTTGGAAGGGCAACGTGTCGAAGTGTATGGATGCTCCTCTGTCTCGGTGGCAAGCTTGGTGGAGGTGGTCCTCCGAGTTGCATTCTGGGAAGAGGATATTTATGGGACAAACGCCATGTTCTAGGGTTTTTTTTTTCTCAGCCACCTGCTGGCCCTCCTGGCTGACAGGTGTACATTAAGGAGCTACCTCGTGGTCCTCCGATCGGGAGGCCCACGATGCTACGGCGCAGAGTTTGGTCCAGAGGCTTGTCTGGGGCCTACCACCGTGGCCGAGGAATGGTCCTGAGCTGTCGGTCCTGTGTGACGAAGCTGGGCGGCCAAGGAGATCCCAGGGGAGGACCCATCTTGGAGAGATCACGCAGCGTGCTGGTCTATAGAGGGGCCTGGTGACTCGGTCGAAGGACGTATCCAAAAGAAGTAATTATACAGCATAGTGTTGCCGGTTCGGCTTAAAGGTTCAGGCATTGTGACTGACTTTCACTGCAGAGAAAATCTGATACATCCTGTGGCAGAGGATTGTACGGATTTACCCCCCCAAACGAGTCTGTGGCAGAGACTTTTGATTCTTGGTGCGTACTGGCTGCTGGACCGGTGAGAGAGGCCTATCCAGACGAGCAAGGAGTGTGTCCCACGAGGGGAGCGAATTCCACCTAATTATCTGAATTCTACCAGGACATTTGTCGCTAAGATTCTATAAGAAGATATTTGAGTTTCTCCTGAAAGTTTCCTTTTCCGCCTCTTTCCTGCTACTTCCTAAAGTTTGTTTGTTCAATAAAGCATTGAAAACGTACTCCAGTGTTGGTGCGTGTGTCGTCCAGAAGTAAACTCAACGGAACCCCTAGACCCAGTGCCGCTGAAACCAAGGGAAGCAAGGTGAAGGTAACAGACCCGTTTAAACCAGCAGCTCCACCGTGAGTTAGTGCTACATGTGGGGGCGTCGTCCGGGATTTATTGACAGACAATTGTTGCAACCCAGTGGAGTGTTTTACCGGGAGTTTACAGAGAGAGCTGGACTTTGAGAGAAAAATCTTTTCAGGAAGAGGAAAGGTTAAACTGCGGGAATTTGCTTTTGAGCGCGTAGACGCTGGGCACCAGAAGAGGCCCAGGAGCTACGTGACTGAAAGAACAAGTGGGAGGAGTTACCCTACCTGCTACCACGTGTAGTGTGCTTGGCGCTGGAGGAGAGGAGAGGCCTCGTGATCGTGTGTGGCCATGTCTTTTCCAGCATTGTAATCGGTTGTGGGACCCAGAGTGTTCCCTGAAAGCACCGTGATGAATACTGTGCAATCGGGAACTCTGCTCACGGATACTGGAGTTCGAATGAAGCTGCAGGGGAAGTTTGTCCTGTATACCTCTGGAGATGTTGAGGGACTGGGCATGACCTGCCATCGATGTGGAGGATTGGCCGTACATCTTCGTCCATTCGGCCGATGTCCGCAGTGTGGAGAGTACTTGTTTGTGGTGGAGCAATCTACTAAGCCATCCTGTGCCTATCGGATGGATTGGGTGATAGGTATCGCTACAGTGGAAGCTGCTACCGCTGCAGAGAGTAAGCGACGGGCCGCTACTTTGCCTGTTGCTACTGAAAATGTTTCAGAGAGATACACTGTTGCTGCCGTCTCATCAGGAGACATTACTTTGATTTCTGAGTCCACTACGCCTGTTCCTGTAGTACCTACTCAGAAGAAGGTGAGGGCTTCCCGCGGCCGTGGTCGAGGCCTACCCCAGAGGTTACCTGAGCCGGAGCTATCAAAGTCTACGCCTGGGACGGGTAAGCCACTGTTGGGGACTGTAAATAAATATTTGCCAGCGGAAGAATTAAGGGACTCGGAAATAGAATCCATGTCGGATCTTTCCGGGGATGATGACTTGTTTGAAACCATGTCACAAGAGCTATTGTGGTCAAAAGGCAAGGATGTTGCCTCCACAATGACCCTTCCTGAATGGACTGTAATGGGTTCTGGGAAGACGTCACTCTGTGTGGAGACGCACAGTGCCGTTGCTGGAACTTTGTCAAAAGTTATTGATTCGCTACAGACACCGGCTGGGTCTATGGTGAAAAAGTCATTAGATTCCTGTGTACCGCCTGGTATGGGGTGAGACAGAACTTTGTCAAAACTTGCTCGCTTGCAAAGGATGTTAAGCAAGCGTGTGGTCGCAGAGTATGGTTTGGAGTTCCCCTATGTGCCCCAGGATGTCATGCGGGAGATTGAAGCTAATCGGGAGCTTTGGTATAGTGATGCTATTTGGGACTACTTGTCTGTGCCTAAGCCCTTTAGAAAGACTGGATGTTCTGTCTGGATGGAGGAACGTTTCAACGGGTGCTTTGTACATTGGAACTATGGTCGGCATATCTATGCTGATAAAGTGGTAATCTGCAGACCGGGAAAGGACAATGCTGTGTACTTTATTACCACTGTGGATAAAGAAGGAAAATATGTGACTTTACCAGATCCTCGGTTTTACTGGTAATTATGGACACTATTACTTTGAAGTTACCTAGTTAGATAGCGACAGGGTAAAGAGAACTGCGTGGTCAAGATCTACAGATCCTGTTCTGTGTTTAAATCCAAGGACTTCTGTTTGCTAGCTGGATTTCTTTTACAAGAAAAGTTCTTATGCAGGGATGGACTCCAAAAGTATATTTCTTTTCTAATATAAATAGTGGGAAGAGAGTCTCATTTTAAATGAGGCTTTGCTCCTGGTGTTGCGTAGGATGTATATATGTGTGTTTAAATGTGTTTTCTTTTCAGGGATCATTGGATCATATGTATAGCTGGGAGGCTTTTCAGCTAGTTAGTTAGTGAGGATGTGTAAAATTGTATTGTGGTTTTGTTCGCGGCTGTGAACATAATGTTTTATAAGGTACAAGTCTCATAATGTCTTTATACTGTCTTTTTTCTCTCTCTCTTTGCCTATCTAAAGTTATGAGAAACTCAAATGCTACTCTCAGGCTTGAGAGTTACTATTACTGTGTTGGGACAGACGTTGGGGACAACGTCTATTGTAGTGGGGGGAGTATGTAGCGCTGGTAGATTTACAATCTACCGCAGGTTAGGTAAATTTAGTAAACTGTACGTTAGGAAGGTTAAAAGTTTGCCTCTGTTCCAGCTTGGCTGATGTTGTGTGTGCTTCCGTGCTGACCGGTGGGTGTCGCTGTTACCACTAGTCAGTATTGGAAGGGCAACGTGTCGAAGTGTATGGATGCTCCTCTGTCTCGGAGGCAAGCTCAGTGGAGGTGGTCTTCCGAGTTGCATTCTGGAAAGAGGGTATTTATGGGACAGACACCATGTTCTAGGGTTTTTTTTTTCGCAGCCGTCTGCTGGCCCCCCTGGCTGACAGGTGTGCATTAAGGAGCTACCTCGTGGTCCTCCGATCGGGAGGCCCACGATGCTGCGGTGCAGAGTTGAGTCCAGAGGCTTGTCTGGGGCCTACCACCGCGGCTGAGGAATGGTCCTGAGCTGTCGGTCCTGTGTGACGAAGCTGGGCGGCCGAGGAAATCCCAGGGGAGGACCTGTCTTGGAGAGATCACGCAGCGTGCTGGTCTGTAGAGGGGCCTGGTGACGCGGTCGAAGGACGTATCCAAAAGAAGTAACTATACAGTATAGTGTTGCCGGTTCGGCTTAAAGGTTCAGGCACTGTGACTGACTTTCACTGCAGAGAAAATCTGATACATCCTGTGGCAGAGGATTGTACGGATTTACCCCCCCAAATGAGTCTGTGGCAGAGACTTTTGATTCGTGCTGCGTACTGGCTGCTGGACCGGTGAGAGAGGCCTATCCAGACGAGCAAGGAGTTTGTCCCACGAGGGGAGCGCATTCCACCTAATTATCTAAATTCTACCAGGACATTTGCCGCTAAGATTCTATAAGAAGATATTTGATTTTCTCCTGAAAGTTTCCTTTTCCGCCTCTTTCCGGCTACTTCCTAAAGTTTGTTTTTTCAGTAAAGCATTGAAAACGTACTCCAGTGTCGGTGCGTGTGTCGTCCAGAAGTAAACTCAACGGAACCCCTAGACCCGGTGCCGGTGAAACCAAGGGAAGCAAGGTGAAGTTAACAGACCCGCTTAAACCAGCAGCTCCACCGTGAGTTAGTGCTACATACTGTATATCTGTACAAAAATGTTTTGCATTTTATTTCTATTTTAATCTGAATGGGTTGTTTTACAAGGTGATCGTTTAAAGTGATTGTAAAGTAGTAGTAAACTCTGTACTACCACTTGTACCTGCAGGCAAGCCAATAATAAGGATTACCTGTAGGTACTGTGAATATCTCCTAAACTTGCACAGTTTAGGAGATATTCAGAGTGCATGTATCTGATGACATCATCGGCGCATTCCCTCTGTATGCCGGACCTTCAGAGCCCGTGCCAGAAACATCGGCTCCCGTGTGCATGCAGGGCAGTGACGTTATTGCGCCCCCAGCTACTCATGTAGCCGAAGGCCGCAAACCTGGAAGGAAGACGGGGGAAGATGTCAGTCGTCTCAGCAGTGACATGGCAGCGCTGGAGGGCTTTGTTCTAAGGTAAGTTACTCATAATGTGCTAGTATGTGATGCACACTAGCACATTATGACATTGCCTTGCAGGATTTTTTTTTTTTTTAAGCACCAGTGGTTTACAACCACTTTAAAGAAGACCATATCACCAGACTATTCATCTTTATTGAAGCTTGCTATTCAGGCTTCTCTTATACAAGGTGAAGCCCATGTGAAACAGGCCTAAGGCCGCGTTTACACTTGCATTGCCCTCTGAAGAGTGATCTATGTTGAGGCTTTATTCTCATCGACATGGGGGCAAGGTGCTTTGCTAGGTGATCTTGGGAGCGTGTGGCAAGCTTGTTCCTCTCTTTTTGGCCACCCAGGCTTCATGCTCAGAGAAGGGTCTGGTATAGTTTTTCTTCTTGTTTTTTTGCATCCATACTAGATTTGAAGGGTCAGGTATGGAATTTCGGGGGATCTCATGCATTTTTGTTGTATTTTTATGGGGTCCCTCTTAAAACCCATACCAGACCTTAAGAACCTTGTTTGAATTTTGGGGGACATTTTTACCCCACTGTTTGTTTAGAACCACCTGTCAGTCAGGAATCCCTGGCTGACAGCTGAATGCGCTAGGCTGGGATGAATCACTCGTTAATATGCTGGTTTCCTAATAACCAGGAAGATGAGGTCACATTTAGCAGTGGTAGCAATACCACTGCTAAATATATATAACTTCACAATGCAGCTAGAGGTTCCTTCAGCCATTTGCACAAGATTCTCCTTGGACTGCACACAGTTCAGAAGTCTCCCTCATATTATTTCCCCCGCAGCTCCAATGTTCTCCAATGTTCTTAGTCTATTGTCTATAGTCTATAGGCATTGTAAAAGAAGAGGTAGAGCGCTAAACTGAATTTATTAAACATATAAAAAACTGAATATAAACTCACATTTGCAAAGTGAAAAATCTGAAGCAGTCCTCTATCCAGACATGCAGCCTGTCTGGCCAGGAAAAGGGGGTGGGGGTGGGGGTGGGAAGGGCAGCAAGCCATACTGGGCCATATGCCCTCAAAATTGAAAGGGTAACATGCAGTGGTGGGGGGGGGGGGTCGGGGGCAGTTTTAAAGGCTCCTTGTTACCATGTGGGGACAAGAGCTTCATCTCCCCACACATTTGACCAAGTGGATGTGGGGGTCTGTAGGGTAGGAACTTATTAGAATCTCGAAGCCCACTTTAAACAAGAGGTCCCCAAATTTTGGGCCCTCCATCTCATGTGTAAGATTAAGGGGTACAGGTACAACTGGATAAGTTAGAATAGTTTCCATTGAACTTAAAATATACCTACATTTATAGCACAGTGTATTATTTGGCTCTAATGCCCACCCCCTCCTTGTCCCAGTCTTATACGTACTTGTCTACATTCTTCTGAGAATTGTAATCTGTAGCCTGATCTGTGCCGCACAGCTTCTTCTATCTATCTATGTATCTATCTATGTGTATAAAGGGGAGGGAAGAGGAGGGGGTAGGAGCACATGGTGTAGGTCACAGGTTGCTCAAACATTTAATCATAGATGCCACACTTTGAGGTTCCAAGTAGGACAGAAGGAAGTGCAACTCTCAGTACTGTTTGGGATGGTTTTCCTTATTGGGTTATTGCAGTGAAAATGAGATGTGGGTGGTCCCAAAACCAAAAAAACTAGAGGTCACAGGAGGACCCAGGAAGGGCAGTAGAGAGAACAAGCCGTACCCCCTTACCATTTCACACAGGGGGGGGCCGGGATCTGGGGGTCCCCTTGTTAAAGGGGGCTTCCAGATTCCGATAAGCCCCCCACCCGCAGACCCCCACAACCACCGGCCAGGGTTGTGGGGATGAGGCCCTTGTCCTCATCAACATGGGGACAAGGTGTTTTGGGGGGCTACCCCAAAGCACCCTCCCAATGTTGAGGGCATGTGGCCTGGTATGGTTCAGGAGGGGGGGCCGCACTCTCGTCCCCCCCTCTTTTCCTGCGGCCTGCCAGGTTGCGTGTTCGGATAAGGGACTGGTATGGATTTTTGGGGGGACCCCACGCCGTTTTTTTTTGTTTTTTTTGGTGCGGGGTTCCCCTTAATATCCATACCAGACCTGAAGGGCCTGGTATGGAATTTAGGGGGACTCCCACGTCATTTTTTTTTTAAATTTTGGTTCGGGGTTCCCCTGTGGGGAATTCCCATGCCGTTTTTATCAATGAACTTCTATGTGTATTGTCGGCAATGCAATAGCCGCGAGTAGTTTTAAATGTTTTTTTTCCTTCGAAATGTCATTTTGCTGTCAGACTGTTCTAAACACGGGAAACATGCGCCCCTTTACAGGCATACTATAGACACCCCCCAGCTATGAAATTTAAAGGGATATTACACTTTTATTGTTTGACTTTAAGCGTTATTAAAATCACTGCTCCTGAAAAAACGGCCGTTTTTAAAACTTTTTTTTGCATTGATCCATGTCCCCTGGGGCAGGACCCAGGTCCCCAAACACTTTTTATGACAATAACTTGCATATAAGCCTTTAAAATTAGCACTTTTGATTATTCATGTTCGTGTCCCATAGACTTTAACGGTGTTCGAACAAACTTTTTTCCTGTTCGCATGTTCTGGTGCGAACCGAACAGGGGGGTGTTCGGCTCATCCCTCGTCCTGACATACTGATAAGCTGGTGAACTGATGGGAACATCGGTTCAGTAGTTGTTGATTGTAGGTAGGATAGGTCTGACTGGGAAAAAAAGAAGTCAGTTCTGGGGTATTTCTAGTGTAGGAGAGAGTAAAAGGTCCTTTTTGGTAGGGTGTAAAGTATGCTAGGCGTTGTGGAGGGTAAGGATAGTGAATTACTGTTTTATGTGCATAGGGCTTTGTTCAGACCTGACAATATGCCTGAGGATGTGTCAAGAAAAGGGGAGTGTTCAGATCACTCAGGATAAGGACACCTCTCCTGAATTCCATGACTATCCATGACTATATCACACAGACTGCAGTAAAGGGGTACTTGTTTTTCATTAGGGAAATAAATATTATCTAGAGTGATTGGTTTGTTACCGAGTGTCCCTTTGGGAAGGAGGTAACAGCCTTTTCTTATAAGTCAGCTATTTTATAAGCATGAAAGCTGTGTGTTTAAAAAAGAGGATTGCTCAATTTGATTTACAGGATTCATTTGTCATTCATAAGTTTTGATATTGAAAGCCTTTTGAATTGTGTTTCTTGTTGGAAGACTATGGGGGTTATTTACTAAAGCTAGAGATGGCAAAATTTGTCACAATTCTGCATAGAAACCAATCAGCTTATAACCTCAGCTTGTTCAATCAAGCTTTGGCAATAAAACCTGGAAGCTGATTGGTTTCTCTGCAGAATTGTGACTCATTTTGCCCTCTCTCTTGCTTTCTGTACAAACAGGGCCAGCGTAACCATTAGGTGGGACAGGCAGCCACCTAGGGTGACAGGATAGGAGCGGGCGGTAAAATCCTTGCTGACAAAGTGACTCCGCACCACTCTCTGCTATTACACACCACCCCACACAGAGCAGATTGGCGCTCTATTCTGGGATGCAGGGTGACAATCCAGAGGATGAGCCGGGCGCTGATAAGGATAAACAAGCGCGAGCGGAGCAGGGAGCGGAGTCTGTGTGGGCCGCTGCGGGAGGAGCATCTTCTCCCCCAGGCACCATGATTTGTAGTGTGGAGATGGATAGCAGCTATACCTCTATTTCCGGCGTTCCACAGCCTCTGGCATCCTGTCATAGTCACACAGTGAGAGCGGGGAAAGCCAGCTTACACAGGAGTCGGGCTATGTCCTGTCTCCACTGTCCTCCTAACCCTGCCCTCACTCTGCTGCTTGTCCAATCTGATACACCGCCTCCCATTTTTGCCCGCCCAACCCCGCCCACACTCTAGCCACATGCATGCCATGCACTTGCTCTGTGCTGCGAGAGGAGTTCTGTGAACAGCTGAGCGGCACTTTTCAAACAATAGATTCCACAGCCCTGAGGGACACCAGACTGAATGGGGGGAGACATATTTGGTGAGTGAGACTTCCTTCCCCAGAACAATGCCCCTCTCTGTTCCCACCGCTTTGTGCTCTGCACCTTCTTCCTCCCTCCCCCTTTCTTTTTCTCTCTCTGCCCCTCCCCCCTCTTTTCCTTAAACCTCTCTTCCTCCTCCTCATCCTCCTCTCTCCCTCATTCTCTCCCCCGCTAGGCTAGGGCCTAGCCTGTCCATATACCACCCTGGCTATATACCACCTTGGCTATATACCACCCTGACTATATACCACCCTGTCCATATACCACCCTGGCTATATACCACCCTTTCCATATACCATCCTGTCTATATACCACCCTGTCCATATACCACCCTGGCCTGTCCATATACCACCCTGGCTATATACTACCCTGGCCAGTCCATATACCCCCTGTCTATATACCACCCTGGCCTGTCCATATACCACCCTGTCTATATACCATCCTGTCTATATTCCACCCTTTCCATATACCACCCTGTCTATATACCACCCTGTCCATATACCACCCTGTCCATATACCACCCTGGCCTGTCCATATACCACCCTGGCTATATACTACCCTGGCCGGTCCATATACCCCCTGTCTATATACCACCCTGGCCTGTCCATATACCACCCTGTCTATATACCACCATGGCATGTCCATATACCACCCTGTATATATACCACCCTGTCCATATACCACCCTGTCTATATACCATCCTGTCTATATTCCACCCTGGCTATATACCACCCTGGCCTGTCCATATACCAGCCTTGTTATATACCACCCTGGCCTGTTCATATACCATCCTGGCTATATACCACCCTCACCTGTCCATATACCACCCTGGCTATATACCACCCTGGCCTGTCCATATACCACCCTGACCTGTTTATATACCACCCTGGCCTGTCCATATACCAACCTGGCTATATACCACCCTGGCCTGTCCATATACCACCCTGACCTGTCCATATACCACCCTGGCTATATACCACCCTGTCTATATACTACCCTATCCATATACTACCATAGCCTGTCCATATACTATTCTAGCCTGTCCATATACTATTCTAGCCTGTCTATACACCTGTGGACCAAGCCTGGTGTGAGGAAGCGAGCTGGTGTCACCACTATTTGTCTTCAAGCCGGGTCCAGAGGTGCAGGCGCGGGCCTGCGGACCACGGCTGAAGAAATAGTGGCGAAGCGCTGCAAAAATCTCCACCCCGCCACCTCCACCATATACATGGGCAGGGAAAATTGGGTGAAGTCAGGGGGTGGAGCCAAGGGGAGGGGGCAGCAAAATGAGGTTTCGCCTAGGGTGTCAAAAATCCTTGCACCAGCGCTGTGTACAAACATATGGGCAGGTGCTCTATGTGTGCTTTCTGTTTATGAAGTTGGTGAAAAATATGTCACCTTCTTTCTAGTATGTTGAGGCTCTTTAAACTTTGTGTAGCAAGTGCTCATTCTCGTACTGCAAGTGCTCATATTCATGCATTGGACTCTATCAGGGTATGCTCTCAACTGTTTCTAGATCCCCTATTCCTCTGCATCTCCCCCCATCAGTGAAGTGAGCAGCTGAAGCACTGCCAAGTCAGTGAGCTTATTCTATCCACTGCAGACTGAGGGACAGGCTGTTACAAGTAAACTGAACTTCTTTGTGATTAGTGCAGTCCTTCTGTGGGATTTCCCTATCAGCTGCCCTAAAGCAAATGCCTCCGGTTCAGAGAAAGGAGGCAGATGGGTTCTGGCTAGGTACCCAAGGTTCATACCAAATTTAATACAACAACGAGTATGACAGCATTATTTGTGGAAAACAGGTGAACAGCCATACATAATATTATGCCCTGGTTTTCTCCAGCTATTTATTGAGGGCTTGGTACCAAGTGCAATGATAAAGTTCTTGAGTTGTCTCATCCTGAGCTGGGGTGTTCGGGATGAGCACGAAGTCTGTGGAATCCTGATACATCCTTTTCTTCTGATGCCCATTAGCCAAGTGGGTCATATAGCAGTGGAGAAGTCAACCCCTGAGGGGATCAAATCAAAAAGTCCCAAAATAAGAATACATGGAAGAATCATTGCTACTCACATTTTTTAACAGGGTGGGCAGGAATGGTCCAATACATGGTTCTCTTCAAACATCAGAGTACAGCAGGTAGTAAGGGTAGCAGTATCACTACTAAGACAAAATTGTAAGAGGTAAAGTACAGTGACAGCACTAATATAGCAACTGTCATCCTACATCAGCATATGAGGGGTAAAACCCTCCAAAAAGGCCCAACCTCTGCGATGTGAGGTTATTAATCAAGGGAAAGGTGAACTAATGATAAAAAATAAAGGCAAACTTATTTGTGGGATCAGAATGGATGGTCAAGGTCCAGGAGGCATGGTATGCCTAATAGGTGTGCTGTTATAGAGAATCATTGGAAGGACCCCCTTCAACGCTGCACTCTGTAGGACATCAGTGGTAGGTGTGACAGGTGAACTCTCTGTCTGCAAGGCTTTGTCAGTCCAGGAGGTGGGCTGGACCGGTCCACACCTTCAGGAGTTGAAATTCCTGATAACTGAGACAACTAAGGTTGGGAGGAACTTACAAAACTGTAAAGTCTCGTACACACGATCGGATTTTCCGACGGGAAATGTGTGATGACAGGCTGTTGGCGGAAAATGCGACCGTTTGTATGCTCCATCGGACAACTATTGTTGGATTTTCCGCGGACAAATGTTGGATGGCAGGTTTTAAAATTTTCCATGGACAAATGTCCGTTGTCAGATTTTCCGAGCGTGTGTACACAAGTCTGTCGGACAAAAGTCCAAAGTACGAACACGCATGCTCAGGAGCAAGGATGAGCCAGAAGTGGTCGGTCTTGTAAACTAGCATTCGTAATGGAGAATTAACATTCGTGATGTGGCAAATTATGAAATATTGAAATGCAGCGCACATTCTGTTTTTCTTTAATGGGATAATAATGAAGCTGCTTTGCTGGTGATACTGATGGAGTTATTGCAAACAAATTTTCAAAGGCTTTTTTTTTTCCTAGTGATATCAAGAATTATACTTTTTTAATTTTTTTTTTTTTTTTTTGGGCAAATTACCACAACACCATTATTCCGTAGTTTTTAAGATCAAAGATATGTTGGTGTTCCTTGTCAATTTTACATTGTATTTTTTTAAATGTAACTGCCTACTCCCAAACTGTCATTTGAAGTAAAACACATAGCCAAGTATTATTCTCCACAATAATTTTTTATTGTGCATTAAAAAAAGAAAACAAATAAAATTAGACATGCTATCTGCCAATAGAACTTAACCAAAAAGTGCATTCTTTTCATCCAAAAATATAGAAAATATAACAAATCAAATCATTATTATTCAACCAAAAATAAAATAAAAGCTTCATGCATGTGTCCTGCTTCTTAAAGTGGGGTTCCACCCCAAAAAACAAAAATACTTGAAAAATCCTAAAAAAAACCCCAAAAAAACATTTGGATATTTTTTTTTTTTACTTATCTCTAAATGCCTGTTGCTAGGGGGTCCCTCGTAGTCTGCCCCTTCCAGTGCCTGGGCTGGTGACATCACTTCCCCCTCGGCACAGGAAGGGCTCCGCTCTGCTCCCCCGCCGCTGTCAATCATCTGGGACCCATTACAGGTCCCAGGTGACTGAGCGGCCAATCACGCCGCGCGGCGCCGCTCACGCATGCGCAGTGGGTGCCAGGCTGTGAAGCCACAGCCCGGCGCCCACAGTTGCAATGCCGGCGCCGCTGAATGGAGGGGGAGACGAGCGGGGCTTCGATCCCCCGCATCGCTGGACCCAGGGACAGGTAAGTGTCCAATTAAAAGTCAGCAGCTGCAGTATTTGTAGCTGCTGACTTTTAATTTATTTTTTTTTTACTCGACCCCCTGGGTGGAACTCCTCTTTAATATAGGGGGTCAACAATGCCAAGAGTTGGTGAAAGCAGGGGTTCGTCATCCGGAGATAATTCCAACTAACATCTGGATTATTCTCCTGGAGCTCCCGCAGCAAAGGCATATGAGATAATTGGTCACGATTAATAAAGCAACCAATTTTTGGACTAAGAAGTCCTCCTCCTCCTGTTGCTGGACTGGACTTGGGTCAAAGCAATAACTCCAAGGCCAATAATAAATAACACGTTATCTCCTCCGATTCCGCAACATGTCTGTTTGAACGGCCGTTCAGAAATGAACTGAAAAGCACAAAATGAAAAGCGCGACTTGAAAAGCGCTAAATGAAAAGCGCGAATCAACACTCACCAAACTTCTACTAACACAAAATTAGCCGAAGGAGCCCAAAGGGTGGCACTAAAGATCGGAAAAACCACGTAGTACGTCACTACGGTCGTGTTTGTTGGCTGACAATTCTTTGCCGTTTGTATGCAAGACAAAATCCAGGCACACGCCTTCTGACAAAAGTCCAAGGTTTTGTCTGTGGAAAATCCGATCATGTGTACGTGGCTTAATCCTGAAAATTTTTAACTCCAGATCCAATTAAGGTGAATTTGTCCTGCTCTCATCGTTATTCTGAGGATAGCCTTATGACCTTATTGGTTTATAGAATCACTAAATGGGACGCACCACCAATAAGCAATATGTTACTCATGATGGAAATCTAGGAGATGCTGCAGGGCCCTGTGGTTATGTAGAGTGATATTGAATAATATCAAATAAATAAATCTGATAATTTTAATTATTAAAGTTTTGTTTTTTAAACACACACAGCCGCAGTAGTGGTACTTTACACACAACAAACTAAGAAATGTATGCAGGCATACAGTGACATTTCAAGTAATCCAAACAAAGAGACTGGAAGTAGCTTTTGTAAACATGCAGACTACCATAATCAACAACAGACATTGGGGCTGATTTACTAAAAAGAATGCGTTGCGCCAGTTCATACCTTAATTGGTGCGCTGAAAAAGTCATTAACCGAATGTGCGAACCGGCAAACTTTGAAGTGCAAAACGATAATAAATATGTAAATTGCAACCCGTACTAGGGTAACTGCAGTTTTCTCATTGATAATAGTGCACGCCCAATAGAGTTGGTTCATTTCATCTCATTGGATGTGTCTTGTTAGGCAATTAGGAGGTGTTCTCAGTTAATTAACCCTTTTGATGCTAATCTCATTCTTATTATTTCTAATATATCTTTGAAATGTGTTTTTTTCTATTTTTACCCAAATCTTTCAATACATTAAAAAAAACAGAGAAGTGTTTCTAAACCCAATAAATTAATATTTTCAGATCTTGATCTTTTTTTTTTTTTAACAAAAAAGTTTATTTAGATTTTCCAAAAACAAACAATTTATAGAGGGTTAGACATAGATACAGACATCTTACAAAGTTTTCTTGCATTTCTTAACAAATGTAGGTGTAGCAGTAAAAGCAACAATATGTTAACAAAAACATTGCACCCATCCCGGGTGGGGGTATAAGGGGTCTCATTGATTACCTTTAGTCCGTACACTTCAATCCCATGTTCTCAAAGAGAGACACAGAAATTTATTGGTGAGGGAGAATTTATATCAAGTACCGTGGGCAGTGGCCCGTAAGCCTCAGTCAATAGTTAGATGTTTTGCCTTCACCCATGCTGCCCAAATCTTTCATTTTATATAATGGCAATGCCTTATTTACCAAGGACTGCCAAAGCTGTCTGGTGGGTGGCTGAGATTGATTCCATTGTAAGTGGATTGCCTTTCTAGCATATAATGTGGCGTAGAAGATAAATAGTTTCTTCCCCCAGGAGACCTCTAGGAAGTCGCTGATACCTAACAGAAGAGGGATCGGGCTGTATAGGATCTTAATTCTCCCAATAGAGTTAATATCAGCAAGTATATTTTCCCAAAATTCCTTCACACCAGGGCAGGACCAGACCATATGGAAGAAATCAGCATCATCCGAGCCACACCTAGCGCATCTCGCCGACCTATCAGGGTAGATTCTCGCTAAGAGTACTGGAGAGTAATATGCACGATGGAGAAACTTCAGTTGCATGAACCTATCTCTAGCCGAGATTGTAAGGGGTAAATATTGCTGAATTCCCTCCTCCCAGTCTTCATCCGTCAGCTCCGGAATATCCCTCCGCCATATCTCGCACAACTGGGATACTCTAGATGTGTCGTGGGACGCAAATATATTATACAGTGTGGACAGCGTTTTCCTTCTATCCGGGGATTTAAGAGTATTTTCTACAGGTGACCCCTCCAGATTCAGCGGGCCAGGGAACTGGGACCGGAATGCATGGCGCAACTGAAGGAATCTGAAGAACATGGGATTCGGGAGATCCTTATCTCTTTTTAAGGCATCAAAAGAAACCAGTCGGCCCTGTGACACTATATCCCCCAAAGTTTTGACTCCATATCTAGCCTACATGACCGGATCAGGAATAGAACGAAAGTGAGGTAGACAAGGGTTGCCCCATAAGGGAGTCGCTGGGGACCAGTCATTGGGTCCCATGAGCTGTTTTTGGACCGTATCCCAAACCTTAGGAGTCGTTTTCATAGGAAGAGTCACATGGAGATTGGATCTGGGGCCTCTATGAACCAAATTCCCCAATTCCGCAAATGAACCAACCAATGCCTCCTCTGTAGTGGAAGCGGGATTGGTCGGCTCCTCTGAGAACCACCATTTAACAGTCACCAGGACCTCCGCCCAATAATATTTCAGGAAACAGGGCAAGGCTAGTCCCCCCAATACACCTGGCAGTTGTAAAGTTGATCTAGTTATTCTAGGAGCCTTCCCGTTCCAAATAAATGAGGTAATGATACTGTCTAAGTGTTTAAAGAAGGTTATCGGTATAGAGATTGGGGTTTGTCGGAATAAATAAGTAAATTTGGGTAATACCGACATTTTGTTTAAGTTAATGCGGCCAACTGGTGTTAGGGGTAAGGATTTCCATGTGGCGCATCTTTGGGAAAGGTGATTGACCACTGGATTTAGGTTGAGGGTTATATATTTTTTAAAATCTCGATGTATTTCTACACCCAAATATTTAAACTGAGGGACTCTACTAAGCTGCCCATCTGTCTGCGAGGAGGCGGAGCCAGCATGAAGAGGGAACAGGACTGATTTTCCCCAATTTATACATATGCCAGAGAATTTTCCAAAGCTATTAATGACCGAAAGGGCTGCCCGCAGGGAAGTACCATCGTCCCCAAGATACAATAAAGTGCCGTAAGCGTATAACGACACCTTTTCTTGTATTGGACCCCTTGTGATCCCCCGAATCTCAGGTGTAGCTCAGAGGAGGGCAGCCATAGGTTCAATCGCCAGGGCGAAAAGTCCCGGCGAAAGAGGGCATCCCTGCCTGGTTCCCCTACTGAGGGGGAATGCCGGAGAGAGTAACGTACACGTGCATACCCTGGCCGTTAGGGCCTTGTACACCATCCTGACCCAGGAGATGAAGACTGGACCGAACCCGAATCTGCGGAGGACTTCCCAAAGATAGCCCCACTCTACAGAATCGACTTCTCTGCGTCGAGAGAGGCCACACTTTTGTCCGCCATGTCCTCCTCCCCGGAGGCCAAGACCGCATACAGCCTAATTGGTCTTCATGAATAAGGGTAAGTATTACTTCGTTCAGGCACCTGGCGAGAATTTTGGTCAGTACTTTTGCATCAGAATTAAGCAGGGATATGAGTCGGTATGAGGGGCATAGTTGGGGGTCCTTCCCTGGTTTGGGTATAACCACTATGATGGCTTGTGCCATAGACAGTGGGAGCTCCCCAGTTTGTAGAGTCTCCGTAAGCATTGCATGCATCCTATGGGCTACCTCACCAATGTATAGTTTATAAAATTCGGGAGGGAGACAGTCTATTCCTGGGGTCTTCCCCATCTGCATAGAACTCAAGGCCTACTGAACCTCCTCCAAAGCTATTGGGGCATTTAAGCTCTCCCTCGCTGCGTCTGTAAGGACCGGAAGCGTTACCCTGTCTAGAAAGTCCGAGAGCTCGTCAGGAGAGTAGTGTGTCCTAGAGGAGTACAGAGTCGAGTAGTAGTCAGCAAAGCAGGCATTAATATTTACCGGGTCGGATACTAGAGTCCCATCACTCTTTCGGATACGGGCTATGGTGGAGATCAGGGATTGTTCCTTGGCCAGCCAGGCCATAAGCCTGCCTGTTTTGTCCCCTTGCTCGAAGATTCTCTGTGTTTGGGCCAGTTGGCGTTTATTCGCCTTGGCCACTCTGAGCAGCATAACCTTCCGATAGGCAACCCTCATATCTTGTGCTATAATAGGGTTAGAGGTAAGGGCAAACCTAATCTCTAAGTCTCGGGCCTTAGCTTCAGCTTCCTCCAGTAACATTGTGTCGTTTCTATGTTCCTTGGCTATGGATGACAGCAACCTCTAATGTAGGCTTTAAAGGTGTCCCATACAGTCCCTGATGTGGAGGAACTGGCATTAGATAACCAGAATTGTTTAATCTCTTTGACCATCTCCACTTCTATAGTAGGACGTTCAATCCAAAACCGAGACAGCCGCCAAATTCTATCTGCTTGTGGGGTAGCAGTTTGCAACGTACACAGCAGCGGGGAGTGGTCAGATATCCCCCTCGGGAGTATCTCAATATCTATAATTTTGGGAAGCATGGGTAGACTGGCGTATAACAGGTCAATACGGGATAGTGTATTATATGAGGAGGAGTGACGTGTACATACGATCCGATGGGTGTTTCCATCGCCACACGTCCTCCAATCCCATTATCTGGGACCAACGGGACAACGCAGAGTCAGTGGTGGGGTCCGGGGACAATTTATCTAGAGAAGGGTTCGGGGGAATATTAAAATCTCCTGTAAGGATCACATTATCCGTGGGGAACTGAGCAATCAGGGTAATTATTTTCTGTAACAGGGAAATACTAGCCGGAGGCGGCAGATAGACACCCATCACCACCATGGCTATCGTGTCAATAACAGCGTGTAACAGCACATACCTGCCCTCTGAGTCTATAAGGACATCTAGGGGTTCAAAATTGAGAGATCTGTGGACCAATATACTAACCCCCCTGGCATAACTAGTGTGAGTAGCATGGTAATGATGTCCCACCCACGGTCTCTTCAGTCCCAATATTCTACCTCACACTAAGTGTGTCTCCTGGAGAATGCAAATATGTGGAGTATATTTTTTAAGGTAATCATAAACTAGAGCGCTTGATTTTATGGTTGAGACCTCTGATGTTCCAGGACAAGATCCTTATTGGAGCCATATCCCGGGAGGACAGATAAATTCAACTGGGAACCACATACCTCGGGGACCCAAGGGGGACCCCCACCCACCCAACCCCTCACCCATCAGTGGGCTCGCGAGGAACCCGCAGGAAGGGAATAGGACAGGAGACTTCACAGCATATCCTAATCCCTTTCTGTTATAGAACCGCTTGTATTGAAATGCACTGAAGCATGTAAGTACGAGACAACCAAAAACAGAAATAGAACAGAACAAATAAAAAAAAATGAACTTCCCTCCCATCCCACCCCACACCCCTTTAATTGAACCTTGGGGTGTTCGAGTACCCATAACAAACATAAACCAACTTAAATGTAGGAGAAAGCTCCTATGGGGGCAGTGTGTAGCAATCGACACACCTAGGACCCAATGGAGTGCAGGGACTTCACTACACGCATTACCTGTAGGCCATTGCTGATAAAAAATAATGTGGTAGGGGAACAGATAAACCCCTCAGCATTTACACTTAGATTACTCTAAGGGTACAAACTTAGTTACACGAGCTATCCGCTCAACCTGTAGAAAATAAACAAGGTTAGTCAGTAAGTATCAAACATTTATGCTTCTTAATTGAGACTGAACCAGGGGGAAGACGTTCCACCCCTAACCCCTCCATCCGATCAGTAGGTCCATAGGCAGATCACAGTTCTAGTGAAGATATTGATGTCACTTGTACTCACATGTCACTGACAGTAAGAGGCCCGGAGAGAAAAGCAAGGGCCAACCAGCACCCCATGGCACCTCAACATCAGCCCCCCACCCACCTTAGCAACGTAGGTATAAGACCTATACCTCACTCTTTAGCACTGGAAAAGGGATAATAGTTATAGAGAGTAGGGATTCCAGTACATCCGGCTTCCAGGGGGGGCCATAGGAGGGGGGGAACCAACAGCAAAAAGAGTCAGATGCCGCAGGGCAATCAAAAGTGGTAGGTCCCTCCTGACCCCGAGTACAAGACTACTCAGCAGAATAGCAGTTACCTCTCATAGCGACACCAGACAGAGCATCAATTTCACATTCTAAATCCTGTCACCAAGAAAGTCAGGTGCGCTACTCTCCTTGGTCCTCAGTATTCAAATAATGAGCGGGTTACAAAAATAAAGAACTGTGTTTCTTACCGCCAAACATCACGAGTAAAGTACAGGGGTATTCTTGGTGGTCTCTGACTTAAAGATTAATGATTGCGTGGCAAGGACTCAAGCCATCTGGACGCCACCTCCGGGGACGTAAAGAATTTTGTAGTTTCACCGTCCACCACTCTAAGCCACGCTGGGAATAGCATGTTGTATTTGAGCCCCCTGGTGCACATTTGGGCTTTGACTTGGTCAAATGTCCTACGCTGTCTCTGCGTTTCGACCGAATAATCAGGGAACAGCATGATCTTCACATTTTCAGATCTCAGTTCCCCAACCTTTCTGGATTCCCTCAGGATTAAATCACAGTCTCTTAAGTTTAGCATGCGGAATATGAAGGTTCGTGATGGTGCTCCCGGCGGACCCTGGACCGATGGCATCCTGTGGGCGTGTTCCACCACAAAGTGGATAGAAAATGGAGCCTGTGGAAGAAGAGTGTGGAGCAGGTGCTCCGTATAAGCCTCCGGATCTCGGCCCTCCACTCCTTCCGGAAGTCCCACCAGTCGCAGGTTGTTTCTGCGATTTCTGTTTTCCTGGTCCTCGGTATGGGATTCCAGCATTTTCATCTTAACTTGCAGTATACGAAGTGAGGCACCGTGATCCCGTATGGTATCTTCGTTGTCTCCTACCCTTCGTTCTGCCTCCATCAGCCTATCCGGTATTTGTCCATATCACGTCTTATGAGGCCCATTTCGGATTGCATCTGTTCTATTTTCGTGGTGAGGGTAGTTTGGCAGCCTGTTATTGCCTGCATTAGTGCTTGGAACTGGTCTGGGCCCAGCTGGGATGCTTCTGCACATGGTTCTCTGTGCTCCGTCTGGGACGCCATGTTTAGTCGCACCGTTGCACGTGTGTCTCTGGCCGGCGGTGGAGTTTTTTGGGCCGATTGCCTTTTCTTCTGTGCACCGGAGGTCTTCTTATGCATGCCCGGTCTCAGGCTCAGCCCGGCAGTTAGGGCAGTGTGGTTATGTACCCCAAGGAACCGGAGTATGGTAGCCATGCAGCGTGGAGCTCCTGTCCCTCACTTCTCCTCAGGATGTTCCATGTGTGTATATCCGGCGGTGGCGGCATTTGCAATGCCGGATACCGCTATCCTTATGCCCCAGAGTATCTCCCGCTCGAGCCCGTAATGAATCACAGTGCAGTGGGGTAAGGAGGGTGACTGTAAGCCCTTAACGCCAGATAGCAGTGTCAGTATGTCAGCCAGAGCAGTGTATGCTTATGCTGCAGGGGACCGGAGTGTGATGCCTGTGCAGCGTGGAGCTCCTGTCCCTCACTGCACACCAGGACGCTCCACGTGGTTCAGCCGGCGGCGGTGTTAGCTGTGCCTGATGCCGATGTCTTTGTGCCCCAAAGTACCTCTCTGAGGAGCCCGGAAATAGCCTCAGCGCAGCAGGACAAGCAGGGTGTCTGTATACCCTGTAGAACCAGGTGATAGAGCCGATCAGGTGCGGAGCTCTCATCCCTCACGTCCTGCTAGGTCGCCATCTTGACCACGCCCCCCAGATCTTGATCTTTAAAGGTGACCATACACTGCAATCAGTTAGAGCTTAAAAAAAATAGATTTAGTGCAAGAGCCTGTTTGATCTTCTATAATTTGAATGAATTGTTCAAGTGCGTCTTCCTATTACCTATTTTGCCGAATTATCGAGTTGTACAGAGATTAGTGCATGACCATCTTAAGTGCAAAATTTGGAATGTAGATGTGCCATGACCCACTTGTATTTTCCTAACGATATTTCTTGGGCATTATGCAAGGCACATGAAAAACCACCTTTTTTCAAGACATGCTAAAGTGATCAGGAATCGTCAAACTACAGCTCTCCAACTGTTGCAGAACTACACATCCCATGAGGCATTGTAAAACTCTGACATTCACAGACATGACTAGGCATGATGGGAATTGTAGTTCTTGAACAACTGGAGGGCCATAGTTTGAAGACCCCTGTGCTAGACCATTATTATGCCTCCAGAATTGAGAGTGTGGTATCTATCCAAGTTCTCTCTGCTTGTGGACACAAGAACCTACATCTATAGATATATATTTGGGCAGCACAGTGGTGTAGTTGTTAGCACTTTCACCTAGCAGCAAAAAGGGTCACTGGTTCAAATCCTGCCCACAACACCATCTGCCTGCAGTTTCCATGTTCTCCCTGTACCTGCGTGGGTTTCCTCCAGGTACTCAAGTTTCCTCCCATACTCTAAAAACATGCTGGTAGGTAAATCAGATCCTGTCTAAATTGGTGCTAATATGTATGAATGTGTGTTAGCGACCCACACAAACACCACCCGTGTTAAAAAAAAAAAATTTCAAATAAGGATCATCACTTCCTCAGAGAACAGTGAGTGGGGCATGGTGGTGGGAAGAAAATAGCAGCAGTACAAGCAACTTCCTTGAGGGGCGTGATGTAATTCCTGTGTGCTGGCCATCGATTCCCCTGTACCAGATATGCGCCACGGGTGCATACCTCCACACACACAGCAGTTGCGCATCTCACATCTAGCTGCAGGAACCCAATTTTTATGGAAATTATTAGTAAAGCAGATGCAGATTTCCAGGACTGGACTAACAAATGTTTCTAGTGAAAGGCAACTGGTGTTTTCTATTAAATAAGGTCTAAATGGGCCATTGACTTGCATCACAGATGAACTTAGGAATGTGTCTTTGCAAAGTTAAACTAAATGAAATCCTCTCTTTTTTTTGCTTGGGGATAAAGTGTAGAGAGATTACAAGTCTTGACTGTTTTTGGGGATGTCTGCACCCCTGATAGGGTGAAGACACCTCCCAAATTTTGCCAGTTTCTCCTTCAAATTTATTCACTTCCTGTCACATAGCCAAACAGGAAGTGAGGGTAAAACCCTACCAATGTCTTTCCTTGGGGACACAGGTCAATCTAAATAGCTTCCCCATTAGGTAAATTGCACTCTAGCATTTAGTCTGTACACCCCAAAAGGTATCTTGGACTTTGGGGTTTATTTACTAAAGGCAAATCCACTTTGCACTAGAAGTGCACTTGGAAGTGCAGTTGCTGGAGATCCGAGGGGGACATGCAAGGAAAATAAAAAAACAGCATCTTTGCTTCTACATGATTGGATGATAAAATCACCAGTGCTTTCCTTCAGATTTACAGCGAGTACACTTGTATTGCAGAGTGGATTTGCCTTTAATAAACACCAAAATACCTAATAATTTGGGGTGTACACAACAAAGTGCTAGAGTGCAATTTGCCTAATGGGGACACTAATTAGATTGACCTGTGTGTCTCCCAGGAAAGACATTGGTAGGGTTTTATCCTCACTTCCTGTTTGGCTATGTGACAGGAAGTGAAGGCGATTTTAAGAAAAAGGGACACAAAGCCCAACTTAAAAAAAACAAGCAGGGGTTCTAACACTCACTTGGTTTCCCTCAAATGCCCACAATTAGAATAGTCTTGAGCTTGATTTTAGCTCAGTGCTTCTCAACCCTGTCCTCAAGAACCCCCAACAGGCCATGTTTGCAGGTTTTCCTTCATCTTGCACAGGTGCTTTAAATCACAGTCAATGGCTATGTATTTTGGACAGCTATTTTAGCTAAGATACATTCCCAAAACATGTCCTGTCAGGGGTACTAGAGGACTGAGGCTGAGAACCACTGCGCTAAAATGGAAAATTGAATACTTACCGCTCTGTAATTTTTCTTTCCTGGTGACTATCCATGGCAGCATACGCATGCATATGCTACCATGAAGGCACCAGGAAAGTAGATTTTAGACAAATCACACCTTTTTTGTTTTGCCATGCCAGTCAGCCTAGTTAAGCTGCAGCTGGGAATCTGTTGCATGAAAATTAACAAAACACATAATAAACAACAGGAGTTAAAAGGACTGCGCCCACAAACGGGCATCTATTAAGGATTTAAACATAAATCACAACATCTTGGAGGAAGATTTTGCAAAATAATGCAGCACAGACAATTAAATCAAAGTGGAACAACCTACAAACGACACACATTACCAACATCAAAAATATTTCAGGGGAAAATATCCCCCCGAAAAATAATACAATAAACCAAAGTGAAAAAAAAATTACTCTAAAACACATCTGTTTTGCAAAGACATAACAAAAAAAATACATGTGTTCCAAACTCTATAAGACCACCCAAATGTACTCTCTTGCCAGACCCACGCACACAATCTTGCCTCTTTTCAGGGCAAGGTAAAGAATGCTATCTGCAAGCAATATATAACATAGGTTTGCGTGCTAATGAGGCAATTGAAAAAACATGCACAGTCCATGAAACATACAAAATGCAAGTTCACCCAATGTAGAGAAAACTTCAAATTGGGTATACCTGTTAAGGATGTCCTTAAATTACTAACCCAAAAAACACACTCTCTGAGCATGCCCAGAAACATCAAAGTGCTGTTCACACACAAAAAGAAGAAAAAAAAAAAAGCAAAGTCCCTGAGCATGCCCAGACCAACCTAAATGCAGCTAGCACAAAATAAGCCACCCCCTGTCCAAAATTAAAGTGTAAGTAAACCCTCCTATCGTTTTCAGCCAAGGAAGCTGCCATCTTTGCCTCTGTTTAATCTACAACTGCCATGATGCTGCACATGTGATCAGTTATGACACCAGCCATTGGATGGTTTGACAATTTGGTTGACAGGACAACCAATCGGAGTGTTACATTTCCGGCACGTGCCGGAAATAAAACTGTTTTATGAATGGGTTTACTTCCGCTTTAAGCACATCATCCAGCATGCTACAAAAATAACAGATGGGACAAACATCCTCCCAGGTCCAGGGGGGCAAACAAAGTCAGTCTATGGGAACTGACTTGTGAATTTTGCTAGTCCCCACTTGGATGGCTTATCTTCTAGTTATTGGCCTTAAAATAGGTATGGGGGCCCAGGCCCCTCCCTGAGGGACATATATCAATGTCACCAATTTGGACAACCCCAAAAATGAAATAAGGAGAAGTGCATATAAAAATGCAAAATTGCTTAAAAGCTAGTAACTTGGGGGGGGGGGCGGCTTACTCTGCCTGTAAAGTGGTGCGTCTGTAGAATGTATCCAAAATGCTGCTTCAAAGATGTACGGTTTTAGAGAAAAGTTACAAATCTTATATTACAGCTGCAAGATTTTAACACAAAACAAAAAATAGCCTCCCTCCCCCAATACATACAAGGCCACCATGACATCACACAACATGCTCAGACACTGCCTCTGCCAGACCCGCCCCCCGCCGGCGCCACACAAACGCACTGTAGCAGACACTTGGATGGTCTCGGCTGGCATCGCAGCCATATTTGTTACTGGCAACCTTTTCCTGTCACTGGCATGTACTTACAGGGGAAAGTGCCCGTTTGTAACTGGCTGCCAGTAAAAATATTGACAATACTGATGTCAGCGGCTGCATGCAAGGTGAATATCTCCTAAACTGTAAAGGTGCAAGCCGGGTATACAACTGCTTTAAGATAAGAAACCTTCTGCCTTTGGAACCACTATACCTTCTATTATTTGGTTGTTTCCAATCTGTCATATATACCATTAAAATGGTTTTGTCATGTCTGTGTTACACCCTCTAGTGTGAGTGTAGGAAAATGTATGTCTTAGCTCATGTTTAACTTGTGAGACTTGAATCTGGGTCAAGAATTTATGCCAGGTCAGGGGTGAATGACTCATACAGTCAGGTCTCTGGTGCCTCCCCCTGGTTCTGGGAGTTTGGAGAGTTTGGAGGGCGGAGGCCACGAAGGTTGATCTACATACTTAGTAGAGCTCAGCCAATCCCCAGGCAGTGGGCCTGGCAGGGTGTCTGAGCCAGCCCATAACTATGGACGAGTCATGCTGGCTGAGAGAGTCAGGTGGAAAATGGAGATGGAGTGCTGAGGAGACTGTCGGTGGCCCTTGAGGGTAATCCCTGACAGAGGGGGAGGGGGGGCTCTACCTCTGGCTGGAGCTTGGGCTGACTTGGGAAGATTCTGACAGTATTGCAGTTTGAAAGGAATCTTTTTCCTAAGTGGCACCAGGAGCAAGAAGAACAGTGTGAGTACGTCAGGGAATGACAAGGGGAAAGACTGCCACATGTAGCAGGTCTTTCTGAAAGACAGCGTTGTGCTTAAATCTTTCATTAACCTTGCCCTGGGATAGGGATGAGCCGAACACCCCCCCCCCGGTTTGGTTTGCACCAGAACCTGAGAACAGACCGAAAATTTGCACGAACGTTAGAACCCCATTGACGTCTATGGGACTCGAACGTTCAAAATCAAAAGTGCTCATTTTAAAGGCTAATTTGCATGGTATTGTCCTAAAAAGGGTTTGGGGACCCGGGTCCTGCCCCAGGGGACATGTATCAATGCAAAAAAAACTTTTAAAAAGTGCAGTTTTTTCGGGAGCAGTGATTTTAATGATGCTTAAAGTTAAAAAAAAAGTGAAATATTCCTTTAAACCTGGGGGGTGTCTATGGTATGCCTGTAAAGTGGCGCGTGTTTCCAGTGCTTAGAACAGTCCCTGCACAAAATGTAATTTTTAAAGGAAAAAATTAATTAAAAGTAAATAACTGCTTGCGGCTTTAATGTAATGTCGGGTCCTGGCAATATGGATGAAAATCAGTGAGACAAACAGCATGGGTACCCCCCAGTCCATTACCAGGCCCTTTGAGTCTTGTATGGATATTAAGGGGAACCCCGCACCTAAATTAAAAAAAGGAAAGGCGTGGGGCCACAAGGCCCTATATACTCTGAACAGCAGTATACAGGCGGTGCAAACAAGACGGGGACTTTAGGTTTGTTGTTAAGTAGAATCTGTTTGTAATTTTGAACTGATACATTTTTAGTGTTTAGCTCCAGCCAAAAAATCTTTTAAGCTTTTTGGAAAACATAGGGAAGGGTTATCACCCCTGTGACATTTGTTTTGCTGTCTGTGCTCCTCTTCAGAGGATTTCACCTCACTTTTTGTCCCAATGACAAATGTTTTTTGAAAATTTGGGTTTTTTTGTGAAACAAGGATTGGTGATAAAGCATCAGTGGAAAGGAGAAACATTTTTCCCATATTAACTCTTACAGGAGAGAATTTCTCTTCCTAGGGGTAGATTTCATCTCACTTCCTGTTTTCTCCTTCCATTTGCAAGTAGGAGTCGTTTGTAAGTTGGATGTTTGAAAGTAGGGGCCTGCCCTATATACTCAGAAGAAATTTGGGCCTTAGGTGTTGTTGTGGCCACAACACTGTAAGCCCTCACAGGGCCCTGCTGTGAAATATTAGATCAAGAATTGTAATTACATGCCCCTGTTGAACATCCTGAGCATGGGTGAGAGAGGATGAGGAGGATGAGGACGACTTGGTCATCCACTCGATCAAGTCTTCTGCATGTTGCAGCTCAACACGGCCAGCTGCCGAAAAAAAGGCCAAGCGTGTCCCACGGCCACGTGCTGATGAGGATGCACCGTCTCGACAACCAGCACTGTTGCCTCTAGACACAGAGCCTGCTTGCCCTCTTTTATTGGCTTGTGACTGCCTCTCCTTGTTGGCCTTCCAGACATACTAGTGGCCTGTAGCTGCACTAAGCTGGGATATATATATATATATATATATATATATATATATATATATATATAGCAAAATCAACTGCCTGCCTGTAGTATGAGAACACCACCAACCTTTGACAGGTAGCTTTAGGTGAACACTGTGCAGAGCTCGCAAAAAACGAACTTGTAGCTTATTTAGCTGCCTGCGGTAGTGATAGGATCAGGAAAACACCACCAACCTTCTACAGGTAGCTTTAGGTGAACACTGTGCAGAGCTTGCAAAAAACGAACTTGTAGCTTATTTAGCTGCCTGCAGTAGTGATTATGATCAGGAAAACACCATCAACCTTCGACAGGTAGCTTTAGGTGAACACTGTGCAGAGCTCGCAAAAAACTAACTTGTAGCTTATTTAGCTGCCTGCGGTAGTGATAGGATCAGGAAAACACCACCAACCTTCGACAGGTAGCTTTAGGTGAACACTGTGCAGAGCTCGCAAAAAACTAACTTGTAGCTTATTTAGCTGCCTGCGGTAGTGATAGGATCAGGAAAACACCACCAACCTTCTACAGGTAGCTTTAGGTGAACACTGTGCAGAGCTCGCAAAAAACTAACTTGTAGCTTATTTAGCTGCCTGCGGTAGTGATAGGATCAGGAAAACACCACCAACCTTCGACGGGTAGCTTTAGGTGAACACTGTGCAGAGCTCGCAAAAAACTAACTTGTAGCTTATTTAGCTGCCTGCAGTAGTGATAGGATCAGGAAAACACCACCAACCTTCTACAGGTAGCTTTAGCTGAACACTGTGCAGAGCTCGCAAAAAACTAACTTGTAACTTATTTAGCTGCCTGCGGTGGTGATAGGATCAGCAAAACACCACCAACCTTCGACAGGTAGCTTTAGGTGAACACTGTGCAGAGCTCGCAAAAAACTAACTTGTAGCTTATTTAGCTGCCTGCAGTAGTAATAGGATCAGGAAAACACCACCAACCTTCTACAGGTAGCTTTAGCTGAACACTGTGCAGAGCTTGCAAAAAACTAACTTGTAACTTATTTAGCTGCCTGCGGTAGTGATAGGATCAGCAAAACACCACCAACCTTTTACAGGTAGCTTTAGCTGAACACTGTGCAGAGCTCGCAAAAAACTAACTTGTAGCTTATTTAGCTGCCTGCGGTAGTGATAGGATCAGGAAAACACCACCAACCTTCGACAGGTAGCTTTAGGTGAACATTGTGCAGAGCTCGCAAAAAACTAACTTGTAGCTTATTTAGCTGCCTGCGGTAGTGATAGGATCAGGAAAACACCACCAACCTTCGACAGGTAGCTTTAGGTAAACACTGTGCAGAGCTCGCAAAAAACTAACTTGTAGCTTATTTAGCTGCCTGCGGTAGTGATAGGATCAGGAAAACACCACCAACCTTCGACGGGTAGCTTTAGGTGAACACTGTGCAGAGCTCGCAAAAAACGAACTTGTAGCTTATTTAGCTGCCTGCAGTAGTGATAGTATCAGGAAAACACCACCAACCTTCTACAGGTAGCTTTAGCTGAACACTGTACAGAGCTCGCAAAAAATTAACTTTTAACTTATTTAGCTGCCTGCGGTAGTGATAGGATCAGCAAAACACCACCAACCTTCGACAGGTAGCTTTAGGTGAACACTGTGCAGAGCTCGCAAAAAACTAACTTGTAGCTTATTTAGCTGCCTGCAGTAGTAATAGGATCAGGAAAACACCACCAACCTTCTACAGGTAGCTTTAGCTGAACACTGTGCAGAGCTCGCAAAAAACTAACTTGTAACATATTTAGCTGCCTGCGGTAGTGATAGGATCAGGAAAACACCACCAACCTTTTACAGGTAGCTTTAGCTGAACACTGTGCAGAGCTCGCAAAAAACTAACTTGTAGCTTATTTAGCTGCCTGCGGTAGTGACAGGATCAGGAAAACACCACCAACCTTCAACCTTCTACAGGTAGCTTTAGGTGAACACTGTGCAGAGCTTGCAAAAAACTAACTTGTAACTTATTTAGCTGCCTGCGGTAGTGATAGGATCAGCAAAACACCACCAACCTTCGACAGGTAGCTTTAGGTAAACACTGTGCAGAGCTCGCAAAAAACTAACTTGTAGCTTATTTAGCTGCCTGCGGTAGTGATAGGATCAGGAAAACACCACCAACCTTCGACAGGTAGCTTTAGGTGAACACTGTGCAGAGCTCGCAAAAAACTAACTTGTAGCTTATTTAGCTGCCTGCGGTAGTGATAGGATCAGGAAAACACCACCAACCTTCGACAGGTAGCTTTAGGTGAACACTGTGCAGAGCTCACAAAAAACTAACTTGTAGCTTATTTAGCTGCCTGTGGTAGTGATAGGATCAGGAAAACACCACCAACCTTCTACAGGTAGCTTTAGGTGAACACTGTGCAGAGCTCGCAAAAAACTAACTTGTAGCTTATTTAGCTGCCTGCGGTAGTGATAGGATCAGGAAAACACCACCAACCTTCGACGGGTAGCTTTAGGTGAACACTGTGCAGAGCTCGCAAAAAACTAACTTGTAGCTTATTTAGCTGCCTGCGGTAGTGATAGGATCAGGAAAACACCACCAACCTTCGGCGGGTAGCTTTAGGTGAACACTGTGCAGAGCTCGCAAAAAACTAACTTGTAGCTTATTTAGCTGCCTGCGGTAGTGATAGGATCAGGAAAACACCACCAACCTTCTACAGGTAGCTTTAGCTGAACACTGTACAGAGCTCGCAAAAAACTAACTTGTAACTTATTTAGCTGCCTGCGGTAGTGATAGGATCAGCAAAACACCACCAACCTTCGACAGGTAGCTTTAGGTGAACACTGTGCAGAGCTCGCAAAAAACTAACTTGTAGCTTATTTAGCTGCCTGCAGTAGTGATAGGATCCGGAAAACACCACCAACCTTCTACAGGTAGCTTTAGCTGAACACTGTGCAGAGCTCGCAAAAAACTAACTTGTAACATATTTAGCTGCCTGCGGTAGTGATAGGATCAGCAAAACACCACCAACCTTTTACAGGTAGCTTTAGCTGAACACTGTGCAGAGCTCGCAAAAAACTAACTTGTAGCTTATTTAGCTGCCTGCGGTAGTGACAGGATCAGGAAAACACCACCAACCTTCAACCTTCTACAGGTAGCTTTAGGTGAACACTGTGCAGAGCTTGCAAAAAACTAACTTGTAACTTATTTAGCTGCCTGCGGTAGTGATAGGATCAGCAAAACACCACCAACCTTCGACAGGTAGCTTTAGGTAAACACTGTGCAGAGCTCGCAAAAAACTAACTTGTAGCTTATTTAGCTGCCTGCGGTAGTGATAGGATCAGGAAAACACCACCAACCTTTTACAGGTAGCTTTAGCTGAACACTGTGCAGAGCTCGCAAAAAACTAACTTGTAGCTTATTTAGCTGCCTGCGGTAGTGACAGGATCAGGAAAACACCACCAACCTTCAACCTTCTACAGGTAGCTTTAGGTGAACACTGTGCAGAGCTTGCAAAAAACTAACTTGTAACTTATTTAGCTGCCTGCGGTAGTGATAGGATCAGCAAAACACCACCAACCTTCGACAGGTAGCTTTAGGTAAACACTGTGCAGAGCTCGCAAAAAACTAACTTGTAGCTTATTTAGCTGCCTGCGGTAGTGATAGGATCAGGAAAACACCACCAACCTTCGACAGGTAGCTTTAGGTGAACACTGTGCAGAGCTCGCAAAAAACTAACTTGTAGCTTATTTAGCTGCCTGCGGTAGTGATAGGATCAGGAAAACACCACCAACCTTCGACAGGTAGCTTTAGGTGAACACTGTGCAGAGCTCACAAAAAACTAACTTGTAGCTTATTTAGCTGCCTGCGGTAGTGATAGGATCAGGAAAACACCACCAACCTTCTACAGGTAGCTTTAGGTGAACACTGTGCAGAGCTCGCAAAAAACTAACTTGTAGCTTATTTAGCTGCCTGCGGTAGTGATAGGATCAGGAAAACACCACCAACCTTCGACGGGTAGCTTTAGGTGAACACTGTGCAGAGCTCGCAAAAAACTAACTTGTAGCTTATTTAGCTGCCTGCGGTAGTGATAGGATCAGGAAAACACCACCAACCTTCGGCGGGTAGCTTTAGGTGAACACTGTGCAGAGCTCGCAAAAAACTAACTTGTAGCTTATTTAGCTGCCTGCGGTAGTGATAGGATCAGGAAAACACCACCAACCTTCTACAGGTAGCTTTAGCTGAACACTGTACAGAGCTCGCAAAAAACTAACTTGTAACTTATTTAGCTGCCTGCGGTAGTAATAGGATCAGCAAAACACCACCAACCTTCGACAGGTAGCTTTAGGTGAACACTGTGCAGAGCTCGCAAAAAACTAACTTGTAGCTTATTTAGCTGCCTGCAGTAGTGATAGGATTCGGAAAACACCACCAACCTTCTACAGGTAGCTTTAGCTGAACACTGTGCAGAGCTCGCAAAAAACTAACTTGTAACATATTTAGCTGCCTGCGGTAGTGATAGGATCAGCAAAACACCACCAACCTTTTACAGGTAGCTTTAGCTGAACACTGTGCAGAGCTCACAAAAAACTAACTTGTAGCTTATTTAGCTGCCTGCGGTAGTGACAGGATCAGGAAAACACCACCAACCTTCTACAGGTAGCTTTAGGTGAACACTGTGCAGAGCTTGCAAAAAACTAACTTGTATCTTATTTAGCTGCCTGCGGTAGTGATAGGATCAGGAAAACACCACCAACCTTCGACAGGTAGCTTTAGCTGAACACTGTGCAGAGCTCGCACTACACTAACTTGTAGTTTTAGCTGAACACTGTGAGGAGGACGCACTACACTAACTTGTAGCTTTAGCTGAACACTGTTCAGAGGACGCACTACACTAATTTGTAGCTTTAGCTGAACACTGTGCAGAGGTCGCACTACACTAACTTGTAGTTTTAGCTGAACACTGTGAGGAGGACGCACTACACTAACTTGTAGCTTTAGCTGAACACTGTTCAGAGAATGCACTACACTAACTTGTAGCTTTAGCTGAACACTGTGCAGAGGTAGCACTACACTAACTTGTAGTTTTAGCTGAACACTGTTCAGAGGACGCACTACACTAACTTGTAGCTTTAGCTGAACACTGTGCAGAGGTCGCACTACACTAACTTGTAGTTTTAGCTGAACACTGTGAGGAGGACGCACTGCACTAACTTGTAGCTTTAGCTGAACACTGTGCAGAGGTCACACTACACTAACTTGTAGTTTTAGCTGAACACTGTTCAGAGGATGCACTACACTAACTTTTAGCTTTAGCTGAACACTGTGCAGAGGTCGCACTACACTAACTTGTAGTTTTAGCTGAACACTGTTCAGAGGATGCACTACACTAACTTGTAGCTTTAGCTGAACACTGTGCAGAGGTCTCACTACACTAACTTGTAGTTTTAGCTGAACACTGTGAGGAGGACACACTACACTAACTTGTAGCTTTAGCTGAACACTGTGCAGAGGTCACACTACACTAACTTGTAATTTTAGCTGAACACTGTGAGGAGGACGCACTACACCAGCTTGTAGCTTTAAGTGAACACTGTGAGGAGGACGCACTACCCTAACTTGTAGCTTTAGCTGAACACTGTGCAGAGGTCACACTAAACTAACTTGTAGCTTTAACTGAACACTGTGAGGAGGACGCACTACACTAACTGTAAATAGTCTAGCTGCCTGACTGTGGTACTAATAGGATCAAAAGAACACCAGCAATTTTCTTCAGGTAGCTGTAAATACTGTAACAAGACAAGCCTGCCTGTCAGTAGGTAGATAACAGGAACGGATCTAGCTAAACTGAATACAGTGTATATATATATATATATATATATATATATATACATATATATATATATATATATATATATATATATATATATATATATATATATATATATACACAACACCTGGGATACATATTTATACACAATACACTGTAAGTGCAGCTAACTCACTGACTGTCCTGCCTAATCTAACTAACTCAAATGAAATGACACTGTCTCTCTGTCTATCTAAGCACGCTGGAACACACTACACAGGGCCGCCGTGCAGACAGCCTTATATAGTGTGGGGCGTGTTCTAAACCCCCTGAGCCATAATTGGCCAAAGCCACCCTGGCTTTGGCCAATTACAGCTCTCTCTACTGACGGCACTGTGATTGGCCAAGCATGCAGGTCATAGTGCATGCTTGGCCAATCATCAGCCAGCAATGCACTGCGATACCGCAGTGAATTATGGGCCGTGACCCGCCACACGAATTTGGCGCAAACGGCCCATAACATTCGCAATTCGGCAAACGATCGAACAGCCGATGTTCGAGTCGAAGAGGCGGCCGGATGGGCTGTTGAAGAAGCAGCCAGATGGGCTGGCATTTCCTTTAGTTGG
Organism: Aquarana catesbeiana; assembly: GCF_042186555.1. Classification (NCBI taxonomy): domain Eukaryota; kingdom Metazoa; phylum Chordata; class Amphibia; order Anura; family Ranidae; genus Aquarana; species Aquarana catesbeiana. The sequence goes on along the minus strand of NC_133331.1, from coordinate 160,381,183 downwards.
TAGCGCTGGAACCAGTGTCTACAAGAGAGTTGGAGGTACTCCAGGATTCAGTCTACAGCACTTTGTGCTACTTTATAAAGGACCTAGTCTTTAAGGGGCTTTTGCATCTTTTCAATCAGAGACTGTCAGCAGTTGGGAGTTTGATCAATCTGGAGTTTGGAGATAGAGAGGAGGAGGAAACGAATCTGGAGTTGTGTATAGAGAAGAAGAGGAGACAAATTTGGAGTTGTACATAGGGAGGAACGTGTGCCTGGTTTTGTTGCTTTCAAGTTGGGCATCCCATAATTCCAGTTCCCCATCCAAGTTATTTCCCCCTAATAAAACCTAAAAACATAAAAACCAAACTCAAAGACTGTTCCTTGTATCTGGAGAAAGTCTGGAAAATACTTCAAAACAGTATATACCCAAAGAGCACAGAATTGGTGTTTTAAGGTGCAGAAAAATCAAAAAACAATATTTCCAAAAATATATATATATAATTTTATTACATAGATATTATAAAACAATTTGTAAAATTCAGGCCATATTAACCCAAATGATCAAGGTACAAAAGTGTGATTGCCTCTACATGTTTCACCACAAACGTGGCTTCTTCTGGAGCTTTTGTAGAAACTTGTTATTTCATTTTTACCACCTTTTAGATTGATCTCAATTCCAATTGATCCCCTAGACATATCAAGAGCTTATATGGGGAACATCTGTGCCAAAAAGAGAAAAGAGGGGCATTGCCCTATAGTGAAACCTAGTGTTTTAAGGAGTTTTAACGAATCGATTGATCACTGACACTGAGCCAAGGAACAGTGGTGAACTGAAAGAAGAAAGTGCTCAGATGGCATAATTACCCTGAAAATTTTGTGGCATGAGATGAGGCTTATATACGGAAAAGGATAAAAATTTTGATCCATCGATTCATTAAAACTCCTTGAAACATTAGGTTTCACTATAGGCAATGCCCCTCTTTCCTCTTTTTGGCACAGACATCCCCCATATAACCTCTTGATGGGTCTAGGGGATCAATTGGAACTAAGATCAATCTAAAAGGTGGTAAAAATTAAAAACCAAGGTATATTACAAAAGCCCCAGAAGAAGCCACGTTTTTGGTTAAACATGTAGCGGCAATCACACTTTTGTACCTTGATCATTTGGATTGATATGGCCTGAATTTTACAAATTGTTTATAATATCTATGTAATAAAATTTTCTATATATTTTTTTGGGAAATATTGTTTTTGATTTTTCTGCACCTTAAAACTCTAATTCTGTGCTCTTTGGGTATATACTGTTTTGTCATATTTTAAGGAGGTGGTGCATTTATTAGAGTCTCCCAGATCCAATATCACTTAAACAGATACATTCCTGGAAAATACTTGTTGCCTGGCTGTGTGGGAGTGGGGAACCCAGTCAACCCCTACGGGAGTAGTGCTACATCTGAATAAGTGCAAAAATACCTGTTGAACTTGCCAGTGATCTTGTCACTTCTGGTGCTCTTAGCCTGTGCCGCATTCTTATGTTACATTGAGTTTCTTATTTATCTCTGAGGACTACAGAGTCCCATTCCTTATGTCATAGTGAAAAGATTTCTGTGGTCTGAAGATCTAGTGCACAAACAGTGGAAAATACAAAACTGTGAAATTCCTATTATAGCACCCTGGAATCACGCTGTTTCTGCGATGATTAAAATAAATGTTACTACAATATGTAAGGAAATGAATCTCTAGGCTGTTGAAAAACTGATTTGATTTGAGCCATAATTCCAGTATATCTAATATTTATAAAATAAAACATTTTCTTTTATCAAATAAATAATTATATTACATAAATTCATATAACATTTGGTGATATGGAAAAGTTATTAGCATATAAAAAAGCAGACTATATGAATAATTGATGAGATAAAAGAAAATAATGAAAAAAATACATTATACTAAACTGATTTGGGCTACAGATTTTCTGAACAAGACAACAAGATATACATGAAAAACTGATTTTGTATGCTAGTATGTCAGCCATTATTAGATACATATTTCCAGAGAGGAATGTAGATTCACTTGTTCTACTGACAATAAAAGATAAAATAAAATTTCCAACCTTTTGCCTCTTTTTTCAAAGATTTAGGTTCAATTTAGACCTCGCATAGTGGACATTAGCGTTCCCGCTCAGGATTTGTAACGCACAGTTTTGATCTGGAAATGTGCATCGCGCATAGGGCAGCCCATTCACTTTAATGGGCTGCCCTATGTGAGTTTGTTGCTCAAAAGAAGCTCCTTCTCATTTTTGGGTGACAAGCTTAGCGCTATTTTAATGGCGCGTTTTGCAGCAATTGTAACGCAACAATTGCAGCAGAATTACACTGTGTTTGTGGTGCCATTATCCACGTTGTGAATTCTGCTGTGGTTTCAAAGCACCTAACGTGAATGGGGCCTTACTGCAGATTCACAGCAGATTAAACCAAAGTTGCTCATCATGTATATGAAACATTCCTTATAAATTTGCATAAAATGGATATCCAGTGCAGTCAATGTGCATATGTTCACTGAAATGTTCTAATTATGTCCGTTTGTGACAGGGCCACATTTTATTCACACGTTATGTAAAGCCAATATTTCTGTTTAGTTTTGTATTTTTTGCTGTCCCTGTCCCTCTGGAGAGACTGCCCTTCACTTCCTGTCCTGGGGTGCAAAAGGAGATTGACCACTTGCCTGCTGGGCACTTTTTGCCCCTTTCTTGTCCAGGCCAATTTTCAGCTTTCAGCGCTGTCACACTTTGAATGACAATTGCACGGTCATGTAAAACTGTACCCAAACAAACCTTTTATCATTTTTTTTGAGACAGATTTAGCTTTCTTTTGGTGGTATTAAATTACCACTGGGTTTTTACTTTTTGGTAAACAAATGAAAAAAAGACCAAAAATTAAAATAAATGTTTTTCTCCTTCACTGATGTGCACTGGTGAGGCTGCACTGATGAGCACTGATAGGCTGCACTGATGAGCACTGATAGGCTGCACTGATGAGCACTGATAGGCTGCACTGATGGGTACTGATGAGGTGGCACTGATGGGCACTGATGAGGTGGCCCTAATTTGCAGCACTAGTGGGTACTAATAGGCAGCACTGATGGATACTGACAGGCAGCACTGATGGACACTGATAGGTGGCACTGATGGGCACTGATAGGCCACACTGATGAGGAGGCATTGATGGGCAATGACAGGCATCATTAATGGGAACTGAAAGGCAGGACTGATGGGACTGATGGGCACTGACAGGCATCACTGATAGGCACCAATTGGCAGACTGGTGGGCACTGATTAGATAAAAGGGAATTTTGCGAGCCACAATGGTATATTGCTTCAAATGTGGAAATCACCTAGCTGCCCGCGCAGAACACATTTCATATGCCGTGCAATACAATGTATACAAAAGATACGCTGCGCTAAGGTGAAAATGTCAATCTGGAGATCATTAATGCATATGAGGTATACTGAAAATATTGCATAAGCGGCTTATCCAGCCACAGCAAGGCACAAAGGATATATGTATTAAAAGAAAAAAAAAAATTAAAAGTGATTATAAGGTGCAATGTGTAAATAATATACTAGATGTATACCATTAGAATAAGAGTAGCGATGATTAAACTACTAACTGTATATATAATGAATGAAAAATTATTTATATAATCTGAAATATCACAGTGATAAGTGCAAAAAACACAACAAAGTGCCAAGTGGCACACATTGAGTGTGAATATCAAATCCAAGATGTGATACGTGGTTATTAAAGTCCGATTTATGAAAGAAATGCACATAAAGTCCATAAAAACAGTTCATAAAAAATCCAACGTGCGTGCATTAATCTTAGTGCTAAGTGCTCAGAATTCCATGCTCAAGTGCCATCCAGTGACCCCCCGGGGACAGCCGCTCACCTTAGAGCGTGCGACTCAGCTGTGAGACTGAATCTAAACACGCTTATGAGCCATCCCACGGCTCAGTGATGGAATCCAGATACACAGTTTTCAACAGCAGCTCCACAGTTCGGAATAAAGGAAAAGAAAAACTGGATAGTGTGATATCGTTTATAAATGTTAGGGTACTCACATTTGCAAGGTGCGTGAGTGCACCAATCTGATAACAGTCTCCAAAGTTTGCCTCAAAGTTTGCCTGTCAGGAGGGATAAGCTGTGCATCGCATCTCAGTGGAGTGAAAGGCTCCGTGCTCCGTTCTGGCCCCTCCCCATTTTGTATTTTTATGTTTTTCACATAGGATCCATTATTGTACATGTGGTCAGAGTGCTTTTATATCGTACTGGGTCTTCAGATTCAATTGTGTCAACCACTGTATTTTGATTTGGTTCATACTTTAAGCGACTGTTAGGAATTTCATAACTGTGCAGGTATTTCCACAATCGTTATGGTTATCTCTGTTTTTTGTTTCCTATGTTTTTTAGCTTTTTTAATCATTCCAGTTTCGGTATTTGTAAAACTTGTGTATTATATGCCTGCATTTATATGTTTCATACAGCACTGGTCTTTGTCTAGCTCACACGCTTCTTCTTGTCTGCTCCCTGCCAGTACAGCTCATCCACATTTATTAGTGCTGCACCTTCTTACTTCTGTTCTCCATTCCATGCCATCTGTTCCAGAATCCTAGAATTCTGAGCACTTAGCACTAAGATTAATGCACGCACGTTGGATTTTTTATGAACTGTTTTTATGGACTTTATGTGCATTTCTTTCATAAATTGGACTTTAATAACCAAGTATCACATCTTGGATTTGATATTCACACTCATTGTGTGGCACTTGGCACTTTGTTGTGTTTTTTGTACTTATCACTGTGATATTATTTATATATTTTTTACACGGTAAATTTCTGATTTTATAAATAATTTTTCATTCATTATATATATAGTTAGTAGTTTAATCATTGCTACTCTTATTCTAATGGTATACATCTAGTATATTATTTACACATTGCACCTTATAATCACTTTTAAAATTTTTTTTTTGTTTAATACATATATCATTTGTGCCTTGCTGTGGCTGGATAAGCCGCTTATGGGATATTTTCAGTATACCTCATATGCATTAATGATCTCCAGATTGACATTTTCACCTTAGCACAGCGTATCTTTTGTATACATGGTGGGCACTGATTGGCAGCACTGGTGGGCACTGAAGGGCAGCACTGATGGGCATGACTAAGCTCTGGGGGGGGGCGGAGTGAGCCCAGGCTGAGGTGGTCTCTCTCTCTCATACCACCATAGGACTCCGTGGATGTGTGGCACCAGGGTTCTTTCCTCTCTTACTTCCAGTGACTACAGGAGCTGGAATGAGCTCAATCTCTTACTGGCACTCCTGCAGTGGATGCAGCATCACCCACACTACTCCCCATAGTGACAACTATCATAGGAACAGTTAACCCGAATGGAGGATTTTATCTCCTTTTTATCTCTTCCTCTAATGACAAATCAAAATCTTTGGATTCTCCCTCACTTTCTATCTCTGCAACAATGCTTACCAGGACAAATAGAAAAGATGAATTGCTCCAACAGGGCACACATTTAAATGTGGTCTTTGATTCTATACCGTAGGTTATCCCTACATTTAAATTTTGTATTTTTATGTTTTTCACATAGGATCCATTATTGTACATGTGGTCAGAGTGCTCTTATATCATACTGGGTCTTCAGATTCAATTGTGTCAACCACTGTATTTTGATTTGGTTCATACTTTAAGCGACTGTTAGGAATTTCATAACTGTGCAGATATTTCCACAATCGTTATGGTTATCTCTGTTTTTTGTTTCCTATGTTTTTTAGCTTCTTTAATCATTCCAGTTTCGGTATTTGTAAAACTTGTGTATTATATGCCTGCATTTATATGTTTCATACAGCACTGGTCTTTGTCTAGCTCACACGCTTCTTCTTGTCTGCTCCCTGCCAGTACAGCTCATCCACATTTATTAGTGCTGCACCTTCATACTTCTGTTCTCCATTCCATGCCACGAGTTCCAGAATCCCTAGCGGTCACAAGCACCACTTGCACCAGCATACTTTCAGACAATCTATATAGATCACATAAGGTTTCCCAGGACACTTCCCAGAGCACAGGTGTTGAAAGAGCTGTGGGGTCAGCCTGGAGCAATAAGAGCTTTGAGGTCAGGTTGGAGCAATGAGAGCTGTGGGGTCAGCCTGGAGCAATAAGAGCTTTGAGGTCAGGTTGGAGCAATGAGAGGTGTGGGGTCAGATTGGAGCAATGAGAGCTGTGAGGTCAGGTTGGAGAAATGAGAGCTGTGGGGTAAGGTTGGAGAAATGAGAGTTGTGGGGTCAGGCTGGGGCAATGAGAGCTGTGGGGTTAGACTAGAGCAATGAGAGCTGTGGGATCAGATTGGAGCAATGAGAGCTGTGGGGTCAGGTTGGAGCAATGAGAGCTTTGAGGTCAGGTTGGAGCAATGAGAGCTGTGGGGTCAGATTGGAGCAATGAGAGCTGTGGGGTCAGGTTGGAGAAATGAGAGCGGTGGGGTCAGGTTGGAGAAATGAGAGCTGTGGGGTCAGGCTGGAGCAATGAGAGTTGTGGGGTCAGGCTGGAGCAATGAGAGCTGTGGGGTCAGATTGGAGCAATGAGAGCTGTGGGATCAGATTGGAGCAATGAGAGCTGTGGCGTCAGGTTGGAGCAATGAAAGCTGTGGGGTCAGGCTGGAGCAATGAAAGCTGTGGGGTCAGGTTAGAGCAATGAGAGCTGTGGAGTCAGTCTGGAGCAATGGGAGCTGTGGGGTTAGGCTGAAGCAGTGAGAGCTGTGGGGTCAGGCTGGCGCAATGAGAGCTCTGGGGTCAGGTTGGAGCAATGAGAGCTGTAGGGAGTGGGGACGGATTGGAGCAATGAGAGCTGTGGGGTCGGATTAAAGAAATGAGAGCTGTGGGGTCAGATTGGAGCATTGAGAGCTATGGGGTCAGATTGGAGCAATGAGAGCTGTGGGGTCAGGTTGGAGCAATGAGATCTGTGGGGTCAGATTGGAGCAATGAGAGATGTGGGCTCAGGCTGGAGCATTGAGAGCTGTGGGGTTAGGCTGGAGTGATGAGAGCTGTGGGGTTAGGCTGAAGCAATGAGAGCTGTAGGGTCAGGCTGGAGCAATGAGAGCTGTGGGGTTAGGCTGGAGCAATGAGCTTCCTAAACTTTATGGAAGGGTTGGAGGAATGGCACAATATTGGCATTGTTTCTAGTGCAATGTTTTCTGGAATACTGAAAAAAAGGCAGCCTTGGCTTTTGCATTATAAGTGAATTCACACAATCTTAGAAGGTATAGAGTGGTTCAGGGTCTCATTAAGGTTACTGATCTCTGAAGCCACATAAGAGCCAGATGTCAGCATAGAGCCAATTTACTACTTTACTACTGTACATGCATGCAGTTCATTTGTAGTGATAGATGAAGTGGTAGAAATAGTGAATAGAAAAATCACCATTCCGATCTAAAAATAAGAACACTTTTGGTACATACCCAAGATACATTTTTACCCTATACTGATGAGTTTCAGGTGTGACACATTATTATTCATTGTGTCTCCTTTCATCAGAGGAAGCAAAATCAATATATTTGAAGTAAATGAAGACAATACAGAAGCAATGAAACAGTCAGTCAATTTCACTCAATAATTCATGTGAACTTTGTCCTAATAATCACCCTGTAGAGCCAAGCAATAGAAATGGCTCTTTGGAATGTTGTCCATCCACACTAAAAGGGTAATTTAAAGGCAATAACACAGGATAGCATTGTAGGGCTTTTAGCTTGAGGCAATCAACAAAACTAGAAGGCATTATAATTAAAGGGTATGTTCACCTTCTAAAACATATTACATGTTTCACCCGTATTCAGGGTGTAACAAGTAACTGTTACTGATGCTGCAGACCCAAACCCCCCCATTGCCATTTTAAAATCTAATAGGCTAACTATTGTCAAAGCATATCATACAGAAAGAAGGGGGACTTTTCATGTGGCTTCAAGGGGAACAATGGGGGTTACTTACTAAAACTGCAGGGTGCAAAATCTGGTGCAGCGCTGCGTAGAAATCAATCAGCTTCCAGAATTTATTGCCAAAGCTTAGTAGAACAAGCTGATGTTAGAAGCTAATTGGCTACAATGCTCAGCTACACCTGATTTTGAGTGCGCCAGTTTTAGTAAATCTCCCCCACTGTGTAACCTGGTCTGTGGCCCTTTAAATTTGCTTGCAGGACATTTCTTTCTTAGTTTTTTGTTACTTTCTTGCAATGTACGAAAGTGGCGAACTGGAAAGTGTCCCCAACACAAGAAGCAGACATTTTGGAAGAGACCAGACTGACATTACTAACATTGCTTGGCTGGAGTGACTGACAGGAAGGTGGTTCATGCTGGGTTCCAAGAGAGAGGAGTAAAGGAGCAGGTGGAGAGACAGTGTGGGGTGTGGAATGAGTGCGCTGTTCTGGGTGTGCATAGTCTGTGAAGCTGCTGCATCCGGATTGTGTTAAAAAGGAACCACTGTTGTGTATGTCTAATGGTGGTTCCAGGAACACACTGTTCAATGGCTGTGGTGTGGCTTTACCAGGATTTGGAAAAGAGAGAGGAAGAGAGGAACTACACCTTTCAGTGAGCCAGAGGCTACACAGGTGTATTTGGAAGGAAAGCTGTTGCCTATTCCTAAGGGCAGTATGTTGTTGGTGAGTATCACATACTTTGTTCAGCACTTGGCTGACACAGTATACCGGTTTCATAGTTTTTTCGTCTGCAAAAATATATACAAGAGGGTGCAAACTCCTAGTGCATTACCAGAAAAAAACATTTATTAAAAGCACATAACAGTATTGTACTCACAAAGTAGGAATAAAATCAAGCTTGTCATATACATCACTCCAACTGGTGAGGCGGGTGACTCTATGGCCACATGGTGGAAAAGCTTACGCGTTTCGGGGGACAGACCCTCTTCCTCAGAGCTGACCTAAAGGACCTCTTAGACTGTGTGTGAGCATCAGAGTACAGAGCATAGAGAGTCAGAGAGGCCCCTCTTCTGCAAGGGAAGCCCTGCACAGAACCTTCTTTGGAATGAGCCACTACTGGCACAACAGAGAAGATATGGAGCAAAAACTGTCATTGAGGACAATGCCAGGCTATCTAGAATTGTGAGAGGCCTCAAGCTATTGTTCTAGCTTACTTTGCTAAATTGGGAGATTGCAAATAGGGATGAGCTTCGTGTTCGAGTCGAACCCATGTTCGACTCGAACATCGGCTGTTCGCCCGTTCGCCGAATTGCGAACGATATGGGCCGTTCGCGCTAAATTCGTGTGGCGCGTCACGGCCCATAATTCACTGCGGCATCGCAGTGCATTGCTGGCTGATGATTGGCCAAGCATGCACTATGACCCGCATGCTTGGCCAATCACAGCGCCGTCAGTAGAGAGAGCTGTAATTGGCCAAAGCCAGGGTGGCTTTGGCCAATTATGGCTCAGGGGATTTAGTACACACCCCACACTATATAAGGCCGCCTGCACGGCGGCCCTGTGTAGTGTGTGTTCCGGTGTGCTGAGAGATAGAGAGAGAGAGAGAGAGACAGTGTCATTTGATTTGAGTTAGATAGATTAGGCAGAACAGTCAGTCAGTTAGCTGCACTTACAGTGTATTGTGTATATATATGCATCCCAAGTGTTGCATATATATATATACACTGTATTCAGTTTAGCTAGATCCGTTCCTGTTATCTTCTATCTAGACTATTTACATTTAATGCAGTGCGTCCTGCTCACAGTGTTCAGCTAGATCCGTTCCTGCTATTTACATTTAGTGCAGTGCGTCCTGCTCACAGTGTTCAGCTAGATCCGTTCCTGTTATCTTCTAGACTATTTACATTTAGTGCAGTGCGTCCTGCTCACAGTGTTCAGCTAGATCCGTTCCTGCAATTTACATTTAGTGCAGTGCGTCCTGCTCACAGTGTTCAGCTAGATCCGTTCCTGCTATTTACATTTAGTGCAGTGCGTCCTGCTCACAGTGTTCAGCTAGATCCGTTCCTGTTATTTACATTTAGTGCAGTGCGTCCTGCTCACAGTGTTCAGCTAGATCCGTTCCTGCTATTTACATTTAGTGCAGTGCGTCCTGCTCACAGTGTTCAGCTAGATCCGTTCCTGCTATTTACATTTAGTGCAGTGCGTCCTGCTCACAGTGTTCAGCTAGATCCGTTCCTGCTATTTACATTTAGTGCAGTGCGTCCTGCTCACAGTGTTCAGCTAGATCCGTTCCTGTTATCTTCTAGACTATTTACATTTAGTGCAGTGCGTCCTGCTCACAGTGTTCAGCTAGATCCGTTCCTGTTATTTACATTTAGTGCAGTGCGTCCTGCTCACAGTGTTCAGCTAGATCCGTTCCTGCTATTTACATTTAGTGCAGTACGTCCTGCTCACAGTGTTCAGCTAGAGCCGTTCCTGCTATTTACATTTAGTGCAGTGCGTCCTGCTCACAGTGTTCAGCTAGATCCGTTCCTGTTATCTTCTAGACTATTTACATTTAGTGCAGTGCGTCCTGCTCACAGTGTTCAGCTAGATCCGTTCCTGCTATTTACATTTAGTGCAGTGCGTCCTGCTCACAGTGTTCAGCTAGATCCGTTCCTGTTATCTTCTAGACTATTTACATTTAGTGCAGTGCGTCCTGCTCACAGTGTTCAGCTAGATCCGTTCCTGTTATCTTCTAGACTATTTACATTTAGTGCAGTGCGTCCTGCTCACAGTGTTCAGCTAGATCCGTTCCTGTTATCTTCTAGACTATTTACATTTAGTGCAGTGCATCCTGCTCACAGTGTTCAGCTAGATCCGTTCCTGTTATCTTCTAGACTATTTACATTTAGTGCAGTGCGTCCTGCTCACAGTGTTCAGCTAGATCCGTTCCTGTTATCTTCCTACTGACAGGCAGGCTTGTCTGGTTACAGTATATAAAGCTACCTGAAGAAAATTACAGGTGTTCTATTTGATCCTATTAGTACCACGGTCAGGCAGCTAGACTATTTACATTTAGTACAGTGCGTCCTGCTCACAGTGTTCAGCTAGATCCGTTCCTGTTATCTTCCTACTGACAGGCAGGCTTGTCTGGTTACAGTATATAAAGCTACCTGAAGAAAATTACAGGTGTTCTATTTGATCCTATTAGTACCACGGTCAGGCAGCTAGACTATTTACATTTAGTACAGTGCGTCCTGCTCACAGTGTTCAGCTAGATCCGTTCCTGTTATCTTCCTACTGACAGGCAGGCTTGTCTGGTTACAGTATATAAAGCTACCTGAAGAAAATTACAGGTGTTCTATCCCAGCTTAGTGCAGCTACAGGCCATTAGTATGTCTGGAAGGCCAAGAAGGAGAGGCAGACAGTCA